>NC_056524.1:73956855-74007972 GCF_019175285.1 Sceloporus undulatus
GATGATGATGATGATGATGATGATGATGATGATGATGATGATGATGATGATATTTCTGCCAGATGTTGATCACAGTTTTGTGCTGGAGGACCTAGAAATGCATAGGGAAGTGTTCTCTCTAGGCATTTTCTAGGTCCTCCAGTGCAAACATCCATCATACTTAAGAAGCATTATTTTGATAACTGCAGTGATGTTGTCAAGTGAACGTATCAGCATATCTTCAGTATTACCTTTCTTATTGGCACCATTTTATCAACATAATTTTAACCAGTGTTTAAGCTTGCACTCTCTCTTACATGCATAATTTTCAGAATAGAAGCTAAAAGAAAAAGCATTTAGCAGTAAAACATAATGCAAGAATAATAATTTGGCAATAATAAGGCACAATTGTCCTAACCCAATTGCTAATACCAACTAGAACAGTTGGGACTAGAAAATGTTGACACACTATTCAGCAGGTAATTCAACAGGCCTACTCTAGCTGAGACTAACAATTAGATGTAGGACCTGCTGTTTTATTTTCATTATATTTTAATAAGTACTGTATTAAAATGGCTTAAGAATTTTTTATATTGTCCACTGTAAATTCTACAAAACAAGGCTTTAATGCAAATTACAACCATGGTTTTAAAAAATGTAATTCCTTCCGCACATACAAGAACATAATCCATTGACCAATGTGAACAGAAGAGCAATAGCAGCTTCAATACCAGGAGCCCTGGTGGTGCAGTGGTTAAATGCCTGCACTGCAGCCACTCACTCACAAACCACAAGATTGCAAGTTCAATCCCAGCCAGGGGCTCAGCGTCAACTCAGCTTGGTATCCTTTCGAGGTCGCTAAAATGAGTACTCAACATGTTGGGGGCAATTAACTTACAGTTGTAAACTCCTTAGACACTGCTTAGATAGTATGAAGCTGTATATAAATGAAGCTGCTAATGAATAGAACATGGCAAGTTATGCAAAGAACAAGTGCTATAGCCCAATGTGTAATGTTAATTCCCTGTGTATATTCCACAGACAGTATACAGCAAACAAAAACAAAACAAAACGAACAAAACTTTTGGATAGCACAAGAAACCACCAGTTTGAAAAAACCCTGAAATGGAGAGGAAACCAGCAAAGTTGCTAGATAGGAAAGAACAATGATCTCCAAAGCAATTTTGAAATCTGTATTGTTCAGCTCCCTCCTTAGAGCAGTAAACATTAATGTGTTATGAAGGGAATGAGGGGAAAGGCTAGTCGGAACAAAAGAAGTTCTACACTGCAATGGAGGCTTAGAGATGTAATACTGATCTGCCAGATAAACCCATGAAGTGTGTAGCCAAACACTATCTTTTTTCCTTTATTACTCTGAAGAGAGGGCACATACTGTAACTCAATTTGTGCTACAAGTGCATACATGCAAAGGTACACACTATATGCCTCAAATCTAATCAGCCAGAAAGCATAAGATACAACAAGTCCTTCCATTTCCTGATTTCTTTAGTAAACCAGTACTGAAACCAAGCACAAAAATGGAAGTGGCAGAGTTATGGTCCTGTAAGAACAACCATAAGGCTATTAATAGGGGATGATTAATTGTGGCTACAATTAGGGTGGCTTGGACTATGAAGTCAGAACTTGGCTTCAGGCACAGAAATGTAAGTACATGCCTAAATAGGTGCCACTGCAACCATAGACCACTAAGAAAGAGAACAACTAAGTGCAGTGGAGTCTCCTTTTTTGGAGGTTTTTAAACAGAGGTTGGATGGCCATCTGATAGGTATGCTTTGATTGCGGTGATTGGACTGGATGATTCTACTGTATGATTCTAACTAAAACAAAACCCAGAAATGTTGGTTGGAAGTGACACTTTGGCTTAAAAGGCATGCTATTTCAAGTACCCCAATTCCAAGACTCAAACAGGGCCTATTGCCCACATTTTGAGATCCACCAAGGAGACCATTCTCTCCCATAGGTACACATACAGGAGCCTTATCAATGGCCTCCCTCCGTCTCAGGAATCCTCTTCCTAGAAAGACTTCATTGATACCTTCTACAATGTCCTTCCAGTCACAAGCAAAAACTTTTTGATTCATCATACCTTTGGGAATAATGCTCATGGGGAAAGAGTTTGTGCTGTATTGCCTACATTTGTGGGTGCTTTTAAAAAAAATGTCTAGGCTTTTAATTCTTATATAGTTATCTCTGCTTTAACTTTATCTCTGTTTTTACTTAGTAAGTTGTCTTGAGTCCCAGGTTTTGGAAAAAGCAAGGATATAAATAAGTAGAGTAATAGCAATTGTAGTTTTGCCAAGGTCAGAAAAATGGGAGAGGATCAAGGGTTAAAAAAAATGAGATTTGGAAAGGAAAAGCCCCTTGTGCTATAGGTTCTTTTCCAAAAACCATTTCTACGAGTTTTAAACAATATTTTTAAGGTCAATTCCACCATAGCAAGAATTCCCAGAATCAAGTTTTGTTAGTGGATATGTTAAGGATGCATCTGTCTCTCATTTACTAAACCATACTAAACAAGGATTCAAAAAATGGGACGACAGGTCCCAAGTATTTCCAGCAAGGCTAGGGACATATTAACCTCTCTCCCAACATCCCCTTCTCATTCACTTCTAATTTTACTGGAAACACCAGCAAAGCTCTTTCAGCCTTTCAAATGAGAAAGAAAATTTCTAAAAAAAAGGAAAGCAGATAGGAATCTATTAAAAAGGGCAAGCCACCAATGATGACTAGTAAGGCAACCTTTTTCCATATAGTCTTCCATATATAGTAATTTGTAATACATATTTTGAAACTGAAAGTTAATTCTGATAATTTTAATTCATTGGGATATTATTTAGTATGCTTAAATTATTTGTACTACCAGCTTTAAAATAACCAAATTTTATTTCTTCACATATACAAACATAAGAAAATCTCTGAAGGTAATAATTTTAAAGATATTTGCTTAATTTTGCTTAATTTTGAAATAGACCAACTGCTATTGTAGATATTTACTATTTCTAAGCTAATGGGAAAAAAAGAGAAAGAGAGAACTTAAGAACTGGGGGGAAAACCTCAGAAAAATACAGTTGCGGAATGTCTTAACAGAAAAGATAACCAATAAATTATAGTACAACCTTGTCTTTTTCTTGTGAGGAAAGTGTTCAGGCTACAGTTGGAAGTAGCTACACAGAGGCGTTGCTAAAGTACTATTCACATTAAGCTATGACAGCTAAAGGTTAACAGAAAAAGGTTGGATAATCTTAGCAGTCTTAAGGATATGGTGCCAGAAGGAAAACAAATGGAAAGAGATGCTGAAACATGACTGGTGGGGGAATGGAAAAGGTAGCCATTTACTGGATGTTTGTGGACATGTAATGTTGTGTGCCAAAAATGGGTACCAGCTGTTTCAAGTACATTTTAAAAATATTCCTCCATAATACTAAACTCATTTTAACATGCCTCAGTGATTTTTAGACTTTGAAATAAAATTATAGTGAAATAAGTTTGGAAGTTTAAGGAATTTTAATGATGTAACAAACTTCTATTTAGAAGACAGATGAATGTGCTTCTGTGTTTTGTTCTTTATCTAAATCCTATTACTATTTTCCTGAAAATATCAAGTTTTACGCACTTTTCACAACTGTTATTTAGCAAAAAACAAACAAAAACACACACAAAAACCTTTATTTTGTATTTACTTAACAGTAACTTAATATTTTATATACTTTTCATTATTATAGTCTCAATCCACATATAAGTATCCTTCCAGCATTTCACAGGTACTATTTGTTTTTGTTTTATTTATATACCGCTATTCCAAAGATCATAACGGTGAACAGCAAGTAAGCTAATTAGCAAGTAAGCAAGATACTATGTATCTAACTCCCTATTCCAAATGTTTTCAGTAATTTATACATAAAGGAAAAAGTCTGTAAGCAAGAATATAGCTTTTAAAAATATTCAGAAACTTAAAACATTGTTGGGACAGAAGAGCAAATTGTAAGCACAGGCTGCTTACATGTAACTATGGTTGTTCAAGTTGTCGTCTGTGCTCTCACACAAATAGATGTTTGTGCCTCTGCAGAGACCCCATTCAGAATGTCCTAGAGCTGAATAACTTAGCAGGAACCCTGTCTCTTCTGTATCTATCCTGTATGTCTTAGTCCCCTTATGTCTTAGTCTGTATGTCTGTATCTTCCCCCCAGTTTCGAAGTCCACTGTGGAATAAACAAGGACATAAAAGAGGGGAGATGGAGTGGATTGTATGAGGGCACAGATGACCATTTGGAGAACCAGTTATAGCTATGCAATCTATGCTTCTTTGTGGTTTCTGTGCTTCACACAAATGCCTGAGCAGTGAACCCATGGCAAACGCAACAGTTCTTTACAATATGCTCCCTGCCTGGACAAAAAAGGCATTCAAAGTGAATATTTGAGAGGGGAAACTTTGTACCCACAAACAGAACAGAGCTTGGACATAGAGGTAAAGGTCATGAAAAGAGGGGATAGGAGGGGAAGAACCCCTAAGTAAAGAGAATACACACACACATGTACATACACACACACACACACACACACACACACACACACACACGATACAAGAAGTCAGATGGCAGATACAGCAGAAAGTCAAAGATGAAGCTACTCAGTGAAGAACACCCATGAGAAGTCACTCTGCCAGCAGACAGGGATGTAGCTTGGGGGGGGTCTATGGGGTCCGGACCACCCCTTCTGTTAGATACAATGAATGATGTGTGCTGCTGCGCCGCCACACCCAAGCCCCATGGTAGCACTTAGTCTGGACTCCCCCTTCCCAAACTCCTGGCTACATCCCTGCAGCAGATGAAGAAAAACTAAGGGGAAGGTAGCTTGGTGGCCTAAGGCATGCATGGTAGACAGGGAGGGACAACGTTCCGGACAAGCTACTGATCTCTAGAGCATTTGAATCGGGTCTCTGGATAGGTGTGAAAACCAATTTGTGTGAAGCACAGAGACCATGATGAACAATGTTTATTTATTTTAAAACTATAGAAACACAGGGTTTAATCACATACTAAGGGATACATTCAAGTAAGCTATTTAGATAAGATAAGATAATTTATTCTCTTCTGCGATCAAAGACCCAACAAACAAGTAAGCTATTTTAATTCTTCCCTCTCTCCTGTCTTAACCTTATGTTACCTTTGAAGCCCTACAACCACTAGCAGCTAACTCTGTCAGCAGGACAGTGAGCAGAATCCTCACAGCCAGCTCCATGTACTGTATGTAGCTCACACCTGGGAGCATGGAACTATTTCCAAAATCACAGTTCACTTATTTTATACTGCTTTACGTTTAACTTAGTTAAGACTATAGGAGCACAGATGATTTGGTAAACACTTTAAATTTGCATTTAATATGCTGTCCTCTATGCTAAGAAGACAGGTCCTCTTATAGAAAAAGAGGGAAGGCATCCATTAGATACCTAAATGTATGATGAACTGAGGGAATGGCAAATGAAGTTCAGGATATGAAGAAAATAAGGCTGTATGCCTCTAACTTCACATACAGACACTGACAGCATCCATTACTAAGCTTTTTCAACCACTGAGAGTATCTATCACACAGAAAGAGACCTAGGACCCTAGAAAGATAGCTCAGTTAAAATATATAGAGGACATTATGATGGTAACACAATATGAATATTCCATATATTTCTGTTTGCCCAGTCGCCAAAGCAGGTTTGGGACTGGTCAATGCCTGGATAGGATGCCATCTACAAACTATGTGTATACCCCATTTTGAGTTTCATGATGGAAAGGAAATAGGTTATAATGTCTAACTAAGTAAAATATTGTGACAGCTCTATCTGGCAGAAACTCTGCCAGATCAAAAGTATCATAACCTGAGACAAAAAGGACTTAAACTGAGGCCTTTTGCAAAGTATATGCTGTATCACTGAAGTACGGTCCCATGATTCTGCCCAAATAAAAATGTACAGTCTGCCCTCCACATGTGAGGGGATTAGGGGCACAAGACCCCCACAAAAGTGGAAAAAACATGAATATGAGGAAAGCCCAGGACAGAGGAGCAGCACACACATGCTCTTCTAGGCTGTTCCATCCCTGGGCTTTTAGGAGGCGTCTGCATATGCACTCTTAGGCTGCTCTGTTCCTCGGCTTTTTTTCCTTCCTGCAGGAGGTGGTAAAAGACCAGGATGGAGAAGGAGGAGAGTACATGTGCTCTTCCAGGCTGCTCGGTCCTTGCCCTCCCCCATAGGAGGAGGGAAAGCCCAGGACAGAGAAGGAGTATACGCGCCCTTCCAGGCCATGCAGGGGGAGAGAGAGCACGATTGCCCTTCAGACAAATTTGTGAATAATCAAATCTGTGAATGTTAAACCCATGAATATGGAGGGCTCGCTATATTACTCTTGTTTCTTGTAAGTAGTACCAGAGAGACATGACCTGCAGCTATTTTAATTATTTTGAAGACAAAAGGGATTTCAAGTTCCTTAGACTGTCCCTTTTTGATTTCAAGTACCTCTATTGCCCTTTTAGCTTTCAAGTAATTTTTAACCAATTCAATTTGATAAACTATTGTAGGTACTTTTATCCATTTACAGAATTAGTAACTGGATAATACAATGAGCAAATTCCAACCATCTCTAGAGATTAGATGCATATTTATTTCCTTAGGCATGCTACCTATAAAGTTTTTCTTATATAAAAGATTTGATCTAGATTAATTAAAGGTATTTGCTCCAGCAGGAGTAAAGGATCTTTTTGACCTAAGAACAGCTTTCCTAATGGCAGATCTTCTGAGGAAGAAGTGCAACAATGGGGGCTTTTAAAACCCTAACTGCAATGCAAGATCCAGCCTCCAGGGTGTGCTGACAAGTGAAGCCCTGTGGACAGCATGTTTCACAGCCCAGCTCTAAAGAAATGCAGAAGACTCACCTAGGACATCAGAAAAGTCTGCAATGTCCCACATTGATCTAACTCAGGGGTCGGCAACCTCCGGCCCGCGGGCCGGATGCAGCCCGCAGAGCCTGCCGACCGCCCCCTGGCTGCTGTTGCTGCCGCCGCCACCGCGGCCACCAGTCACTGTTTTTCGCCGCTCTGGGCGCTGCCATTTTGGGCGAAAAAATGGCGGCGGCCATAGCAACCTCTGGGGCTATGGGCGCTGCCATTTTGCCGCCCAAAATGGCAGCACCCAGAGCGGCGAAAAGCCGTGACGGGCGGCCGTGGCGGCGGGCCTCTGGGAGGCTCGCTGCCGTCTCTGGGGCCCTCCAGGAGGGCTCCGAGGGCGGCAGGGGGCCTCTGGGAGGCCCGGTGCCGTCGCTGGGGCCCTCCAGTGCTGGCAGCCCCCACCAGCTTTTTTGCCGGTCTCTGATGGGGCCTGGGGCCCCGTCAGGGGCCAGCAAAGATGGGGAGGCCTGGCCCCTGGAGGGTGGAAGCTCCACCCCCCGGCACGCGGCCCCGTCCTGGAGGGTGGAAGCTCCACCCACGGCATGTGGCCCCACCCCAGAGGGTTGAAGCTCCACCCCCGGCTTCGGCCCCCCAGTCGCCTGAGGGACAGCAACCCGGCCCCCAGCTCAAAAAGGTTGCCTACCCCTGATCTAACTGTACAAATACCAGCTAATGACTACTTTAATAGGTCTGTCCACTCTGAACTCTAAGCACAAGAAGGAAGAGAAGTCTAGAAAGACACTCATTTATTGCTATGGTTTTGTTTCTGAATTTGTGTGTGAGGCACACCCAGGAAGTATCATACTGGATTCAATGTTGATGTCTGCTGCCTGTTCTCAAATCTTCACATTATTTTCAATCTTGGCATCATGTCCACTCAATTCATCCGAGATATATGATGTCACCAAGAATTAGAAGCTATACTGAGAAAGTAGTTTAATTTAGTGAGACAGTAGCTTGAAGCCAAATGATGAGGCTAGCTAAATTTGCACACACACCCCCAACCCTGCCTATGCATTTCTTTAAAATAATATATTCATAACTCCCACTGAATCCCACTACATCATATGAGCAGAACACGTAGAAGGAATGTAGGTGCCTTGGTAGACCACAAGCTGAACATGTGTCAATAATGTAATGTGGCAGCTCTAAAAGCCAATGAGATTGTAGGCTACATCAATAGCAGAATAGTGTCTAGATCAGTCATTCCCAACCTTTTCTATGCCCCACACCCCTAGGAAAAATTACATTAATGTTTGCACACACACACACACACCTTGTTACTGTTTCTGACTTATGGTGACCCTATCATACATGGGGCTTTCTTGCCAAGATTTGTTAGAGGTTTGCCATTGCCTTCCCCCGAGGCTGAGAGCATGTGACTTGCCCAAGGTCACCCAATGGGTTTTCCACAAAAGTAATAGTACATTTGAAGATGGGGGGGGGGGGGGAGAATCTAATTTTTAAAACACATACAATTCTGAGAATGTAAGGGGGAAAAACCAAGCTTTTAACTCAGTGCACAAAATGCAAATCTAAATTGAGCAATCAGATTCGAATTTATTCAGAAAAAAAAATGTAAACAATAAAATCAATCCAAATTGTGAACATTAACATTCTCATTCATGATTTTATCAAAATGTGGAACTTTCTTGCTGACTGTAATCCACAAATCTGCCTGTGGATTCTGGTGATTCCTAGACTTTGTATTGATTGATAAAAGAAAACTGAATGCAGATTTACACAGATAACTTTGATGAACCCCATGAAATTTCATCTCACGCTGGGGTGTGAGAACCTTGGGGAAAATAATAGTGTCACTCTATTCTACTCCAGTCAGACATCATCTGGAATACCATATTCAGTTCTGGGTGCCACAGTTCAAGAAGGATGTGGACAAGCCAGAAAGTGTCCAGAGGAGCATGACCAAAATGGTAAAAAGTCTGGAAATCATGTCCTATGGGAAGCAGTTTAGGGAGCTGGGTATGTTTAGGCTAGAGAAGAGAAGGCTAAGAGGTTGACATCACAGCCATGTTTATATATTTTGAAGGGATGTCATATTGAATATGGAGGACGTTGTTTTCTGCTGGATTCAAACTACATGAAAAGAATCATAGAACCATAGAGTTGGAAGAGACCTCAAGGACCATAAAGTCCAACCCCATTCTGCCATGCAGGAAGACACAATCAAAACACTCCCAACAGATGGCCATCCAGTCTCTCTTTGAAAACCTTCAAAGGAGTAGACTCTGCCACTCTGAAAGGTAGTGTTTGCAACTGTCAAACAGCTCTTACTGTCAGTCATTTCTAATGTTGAGGTGGAACCTTTTTTCTTGTGGTTTGATCCATTGTTCCTGGTCCTATTTTCTGGAGCAGCAGAAAACAAGCTTGCTTCATCCCCAATATGACACTTCTTCAAACATTTAAAAAGGGCTATCATATCACCTCTTAACCTTCTCTTCTCCAGGCTAAACATACCCAGCTCCCTAATACTCTCCTCAAAAGGCATGGTTTCCAGCCATTTCACCATTTTGGTCACTCCCTGCTGGACACGCTCCAGCTTGTCAACATCCTTTTTGAATAGTGCTGCCCAGAACTGGGCAGGTGAGGCCGGACCAAAGCAGAATAGAGTGGAACTATTCTTCCCTCAATCTAGACATTATACTTCTATTGACGCAGCCTAGAATCGCATTGGTCTTTTTAGCTGCTACATTACACTGTTGACTTATGTTCTAGGACTCCTAGATTTCTTTCACATGTAATTTTGTTAAGCCAGGTGTCCCCCATCCTGCGTCTGGGCCTGACAAGACCTGGTTGTTCCAGGCTCCTTTTAATTGATTTTTTTAAAAAAAATGTTTAATTCTGTTTATTTTATTATACTACTGTGGACTTTTAAAATGTGTTCAAATTAACTGCATTTTATTTTATTGTTTATTTGTTTATTTTATTTTTAATTTTTATTCTGTGAATTGCCTTGAGCAGATTTTCAGGCTAAAATATTTAAATTTAATAAAGCAACAATAGAAATTCTTATTGCTACCAGAAACAGGAAAACAATTTATGACATTTTTATAAAACTCTATAGATGGCAAGCATTATATTTAAAATTTAAAGAAAGCATGAAGGGGAATCAATTTAATATTAACACATCATTTTATTTAGTTTTCTATTAAAACAAATGATGAACTAGGAATTATACAGAATTTAATTATTAAACATTACATTCAAAAGTTACTTTATGCAAGGATTACGAATCAATGAGATGGAACATTACATTGTTTTATGTGTGTTTCCATGGTACAGTATTATTTCAGACACCATTTCATTTAAATATATAAATATAGATACATATTAGATACTACCCACTTTTTGCTTCCTTCATGGATCCATTTTCAACCAGCTTCATCCCAGTTATGAAAGTGAAATGGAAGACAATTTATGCTGAAACTTACATAAGAATACATTCCTGCTGGATGACTGCTGATAGCACTGACCATGTTATTATTCTGGTGTGCCTGGAAGAGTTTGAACTTCAGGACAAAACTTTGTTTACAGAGAGATTCCAGAAGGTGGTACCTGTTGGCCTACAATAACCCCTGTAGTATTTAACAACTACAGCCATCCCTCTATATCCGTGGGGGATCCGTTCTCGACTCCCCCCCCCAGATAACAAAAAAAGTCCTGTTGTTTTCTATGGTGGTGCAGTGTACATGTGGCCACTAGCACAGCCACATGCACGTGCCCCCATTACAACAACAACAATAATAATAATAATAAAAATGTATTTATATCCCGCCTCCCCCTACGGATCGAGGCGGGTTACAATATACTTCAATAAAATACAGAAATATACAAAATATACAGTATACAAATTATAAGAATAAAACCAACCCTACATAATCCCCTATTCCTCCCCATAAACAAAACAATAACAATAAAATACAGATTAAAAATAGTTAAAAACTGGCAGACAGAAGTGAGGCAACTTGAGGCAGACAGAGACCATCCATATTAGTGTATGGGAGGTCAGTCTGGGAGTCTTGACAGCCCTCTTATCAAAGTGGTGATATGACGGATCTCCTCTGGCAGGTCATTTCACACATTAGGGGTGATGGATGAAAAGGACAAACAATGATCTTCATTGAAGATATCAATTTCCTCTAGCTGTTTCTTGTACAGTGTGCTTTACTTATCTATGGGCTTGCCATCAGTGGATTTGAGCTTCTGCAGATGGCAAGTCCCCATTGTCTGCAATGGGGGCACAGGCACATGGCTGCAATAGCAGCTGCGCGGACACCGCACCACCATAGAAAACAACAGGATTTTAGGTCCCACATTTTATGTTATTCATGGGGGGGGGGTGTCCAGAAAGGCTCGCCTCCGAGTACAAAGGGACGAGTATAGTTGTTAAATACCACACGGGTTACTGCAGGCCAACAGGACTAGCCACCCAGCACCACCTTCTGCAGTCTCTCTATAAACAAAATTTTGTCCTTAAATTCCAACTCTTCCAGGAATTCCAGAATGATAACATGGTCAGGCTAATACGATCAGTGCTTTTAATCTCAATCCCAAGAAGATGTCAAAATTTCAAACTTGTCTAACAGAAATAATGGATTACATAAGAACCAACAGTCTGAAGTTCAACCCAAGACAAAACAGTGTAAGTCTAGACTGTACAATGCAGACCTGGAAACAGAGTTCCATCTGTCTTGGATAGGATTGTATTCCCCTTGAAAATTGAAATATGTAGTCTAGGTGAAATTCAGTTCAGTTAAACCAAGGAGGTTTAAGTGGTTGGGATAAGCAGAAGCATCTTTAAACATCAGAGGCCAATAAATCAAATGCCTGCTTCCCTAGGGTGTTAGAAATGACCATGGTAACATGTGAAGGTCCCACTTCTGTGAGGAAAAGCATCTTCTGCTTGTGGCTGGTGTTGTTTTGATCTAAGCTGCTGAACTTGCATGTTTAATTATACAAATATTGATGATTTACAGCAGCTTTGCCTGTAAACAGGGGTGGCTCTATAGATTACACTCTCATAATCTATTATTGATTTTATGTTTAGGTAGTCAGTCATTTAATTTGATTATTACACTGACAATCCCCTTTTTGAAGAGCTATCCTCCAATTTGTCCAGATTTTCCTCTATCTGGTAAAACTGTATGGTGGCAGATAACACTGAACTCTGCATTTAAGCATCCCAGATACACATTTCTGCTAAAACTGAGGGAGAATGTTGTTCCCTCTTCCTCCATCCACCAGGGACGTAGCCAGGGGGAGGGGGGGTTTGGGGGTCCGGACCCCCCCCGGGGGGCATTCAAGCTCCTTCTCCCCCCCTCTCCCCCCTCCCTCTCATCAAAAACCACGGAAGAACTCGGAGAGGGAAAAGGGGAAAAGAACAAAACAAGTTACAAGCTCGAGAGAGAGGGGGGGAGGGAGTGGGTCCCTGTGATTCTTTTCCTTTCGTTTCCATCGGAGTCCAGCTTCCACCCCCTCCTCCTCCTCCCCCCTCCTCCCTTGTGCTTTTGCCAGAATAAAAGTCTCTTCCTGTAGGAAGAAGAAGGGAAGAAGGGAAAAAAGGAAGGAAGAATGGGAGGCAGGGAGGGAGGGAGAACTGAAGAAAAGAAGGAAAAGAAAGGAGGAAGGGGAGAAAGGAAGAAAGAAAAAGGAAGGAAGGAAGGAAGCTTCTAAAAGGAAATATAAAAGAAGAAAAGTGACTTCTAACTTTCCTGTTCAGCAGTTATATCCATATACAATATAGTAAAATAAATAATAATAATAATAATAATAATAATATATAAAATATCCCTTACCTAAAATGCTGAGGACTAATGTATTTTGTATTTTGGAGTTTTTCAGAGTTTGGTATATTTATACAGTATGTCTAATGGGATAATAATGGGAGATGGGATCCATGTATGTTCCTCATATGCATCTCATAGACATAGACTGAAGGTAATTTAATAACACAAATTTTTAAAATAATGTTGTGCTTCTTTACCCTGAGCAGTCAGCAAAACCCTGGAGACCACTATCCTTGTATAATTCAGTAATTGATCTAAACCTTCAGGATTCCCAAGTTTCCTTGCGTTGGGGTCAGACCAGATGCTCTCAGGGTCAGTTTTGGGTTTGGGAAGAATTCAGGTTTCAGAAGTCCAGAGAAAGGAGACTCAGACTCTACTCTGTACATTTGCTTCTGATAATGAACTCAGGTTTTCAAAACAGTCATTTCTGGATTTTTGCAACAACAAAAAAGAGGAGGTCTGCAAATGCAAAAAGGCAAGAGGCTTCCTTCCACTTTGTTTTTTCTCTTTTTTTAAAAGACAAATAGAATAAAATACAGTTAGCTGGCCCTTTTTCAGTCACATGTCAATGGGGATGCTTGATAGAGATTCCGCATGGCAGAATGGGTTGGACTGATGGCCTTCTTGGGTATCTCTTCCGACTCTATGATTTATGATTAATTAATTAATATATGAGAATCAATCTAAGATAATGAATCGGGGCTGTGGATTCCTATGGCCCTGCTCCAGGCAATGCTAGACTGCAGGCCCATCATCCAGCAGCACAACACAGACTGCTGGGAACGGCAGTCTAATAAGCTGCACACTGCAGAAATAATCCCAGTTCGACACTAGACTTTAAATGCTATGGAAAATCCTGGGATTTGTAGTATGTTGTGCCACCAGAGCTCTCTGACAAAGAATGCTAAATGTCTCACAAAACTACAATACCCAGATATTGTTGTTGTTGTTGTTATTTTCTTATCCCATCCCGCCTTTCACTCCAATATACTAGGACTCAAGGTGGTGATTTTCCATAGCATAAATCTATAGTATAAACCTTTCTACAATGTAGATGGACACTCCATTACATAATTTGTTGAGGATCGCTTGACTGGGAGTTCCTGCATGCAGAATGGGGTTGGTCTGGATGGCCCTTCTAGGGGTCTCTTCCAACTCTATGATTCCATGATTCTGTAGCACTCTGAGCCTAACTGTGATTTTAATTGTTTTTTAAATGTATAAAGGTATAAAGTCTTATAATGCAAGCCATGCACTGATGGACTTACTCACTATAATTTTTTATTGATTGATTTTATACCCTGCCCTTTCTCCAAATAGGATTCTCTTACAGGAGTTTGTTTATTATAAAAAGAAAGAACGTAAAATGGCTTGGAATTAAAAATGATGTAGAATAGATAATAGATAGTAGGTAGGTAGGTCTTGGAATTTAAAAGTGTGTGTGTGTGTGTGTGTCGTAAAATTAAAAATCCCCTCTTGGAAGTGGGAATGAAACTGTTGTGTGGTGCAGCCTGGGTTTCTTAGCTCACCTCAGAAGTTAACTTACACGTGTCCAACATGAGCCACGAGTGTCTCTGAGCATGAACAGAGTGGCTGCCTGCTCATTGCTTGACAGCTGCACTTTGCTTTATTGAGCTGAATTTATCTGATGTAAACACCTTCAGAGGAAGGACTCAGCTTTGCATCTGCACTGAAAAAATAATCCAGTTTGATGCCACTTTTAACTGCCCTTGGCTCCATGTTGTGAAATGCTGGATTTGTAGTTTATTGTGGCACCTGAAACACGATGACATCAACATGCTCCTCAAAACTACAGATCCCAAGATTCCATAGCACAAAGCCATAACGGAAGTTAAAGTGGTGCCATGAGGTTCAAGGGTAAACGCTCGACTCTTTTGTGTCTTGGGGGGGGGACTCTTAGCCTCTCAAAATGGTGGCACTTATTTTTGACCCCCCCTTCCCAAAAATCCTGGCTATGTCCCTGCATCCCACATTCCAAGCCACAGGAACTTTTCTCTATGGCTGCTGTGCCAAAAATGATCAGGTTTTCCTAAGAAGCTTATCCTAGCAAGGACCAGGCCAACATGCCTAGTTAACTGAGGGTGGAGCGGGGTGTCATGTCCATTTTAACTCTGAAACACTCACAATGGATGGGAGTGCTTCAATAGCTCTACCTGCTGTATCCATCATATGCACCATTAATAATCAGTATAGCCAGTTATTTTTTATTTTCACTACTGACTTGTGCCAAGCATCAATTATTTTCAAAATCATTTAATGAATCCTGAGAGATGTGGTGAGTATTTGCAGAATAAATGCCCTTTAGCTCTTCCCAATTTCTTTGATTTGTACATGGGCAGTCTGAAAATGGCGGTCTGCCACCGCCGCCGGGTTGCTGTGTCCGGGAACCAACAGCAGTCAAACCGTGTGATTCCCAAGCAACAAAAGAAGCCAAAAAAGCAGCTTCTTTTTGCGCCCTGGAAGTGGTGCTGCAAGTGGCCAATGACGCACTCGCGATGTCACTTCCGTTGCGGGACGTGCGGGTGCAATGCGTCCGCACGTCAAGATGGCGGCATCCCTGTAGAACGGGTGCACATTTTGTACGTCCCCAGGACATACTAGGTTAGGGCGTGTGCATAAAGGACGCTCTTTCCTAACTCTAGTACGTCCAGGGACACACTTTACGCCGTGCGGAACGGGCCATAGTTAAAACTGGACAACCTCAGTGTGCACATTGATTTTCAATTAGCAAGTGTAATTAAAATATGGTGAAAAAAATCAATGAAATGAAACTATCATTTGGCTAAAGCAGGGGTCGGCAACCTGCGGCCCGGGCCGGATGCGCCCCCAAGGCTCCCTGCCGGCCCCTGCGCAGTCCTGCCGCCGATTGCCGCAGATTTTCCTCCGTTTTCCCGCGTTCCGACCGCCATTTTGTTTTCAAAATGGCGGCCGAAGTCTCGCGTGACCCAGAGTGGCAAAGGTCACGCGAGATTTTTGGCCGCCATTTTGAAAAACAAAAATGGCGGCGCCCATTAGGAGGCCTGGTGCAGCCCCTCAAGCACTCCAACAGGTCCAGGGGCTGCAGCAGGCCTGCATCAGGCTCCACCTTGCCCTCTGCCCCTCCTCCTTATGAATAGCAGAGCAGGAAAGGAGGAGGAGGAAGGAGGAGAAGCCAGCCGGCCACAAGAGCAAGCCAGAGAAGAGGTTGGTTGCTTCCTTAGGTGCTTTTTTCCCTTCTATTCTGAATGCATTTTAGTAGTTATTATTATTTATTTATTTGCCCATGTGGTTTCATTGCAAAAACTCCTTTCAGTTCCTGTGCTTCTCTGGGTTGAGATAGGGGAGCATGCTTTTTCCCTTCTATTCTGAATTGCATTTTAGTAGTAACTTGTTAATGTTATTATTATTTTTATTTATTTGCCCATGGTGTTTTCATTGCAAAAACTCCTTTCAGTTCCCTGTGCTTCTCTGGGTTGAGACAGTGGAGCATGCTTTTTCCCTTCATTCTGAATTGCATTTTAGTAGTAACTTGTTAATGTTATTATTATTATATTTTGCCCTTGGTGGTTTCATTGCAAAAACTCCTTTCAGTTCCCTGTGCTTCTCTGGGTTGAGACAGTGGAGCATGCTTTTTTCCCTTCTATTCTGAATTGGCATTTTAGTAGTAACTTGTTAATGTTATTATTATTAATTATTTGCCCATGGTGGTTTCATTGCAAAAACTCCTTTCTGCTCCTTGTGCTTCCTCTGAGTTGAGACAGTGGGATGTGCTTTTTCCCGTTCTATTTTGAATTGGCAGTTTTAGTAGTTTTCCATGCTAGTAACCGTATTATTATTATAATATTAGTATTAGTATGATTATTGATTAGTCATCATCATCATCATCATCATACATCCGGGGCGGAGCAGTGCGCCCCACCCCTGGAGGTGGAAGCTCCACCCCCAGCATGTGGCCCTGCCCCCAGAGGGTGGAAGCTCCACCCCCAGCAGTGGCCCCGCCCCCGGAGGTGGAAGCTCCACCCCACTGTTCGGCCCCCCACGTTGTCCAGGGACAGCAACCCGCCCCCGGCTCAAAAAGGTTGCCTACCCCTGGGCTAAAGGGTTATGAATGAACTTAAACAACATCTGTGATTTCTTAACAGTGTAAACTTAACAGTTTAAACTTTTTTTAAAAATTACTGATTTTGGTAAAGTTTTGTTGCCTGGCTGCTAGGAAAGTTTGCTTACCAGACAAATGTTTCAAGCTTAAGCACAAGACTTGTCTCTTTTCATGAAAGAGAATTAAAACTATCAATATGTTCATTAATACTTTATAACTCCAAATGAAGCACAAAAAAGTTTACTGTACTGTAATGCTCAATTAGTTGTCCTTAGTATAAGCCAAGGTCAGGTTTTGGGGCCATGACCTGTGGATAGGCCGAGGGTAAAACATAGAGGCTCCTTCAGTGGATAGGTCGAGGAAAAAACATGGAGGCTCTTCATAGTATGTGTGCATATGGCAAGAGGACCTCACTGACGCGTTTTTTGCTTCATCATTCACAGCTTTCGTTTCAGCCCAGAAACATGGGAGGGTGGGCGGGAGATGGACTTTTAAACAAACAGCAATTCAGTCAATCACCCAAGACTCTTTCTGCTTGGCTCCAAGAGAAATAAAACTCCTCTCTGCACCACATGGGAAAATCTGAATGAGATGCTATCACATTTCATAGTGACCCATAAGTAAGTCAACCTGGGATTTTGATGTCAACTTTTAGAGGCATAATTTTTAGACTTACAGAGTATATACGTTAACCTTCTAGGCATGAATAATACTGAGATGGTGGTGGTTAGTGAGCCAATGATGTTGAGATCATGAGACACTAATTCAAAACAACTAAGCCAAGCGACTTTTCCAATATATTACAAAAATAACAAAAGCTAAGCTAACTTCTAGAAAACAAAATTGTATAAATTATTAGTTAGGCATATTTATTAAGAGTGATTAACAGACAGACCTTTATAAACCCATCAAAAACCTTTCAGCTTTCAGAATTGCCTTTTTCAGAGCTCAAAATAAAAGTGAGCAGTTATCAAGATGCCAGTTTAAACACAAAGATTAGTGTTCGTTATTTCTCTAATATATAATTTAAGCAATTAACTACCATATATACCCAACTGTAAGTTGTTCTCACATATAAGTCGAGGGCAAGTTGGGGGCCAAAATTATGGATTTGTCTTATGAATTCGTAATGAGTTAAGAAAATAAAACTTAGGGGCATGTAGCAAATAACGTAAATGACAAAGTTTACTGTCTTTATACGGAAATGTCTTATTCAGATACTTCTCAGTCCCGATTCCCTTGCCAATCTTTTGAGGGGAAATACCAAAGAGGTGCCACACTGCCATTTTTCTGCCCGAGCATTTAAAAAGGCCAAGCGCATCATGGAGGAAAGAGTAAAGGGGGCTCGTGCTTCTTTTGGGGGTTCCCAGGATGGAGTAGACACCTCTTTCCTTTGTCTTTTGCCACTCTACATAGAGAATGCGAAGAGTTAAAAATAACAGTACAGTGGTAACTCGGGATAGAAATACCCAGGTTACGAATTTTTCAGGATACGAAAAAATCCCATAGGGATATTATTGTTCGGTTACGAAAGTTTTTTCGGGTTACGAAAAAACTCCGGCGCTATTTTTAAATGGAGCCAGGCAGACCGCGGCTTTTTTCCCCATTAGCGCCTATGGGTTTTCGGCTTACGAAGGCTTTTCGGGTTACGAAGGGCCGCGGAACGAATATTTTCGTAACCCGAGGCACCACTGTACTTTCACTGAGCCATGGATAAGTCGACCCAGCTTTTGGGGGTTAATTTTTTTGACTAAAATTTCTAGACGTATACATGTAAATCCTTTTGGGGTCTAAAATAAATTTTTCAGAAATTGTGTTTGAATCTTATTAAATCAGCTAATTATTGTTAAGATAAATATTGATCAAAAATAGAATTTGTGTTACAAAGAATATCTGCACAGTTACACCAACATTCCTAATGCATTCCTAAATATGCCCCTTCTGTTCGGCTTTAACAGAAGGAAACAGTATGTTTTATATTAAAGTATGAAATAGCCCATTGGGCACAAGTGTTTTAATACACATCACCAGACTTCCAGGTTGTAATATAAGGATTTATTAAACCTAACTTTTCATTCTATTGATATACAGGATCTCTCTACCTGGGACCAGCTGGCAGTATATATACAAAATGTCCTAAAATTGGCACTGGGAGATCTTTGGTAAGTTATATTCTTTCAACCACAGAAGAAAACAAATAGCAAATCTCCTCCAATAAATATGCGATAGCTTTGCCATAAACTGGAAATCAACTTGAAGGATGCAACACAAAGTATTTCTGCAGCAATGTGGAGTTTGAACAAGGGAGAAATGCTACAAATGTTTTTGATGCACAAAAAAGGTGGGCAAACCTTTAAGAGGTATATAAAATTATGCACAGTATGGCAAAATTTCTGCTCCAGCTCTCATAATACAAAACTACAGTCACCCAATTAAATTGACTGATGAAGAATCAGTACAGACAGAAAGAACACACACAACATTATCACAATACAGAATCTACTTCTACAGCATGTTGTAATAACCACCAACTTTGACAACTTATTTTATTTACATATCAGTATACTGTCTTCTATAAAGGGTGATGAGATAAATACATTGTTGAAGATGTAGCTATCAATGTTTAACAAAACCAGTGGCTCCAAGATCGGAGGCCTCTGAGCAGCAATTGCTGATAAACATCAATAGGAAAAGGCTATTACCCTTAAGTCTTTCTTTCAGCCTCCTGTAGGATTTTGCAGTCCACGATGGCAAACAGAATGACAGATAGGCCTTTAATTAATTTGATCCAGTACTGCCCTTATGATCTTTACATCAATATTGCGCTCTAGTAAGCAGTGGTGTAGACAATACTAGAGCAAAATTTGTGGCCTTTTAAGATTAAGGGTTTCTTGTATAAAACAGGAAAATTAAAATATATTTAAAATATAGAAATCTATACAACCTTCCAGTAGTCAGATTGTAAACTGTATAACCTCTGGTAGCAGATAATGCTGTAAGGGGAAAAAACAATTTATTTTTTTTAGTAAATACAACATTTTAGTTGTTATAATAAGTTGTTTTGTGCCTGCAGACAGTGTCAAATCCCTTTTAAATGTGGTTAAGAATCAGATTCAAACGTAAGAAGTACTTTGCAGTCCCACCCACTTCCCTCAGGTACTATCCCTTTGTCCTTCTAACTATTTTCACAGAAACTAACCAGTTTCCATTTAACCAACATCAAGAACTGAGAATGTTAGCAGCAAAGCCAATTATGAAGAGAACCCAAAGTACTAATAAAGTTTATATTATTACCAGAGGGCTTTTAATCACTGAGTTAAATGCTCAGTAACATAGACATACAAGATAATACAAGTTACTGTGATTGACATCATTGCCCCCTTATGGCATAATGTGTTGTGTGCTCCTTTGAACTCTTTATCAGTTGGCCTTTCGCCACTAGGGCATTTTTCTGGATTGCCTTGGACCACAAGCTCAACAATTCTATTGCTGTTTGAGATGCAAGATTTGTAGTTCAATACATCTGAAAAAAAGCTTGAAATAAAATGTCTAGATATGAAGAAGAGTGACATAGGCAACTATGGGTCACTTGAAGTCTTGTGACCAAGTAATTGATACAGCTGGATCAGAACAGTGATGTTTCTGCAAGGTCATCTATGTGCAGGAAAGCACTGCAAAGTGTTGTAAAACTACTGTGAATATGCATAGTCATCTTACTTGGGGGACAAGAATTAAGGTGACAACAGCAGAAAGAGGCTGGACTTAGTGGCCGCATGGCAAAAGTGTATATAAGGTCAGCCTCATTGTACAACATGGGTTGTGTTGGATGGTGGCGATATATAGTGTGAGTAGCTTTGGATCTGTATATAGCAAATTAAGAGATTAAAGAGCCTCTTTTGAAGAGGCATCTGTCTCAGTGTGCTTTATCAACTCCGGAGGGAAGAGGAGATTCCTGAACAGCCACACAGCTCCATAACATCTACTTTGGGTTTATCCTGGCATGAAGCTTCAGCATAAACCAACGCATCGTGCATCACATCATCAACATGAAGAAACTGCCAATTGCCCAAAGTTTACACCAATGGGTTTCCATGGCCAAGCTGGGATTCAAATCCTGGTCTCCAGAGCAATGCTCAAGCCACTGGCTCTTCTCAAAGCTCTCCCTACTGTGCAAGGTTTCTATATGCAGTAACTTTTTTTTTGAGGAATGGCATTTAATTTTTTCAAGGAAGCAGTGAAACGCCCATTCTACACCAGTAATCAGAAGCAGTGGTAGCCCCAGAAAAAACTCCAGCATCACTTGACTCTTCTATTGACTGTACTGGACTGGGATTGCTGAAAACCATGGAGTGTAAGATTCTTTGGGAAGATAATTTAAGATGTTGTGGGCGGGGCTTGTTGCTCTGGCCTGCACTGCTTGAGCGTCCTCCCAAGTAGCCCCAAGTGTGTTACAAACTTACACACACAATGGGTGAATGCAATTCAAACTTTACTGTAAAAATTTTGAAAAACAACAAAAGTCCAAACAAACTCCCTCTTCCCACTTCCACGCGGAAGTCTGCTTCCCGCCATCAGGCCTCATCCGCGCTGGGCCTCCTCCCTGGCCCAGCATGCTCGGTGCTTCTCCAGGGGCTCACGCTCCGCCTTCTCCAGTCAGTGGGAACGGGGGCCGGCCCAGCACTCCTTTGGATCCCACCACTCTCCTTCCGCCCGGATTGGTTTGCCAGAGGGCGGTATACAAATAAATATTATATATGATTATTATAACTATTATTAAGGTACCTCCTTCCTTCCAACTCTCCTCTCGCAGGTACTGAAGTCCCCTCTCGGATCGCAACAGCTGTACCTCCGTGTGTGGCCCTACTCTCAGCAATCCATGACGTGCCTGTAGGGAAAACTGGTCACCCTACCCTCCTCGGGGCTCCTGTGACCTTTTCTCGCCCTGGCCTGACCGTCTCCTCCGTGCCCAATTCTTACCGCAGCCCACTCCTTCCCGCGATCTCTCTCTCTCTCTCCTTCCTCTTATACTTCCCTCACACCTCGCGCCCCCCCCCCCATCCCCGCTCTTCCCCGGGACTTTCCTTCCTCACTCCCCACCTGCCATCTCGCCGCGACAGACCCCCTCACCATATCCTCCTCCGCCCCGCTACATATGTCTATAGAAAATGCATCTACACCAGCTTCTTGAAAGCGGATTAGTCCACTTTTATTGGGCTTCCAATCTGGTAATAAGAGGATATTCAAAGCCCAGTGAATGAAATTAGGCCTAGATTTCAACATTTTAATTAATTTTTAGACAAATAATTTTATGTTACAATAATTAACTTAGTAAGTACTAAGTAAATTAACAAAGGATATTTTGAATTATTCTGGGGAAAATACATGGCTTTGTAGAGCTCTGTTTTTAGTGCCTAGATTTCTAACAACAAACGACCACTAGAAGAAGGTTCTGTTAGAACAGAATCACTTTCATTTGGCTTGATAGAAAGAAGAGCACAGAGTAAGTCACCTCTGAGACCACGGGGAGCCTAGATGCATGGAGCAGCCACCAAGAGTCTTCCTTCCATGTTCTACCAAATGAGGACTAAGAGGTGTGGAACCAAGAGAATGGCCCCTTTAACATCCCTTCAAGTTGGGTAGGCTCATATGAGTAAGAATACAGTTCTTCAGATTAGCTTGGGCCTAAGTCACGTAAGGATTTATAAGTTCTTAGGCAGGGAAGCACACAGGCCAAATAAGGACTTCACTGCTCCTTTCACTCCCACTCCAAAGGACCAATGCCTGGCAGGCTGGCTTGGAATTGCAGCGGCAACTCACTTGAGGTGGCTGTGCAGTCGCTGCGTTGTTCTGGCCCATGATGCATGGCTGGAGCGGCCTCTGGGCAGCTTCCTTCCAGGTCCACTGCGCTCACCCCACAGTCAGCCTTATTTAATGTAGTTAAGACGACATCAGCCAGTGGGCAGTTAAAGAAGGAGAGCACTATGATCCCTAATGAGAGAAATGGATGTGAATCCAAACACATAAGCATTTAATAAAGTGTTAGGCCCGTTACAACGCCGTTGTGGATGCTGCGGAGCGCAACTGAGGGTTTAGAAGGGCGGTGTGCTTCCCGCCCCCCCAACCCGTAGTGTGCCGCTCCGCAGGCACAAATGTTCAGCGGCGTTCCACACGGCCGCTCCATGAGGACGTCCGACCCGCCCGCTCTATAGGGGGTGGCGGAGGAAGTGGACGCCTCTGCTCCGCGCCAGGGCGCTTAGTGCGCCCTTAGCGCGGAACAGGAAGGAGCTCCGTTTTGGACGCTCCTTCACCTGTTTGGTCCCTGGTCGCAGACTTCAACACGCTGCGCCCAGCGGACGCGGGGAAGCGTGTTTTTTCCGCTTCCCCACCCCGCGCCTGAAAAGCTGGCGGATCTGGGCCTCAGTGGCTGTCGTTCTGGCCACTGAGCCCCTATACACCGGGGAAAGGGGCGGGTACTAGCCTGCCCCAAATTGCGGTCTGTAACCCGCCTTAGAACACATGAATAGAGTAGGAAATCAGGTAAGTCTATATAAACGTATGCTTAATTAAATTACATTATATAGATAATATGGAACCCATATATATAACATGTATACTATATAATCAATAAGTCTTATTCTAATAGGATTGAGTAAAGGTCAGCTGAAACCCTTTAACTGAAAAGGATTTTATAAAAATATATAAGTTAGTATAAACGAAAGGGTTTTGATAAGCTTTTTATTAACATTGTTATTTATGTAAATATTAAACTATATTTAGTTTATAAGGAATGGGGTTAATCTTGATATAAATAAGCTACACTTATAAACATATGCTGTACTTAATTATTTCTAATAGTATTTTGTTGTCTCTGTAAGATTATCAAAATGGCTAAACTGTCTCTGTTTAAATTAATAATATAAAATAACGATAGAGAAAGAAGACTGCACCTGAAGTCAAGGACAACTTTGCAAGGAGGCAAAACATTTTTGGAGCCAAGATGAATAAGAAAGCCCATCCTCATTAAATGTCTAGAACACTATTTTTTTTTTTTTTTTTGTTGTTGGGGTTACTAAAGTCACAAGATATCCACTTTTGAGCATGCGTAATGGGGTGATAATATTAGAACACACCCTATGAATCTATAAATAATGACTAATTTTAAATGGTCATGCGAAACGTAGTGATGAGATATGTTATGGGTTGGAAAGTTTTGTACATACTTAAAAGGTGGTCTTAAAATTGATCACATGTCGAGATCTGCCAAAAAAATACTGCAATAAAAATTGAGAAGAAATATGTAACAGAAAGTCTTAAATAACTGTGTAAAAACCTCAGACGGTGTGCCTACTTGTCTGAGACACACCCCTTCTTGCAAGATTTGTAATGAATAAATTGGAAATTGCTGCTTTCACTTGTTTTGTCCCTGACTAATTTGTTTTGGTACTTTGGTCTTAGAAAAAAAACTGTATCTCACAACCTATTAACTGCTTCAGTTCCGTAGTCTGGCTACAGCTCTCTGCGCCAAATTAAGTTTTACTGAGCACTTTTCAAGGCAAGCCCACTGCATACTATGTTAAAGTATCCAAACCACACTGCCCTGTAGTGTGGTAGAGTCTCCTTCTTTGGATTTTTTAAAGAGAGGCTGGAATGACCATCTGCCTTGGTCCAGGCAGTGTGGTTTGGATTACTCGAGGTTGAGAGGAACTGCTGGACCTCTTACCCTTCCCTCACCACTCCCCTTCTCCTTCTGTGTCCATGTCTTTTAGATTGTAAGCCTGAGGGCAGGGAACCGCTCTAACTAAAAAGATTGCATGTATAGACTGTGTAAATTTACAGCGCTTATCATAAATAAGGTTAATATAAAAACTAATAATTAATTGTTTTATTTCACACATACAGTGGTTAGATTAATAAAATATAAAAATCAATATAACAACAACTTTTATTTATATTTCTTTCCTGCTCTCTCCCTGAGGAATCGAGGTGGTATTTACAACAATAAAAACAACAATTATAAAATTAAAACTACAATGTCATATAAATAACACTCAATAAACACTATACCATTACCAATACAATGTAAATTGACTAAATCGTCATTTAAATCATAATCATACAAATAGAAGAGTGAGTATTCTAACTCTCCTTATAACAATTGATGGCTAGAGGCCTGCCGGAAATAGATCCTCTCAGTGCCTTCTTAAAGGCATATAAGGTGGTAATAAGATGACTCCTCCAACTAATGTTGTTCCACATTTGGGGGCTACACAGTAAACCCTCTGTGGGCAGTTGTTATTGATCGGGTCTTAGCATATTTCTCATATTGATTCCCGCGATGTTCCTGAAGTGTGGGGCAGATTGTGTAGGGAGAGGACATTCCCTCAAGTAACTCGGGCCCAGCCATGTAAGGCTTTAAAGTAATGATCAACACTTTGTACTACTGACACCCGGAGGTAATTGGCAGCCAAAAGAGATTTTAGTACCGTGTTATGTGTCAGACTCTAAGTGTTCCGACGACCAATCTGGCTGCTGCATTTTGAACCTCCGAACAGAGGTAGCCCCATGTAAAGGGCTCTTGAAGTCTCCTCCAACTCATATGATTCTAAAAATGGAATGTACTAGGCATGTGCCAGATCATACAGTTCCAGGAACAGGCACAGACAGCCATTAGCTTTAGCTGTGCATATGAGTCCTGACACATCGCAGAGGTCTGGAACTCCAGGCTCAGGCTGAGGCCAAAACACACAAAACTGCAAACCTTCCATCTTCTCAGGGAGCATAACAGATCCCAGCACAGGCTGAATCCCTATTCTAAGTTTTCAGATGATTAGGATATTTCTGATTTTTTCTGGATTAAGCTTCATAATGTTTCGCTCTCATCCAATCAATTGCTGGTGAAAGACACTGGTTTTAGAACAGAAACATTCTAATTGGAATCAAGTGGAAAGTGAATTGTAGGTGACACCACTACCACCAAGAACTCAGGACAGTTTCTGAAAATAGTTTCATATATATAAATGGCATGAGGGGCATAAACAGGAACCCTGGAAGGACTGGCAAGACCAATACCAAGGACGAAAAAGAGTCTTCCAGCCTACCTTCTATGTTTTCCCACACGAAAAGGAATCATCCCCAGCAAGTCTCATACCAGCGCATCAGGACACCCAAACAATACCACTGTTGATGATTTGAAAAGCCAACCGACAGATCTGGCAAAACCAAGAAGGACAAATCTTTGCAGTCCATTTCCTAGCACAGGGTAATTTACCCAGCAACAAAGTCTCCTCCACCCCATAACCATGGCCTGAACCAAATTACAATGGATACAAATAACTCATCTCCTCCAAAACCTTTTGGCAGCTTGGAGAGCCTTCAGATACTCCAGTACCTTGCCCAAAAGTGGCCAATAGTTTTTCCAACATGGTGGGATGAGAGAAGAAATTTGTAGAGGTGTCTTACAAGTGTCCTTCAGGCATGCTGGAATTCTGTCATGATGTAAAGAGGCATGACCACTCCCTTTACTTTTTCCAGCCAGTCCATCTCTAGCCAATTTTAATGAGCCAGGGGGAAAAAAAATCTAGAACACATGTGATTTTGTTGGGGGTTCTTGAAGCCCAGGTATCACGGTGATCAAGAGTGCTTTCACACAGCTAAAACTTGTGCGCAAATGCGCCTTGTTCCTTGAGAGGTCAGATCTGGCCATGGTGGTCATGCCTTGGTTACATCTTGTATGGATTATGTAATGTGTTTTACATGGTGCTAGCCTTTGAAAAGTGCTCAAAACTTCAGCTGGTCTAAAGAGCTGCATGCCATTTGTTAACTGAAGATGGCTACAGGGATCATACAACTCATCCCTTGTTGCAACAGCTCCACTGGTTGCCAGTGGGGTTTCTGGGCACAATTCAAAGTGCTGGTTTTGACCTATAAAGCCCTATATGACTTGGGTCCACGGCTATTTGAAGGACCATATCTCCCTGTACGAGCCCACCAGAGTACTGAGATCACCCCTGAGACTCTTCTCTCTGTCCCAAAAACCTCTCTCGGTGCATTGGTGGGAACTATGAGATAGGGCCTTCTCAGTGGCTGCTCCCAAGCTTTGAAACATCCCTCATTAGAGAGGCCCAGGATGGCATCATCCTTACTATCTTTCTTTCTGATGCCAGGTAAAGATGTTCCTGTGTGCAGACAGACCTATTAATCGCTGAGAAGGACTGGGTTTTTAATGCTGGGCTATACAAATGATAATAGTTTATATTTTAATATATTATATTTAATCTAAATCTGTTTTTGATCCTGAAAATTGTTTAATTTTTTAAATGTTATTTTATGTATTTTAAATCTTTGTATTGTTAAATTGTATTGTATTAAATTGTACTTGTTTCCACTTGAGTCCTATATAGTGGAAGAAAGGCAGATATATAGATGATGATGATGATGAGATGATGAATGATGATAGATGATGATGAATGATGAGGATGAGGATGATGATGATGATACATCCCAATGTGAAACACCAATATCACATTAACACTCTATAGCAGTGGTTCCCAGCCTTCCTAATGCCGTGACCCTTTAATACAGTTCCTCATGTTGTGGTGACCCAAACCCATGAAATTATTTTCGTTGCTACTTAACTGTAATTAAATAGGTGTTTTCCAATGGTCTTAGGCAACCCCCAGTTGGGAACCTATGCTCTATAGTCTCAAGTTATTTATAAAGATATTCTCTCTCTCTTTCTTTATACATACTCTTATTTTTTATATACAGACACATACGGGGGGGGGGGGGGGTGATTTAAAAGCAAGCCAACAACATTTCTCTCAAGTCTGTCCTGGATCCAAGAAGGATGAAGTTAATCACATCTCTGGCAACTGAAGAAGGTGAAAGCCGAAATGTTTTGCTCTTCATATGTACTTTTAAGTTCAGTTTGTTAACTGCTTCAAGGTATGTGTGGGGGTGGGAGAAACACTCTACAGTATTCCATCTCATCCTGGATCTCTGTTCTATGCCTTCCCCAATTGTAAACAAATCAATTCATATTCACCAAGCATGTTCAGTCCTCACTGGATTGTTGAAGGGAGTGGTTCCTATTTCATTAGTATTTTGGCCTAAAGGATTTAAGGTGGGCTGGGATTAAAAACTTTGGAAACCCCAAGAGTGCTGATGCTTCTCCTTATGTCTGGAGATAGCATTATTTTAGCTCCACATGCAAGACATTCATGCCCTGACCACCAGAAGAGGAATACAGAAGAGGAATACATACAACACATAAAAGCACAGTACTTTGTACAAAGGCTTGAGGTATTTTTAATAAACATTCAGAAGTACTGTATTAGATATACTGTTACACACAGCACAATATACAGTTTATGTTGAACAGACTTATGTACTCTTTTTCCATTCCATACCTATTCCACAGTTGAATCCTAAACAAAATAACCAATTGCATAAGGTCTAATATAAATAGTGCTGAGAGATCTTTTACTTATGCCTCTAGTAAGGGCTTCCTTTCCTTAAGGCTGCTCATTTCCTCACTCTTTGCTATCAGTATTATAAAAGTACATTATATTTTCTAGTCTTAAATCAACTCATAAAATTAGTTCTCTCTAGATTAAATTTGCTTTTGCTAGTTAGAAAGCATAATATCAAATTAATGTGTGAATAATTAAGCAATAAGATTAAAATATGTCTTTATAGTCTTATTTCCATTGAGGATTCTTTTCCAAAGTGTACATTCATTATAGGCTTTCATGTCCTAATGCACAAACAATTCTTTATTCTTCAGCACTGAGCACCTTCTTGCAGAAAAGTGACATGACATGCAAGAAAAATATATATTCAGTTATGAAATCACAGATGCCTCTTTTTTCTTTCTATCTTTAAAAAAGCCCTAACTAAATGGAAGTACACCCCTGACTCTAAACAAGATATAATAGGGTGAACAATTTGGATATAATGGCCAGTGATTTTAAAATACTGAATTATGCCTAATTGGTTGTTTTAAAAATTAAATATTTTGAGATTTACAGACCAGTCTTTAAATACATATACCTATATGTATAAAACCAAGTAAATAAACACATGTTCTTATCCGTATAAAATCATTACTTTCTTTTCGTCTTAAGATACAATACTAAGTGAGCATGCAGAAAGTATTAGATGAATTATAATTATTTGGCCAGAGAAACAGTTTAGATTTTAGATTTCTTTAAGCACTTTAGCAGGAATACAGCAAATTAAAATGTAATTTCAGATTAAGGCATTCTTCTCTATCTACTTCCTCTCCAATATCATGAAATTACTTTAAATCAGAAAATACAAACATCAAAACTAAAAGGCTTTCTAGAATTTATGAAAGTACTTCACATTGCTTTTGTATTTTTTATAATTTACAAAATGCTACGTATTAAAATATTACAATTAACCAGATTAACAGTAATTCACTTTATCAAGAACATCCTGGGAAATGTTTAGTATCATAAAATAAAATAAAACTTTTATTTTGATCTCGCTTTTCTGTAACTAGACAATCAAAGTGGCTCACAACATATTAAAATATCCACATTTACAGCATTATATCCCAAATCGTCCCCTTAAAATGGGATTAAACGTGTTACAATTAAAATATCTATTAAAAACACAATTAAAAAACACAATAAAAATATATCAAGGACAGAGCGGTGAGCTAATACATGATGTGGGGGCAGTCATTCTGTGGCTTATCATCACAAAACTACAACTCTCATAACTCTGTAGTGGAAGCAAATAGTTACGGTATTTGGATCTAACATAACAGAAATCTGTTACAAAGAAAGGTGCTTAGCAATCATCTAATAATATATTTCATAATACTTTGAGAGGAAGCCAAATACATAAACTAATTTAAACATATAATAAGAATTTGTACACATGAAATTTAGAGATGCGAACAGTTTGTGAACTGTTCTCAGCAAATTTCTGTTGCAAACAAGCAATATATAAGCAAAACCCAGTGCCATTGCATTCAAGCACAGAGGTGGACAATATATATGGTAGCCTGCCCAATTCTGAAGCCCCTAATATTCCCACTGGAGCGTCTGTACTTAAAAACAAGATGCACACTGTCTGCAAATAATTTTTCAAAGCTAAAATTCAACTCCTTCTCTCTGTTCCCAACCACTGTGCAACCACATAATGCAGCTAGAAAAGGCTACCCAGATCTGTTCTAGAAAGCCTAACAACAGACACCAGGACAGGAATACAAGGCTACGAAAGGGCTTGACCCACTGATTTTAACAGCGTGAAGAGAAACTGAGGTTAAGTTCAGATCCTATCCCATTGGTATCCATGAATGTCTACATTTCACCAGGTGCTTGGTGCTCTTTGATAGTGATCCCTAAGTAAAAACATGAAACCTGTCAATATGTTTCTTAGAATGTTTGTTAGAGACAAGGTATATATTTTGCTGCATCTCTGCATTGCTGCATTGTCCCTAGCCAACATTCTACATATTGTTAATATAATTTCCAACTGACAAGGGGCATGTTCTAAATATGAACCCTACAGATGTTGAAAGGGCCTAAGTTTGAGTTCACTCAGGAGAAAAAAATCTGGGAACAATTTGCAGTGGGGAAACCCATAAATACTAGAAAGAATATGAAAACATACAACATTTTGGGTTTCACATGCGCAACTGAAGTTTATACGTGGATAAGCACAGCTGAAGGATGACTCTGTTCCACTTCAATATACAGTTGGCCCTCCATTTTCGCGGGGGATCTACTCCACCCCCACCCCCACCCCGTTAAAAACAGAGGTTCACCCATATTTAGGCCTCATAGGCCATTGAAAGTAGCAGAGGTAATTGAAAATAGCAGAGGTCACCCCTCCGCAGATTTTACAGGGATTTTCGCAGATTTTTGGGGTTGCGGATCTCATATCTGCGAGTTAGGAGAGGCGACTGTATACTGGAGGAAGGAAGAGAAAGGCTAGCTAGACAATTTAACTGAGTGTTCTAATCATCCAAAGTCAGAATGTATCAAGCTCTCAAACTGACAATATAACCTTAAATGTTTGCCTTTATTTTAAAGGCAAGCAGTTGTTGCTGTTAACTGCTGTCAACTGCTGTCAAGTAGACTTCGAATTATGGTGATCCTAGGAATGAAAGACCTCCATGTCACTCTGTGATAACAGCCCTATTCAGGTTCTGCAGATTCAGGGATTGGACTTCCTTGATTCAGTCTATCCATCTGTAATGCAGTCTTCTTCTTCTTGTACTGGCTTCTAACTTACAAAGCATTATTGTCTTTTCTAGGATTCATATCGTCTCATGATACAGACTGCATGCCTGCATTTCTAAACATTTATATCTATACTGTTAAATGTAGTTGTTGATGTTGGGAACAAAAAATAATGGCCATGTATATAGCAAAAAAAGAAATGATGGCCAAGCTATTTGGGCAAGTAGTAGTGTAATTCATATAAATATGAAAAACTTTAGTAAATGTATATGCGACTCAACTAGCTAATGTCCTCACGGTGGCTTACAATAATTATTTAAAAAACAGTAAAAATAGAACCACTTAAACAAGCCAGATGATTTCAACATTAAAATATTCAGGTATTATTAGGCCAGCAACAAAACTTATTTTAAAGTCAAGATATTAAACGTGTGGCATATCAATAATGAGAAGAGGCAAAACAAGGCATTCCACAGATGTAGGGAGGGCACTACCAGGAATGTTATTTCCTCAGTACATAGACACATGTCAGAAATTGTGGACAGTGATATCAAAAAGAATCTTAACATCTTCACAAATCAGCCAGGAACATGTGGGACATGGTGCTTCTGAAAACAGTTTGGACCTAATCCATTTGGGACTACAAAGGTCTACAAACACTTTTATTAGCCTTGGATAGAGATTGGTAACTGGAGTGTCAAAGCATTAGAGCAGGGGTGGGGAACCTATGGCCCTCCAGGTTCTGATGAACTACCATTCCCATCATGCCTCACCACCAGCCAAGCTGAAGGAAGTTTTAGCCAGGCTCAAGAGAACTTTGTTGTAGCTCCTCCCCTTATGGTGACACTACATGTAGCATCACTGTAAGGGGAGGAGCTACAACCAAGCCCTCATGAGCCTTGCTAAAACTTCCTTCAGCTTAGCTGGTAGTGAGGCATGATGGGAATGGTAGTTCATCAGAACATGGAGGGCCACAGGTTCCCCACCCCTGCACTAAAGCAATCTGTTCAAAATGTCCTGTTCCAGTGAGCAGCATTGCTGCTCTATTCTGCATCAACAAAACTTTCAGGAATGTCTTCAAAGACTGCTATAATCAAGGTATGAGGTTATCAGTACTGAGATTACAGCAGCCTGGCTATCTCAGTCCTCATAGGTTTGTAGCTGATATATCAGACAAAGCCTATAAAAGGCACTCTATGCCACTGAAACAACTTGGATTTCAAGTGACACAGCTAGATTTGTGACACAGCTAGATTCATGATGAGTTCCAGCCAACTCCATTTAGAGTAAGCTGAAGACTCAGGGTTCGCCCACTTAACTGGACAAACAAACCACATAAGAACACCATCTCTTTTGAACTGGGTTCACCAGAATCAACAGATTTATTTGCCCATATGTAGTCCTTTACCAAGTTACCAAAATGGTTCATGACAACCATTGCTTCATATGCATTTAATTAAAAAGAGGTAGAAATGTATTTCATCTGTACAATTCAAAGATATAGCCATGTTAGTCTGTAGAATCAGTATGTAGAATTTATGATGACTAACATTAACTACCTGCAGTCTCTTCCAGTAGCTTTCATCCCATTCTGACAAACAGAAAAAAATTATACTTATTTTTTTATGTTCAGCATCAATCAGTAGGAGACCCAAATATTCTGATTTCAGATTTTAAATTCATACCCAAATTAAGCTGTGTACCCTTAAAATCAATAATATAACTGGATTGTTTTCTAAACTGTCAAATCAGGGTCTGAGATGAATCTCATGGTCAGTGAACACCTTTAGTGGGAATATATTCCCACACCGCCACCTTTTTTGGTCACAGCAAAATAATACACTGATGACCAACCAAAACTAACGTAGTGTAGCTTTTGATTCACCGCCCCCCCCCAAAGGATCACCATGGCTGTCTAAAATTTGCATTTTCCTTGTTCACCTTCTAAAAAGGTAGCCTTCATATTCTTTTGTCTCTCCAGTTGTCAATATACACTGTATGCTGTAAGGCTTCAATTAAGAGACTGCGTAGCTGGAGCATCCAGAGTCAATGGAATTTATTTATGTAGAGATACTATCATATTTCAAGACTAGAACAGCTCCTTCCCTTACAATAAATATGATTTCTAATCAGCATTTAGGATAACTTGTTATTTTAGTTAATTTAAAATAAATTTAAAATATAAAACAAATGTTAAAACAAAATACTTAAGCAGTTTAGGAAAAAGTTAAACATGCTGAGTTGCACCAGTTAACCTCCTGATTTAACTGTGTAATTCAAAGATATGCTGAACAAAGCAATCTCCAATAATTTTTCATTATTTTTTGTTGTTGTGTGCCTCTAAGTCATTTCCAACTTATGTAGACCCTAAAGCAACCCTATTAAACGGTCTTCTTGGCGAAATTTGTTCAGAGAGAATTTGCCACTGCCATCCTCTGATGTTGAGAGCATGTGACTTGCCCATGGACACCCAGTGGTTTCCATGATTGAGCCAGGAAATCGAACTCTGGTCTCCAGAATCGTAGTCCAACACTCAAAGCACTACACCACACAGACTCTTTTCATTATTGGCAAAATATAAACGTAAATACAACATAAAGTTATTTTCAGATATATTTTCAGTATTTGGGAACTTTTCTGAAGGTTTCCATTCCTTTATGGTGCTCTACAAGGTAGACTGAAGATGAGATCTAGAAGATTATATGGAAAGCTTACAGGAGTTCAATAACCAATATTACAAGCAAGAGCATTTGTGGTAGAAATATAGAAGTGACCCCAGTAGTAAGCATGTCCCACTACATGCAGAAAAAGACTTGGAATCCTAAACAAAGTCAACTATAAGAAATCTGTATCTCAGGAAGTAGACCACATCTATCAAAGTTTATGCTACAACTTCTTTCACTCAGGTCCAAAGCACACTGCAGAAATAATCCAGTTCAAGACTACTTTAACTACCCTGGTTCACTGCTAGGGAATCCTGGGAAGGACAGGTTGCTTACCTGTAACTGTAGTTCTTCAAGTGGTCATCTGCGAATCCACACAAATGGGTTATTATTCTGCACCTGCATAGCATATCCGGATCCTGCTGGAATCGCTAAGGAAGACTTTCTGGCAGTAGCTCTGCCCACCCTCTGTATAGGCAGGATGTCTTCCCGCCCTCAATTCCAACAGGTCCGCCATAAGAGCAGACAAGGAAGAGAGAAGGACAGGACAGAGGGAGGATGAGTGGGATTTGTGTGGATTCGCAGATGACCACTCGAAGAACTACAGTTACAGGTAAGCAACCTGTCCTCCTTCGTGGTCTGCGAAGCACACAAATGGGTTATACTGGCAAGCTTAGTTCTCTGTGGAGGAGGGAGTGTTAAATTATTAAACCAGAAAAAAACAACAGTGTGATTGTCAGTTATTTAACAGGTGCCAACTAACCTTAATGCATGCCGGAAAGGAGAACAGCTTTGCCAAAGGCTGCTTCACGTCCGTTTCTGGTATCAAGTCTGTAGTGCTTGATAAAGGTCAAAGGTTGTGACCAAACCACAGCCTTGCAAATGTCCTCCAAGGGAATTCCGGAGAGAAAGGCTGAAGATGAAGTTACCGCCCTGGTGGAGTGGGCTCGAATTCGAGCAGGTGGAGTCTTCCCAAAAATCCCACAGGAGAGCAGGATTGTGGAAGTCACCCGTTTGGAGAAACGTTAAGGTGTGACTGGGAGCCCCATCTTGGGGTTGGAATAATAGACGAAAAGTCTGGGAGAACGGCAAGAGGACGAAGTCCTGTCAAGGTAAAAAGCTAGTGCCCGCCTGACATCAGAGAAGTAGAGCTTGCGTTCAGTGTTGGTGGTCGGGTTCGGGGTTAGCGTTGGGAGAATGATGTCTTGACTGAGATGAAAGGTGGGCACGACCTTTGGTAGAAAAGAAATGCCCCAACAGAAGACAACCTTGTCCCTAAAAAAGTTCAAGTATGGGGAATCCATATGGAGGGCACAGAGTTTGCTGGCCCGGTGAGCTGAGGTAATGGTTACCAAGAAAGCTGTCTTACAGGTGAGGAGCCTGAGATCGCAGGAAGCCAGCGGTTCACAGGGTGAGGTAGTGAGTGCTGGTAAGACAAGCTGGAGATCCCAAGTCGGGGTCGGCATCACTGCCGGTGGCCTCAAGTTGGCAAGGCCCTTGAAAAATTTCTTCACGAGTGGGTTGGTGAAGAAGGATAGCCAGCCAGAGAATTGATAACAAAAGCAGATAACTGCCAGGTAGCATTTCAAGGATGAAATGGAGAGTCCACATGCTGAAGAGGTGGTGGAGGAAGTCCAAAACAATGGAGATGTCCGAAGATCTGTGTCCTTTTGAAGACAGAAAGGCCAAGAATTTAACCCACAAGGGCGTAGGAGCGCTGTGTGGAAGGCTTTCGAGAAGCCAGGATGATTTCTCGGACCGGTACCAAGAGTTGAGTCAGGGCTGAATCCTCCACACCACTAGACAGAGAGTGTCCACGTCAGGGTGGTGAACCCAACCGTCGTGAAGGGTCAGGAGGTCGGGACAGAGCAGCAGAGGTCAAAATTGGTTGTTGGACGTTGATGTGGTGCTGGAGGTCTTTGGGAGACCATCTCCTGTGGACAGAGAGGTCGTCAAAATGGGCTCCCCAGCCCGTGTTTGAGGCACTGGTGATCAGTGAGGTCTGAGGTTGTGCTGGTACAAAACGGACGCCCACCAAGACATTACGTGGGTTGAGCCACCAGCGGAGAGAGTAGGCAACTGGCCTCAGGACGGTGATCCACTTCCGTGGATCGTCGAAGGCAGGGTTGAAGACCGAGAGGAGCCCCGACTGGAAGGGACGCATGCGGAGACGGGCCCATGGCATGACATATGTTGTGGACGCCATATGGCCAAGGACGACCTGAGCTGTTTGCGCCGTAATGTGCTTGAAGGCCAGGCAGCATTGAATTGCTGACCTGAACTTGAAGAACCTGTCGTGAGGAAGGTATGCTCTGCAGGCCGTGGAGTCTATCATGGCCCCTATGATGCGCACCCGCTGGCTTGGGCAAAGGGTGGACTTTTCTCTGTTGATCATGAGTCCCAAGTGTTGAAGGAGAGAAAGCGCTGACTCGAGATGGGAGAGGAGCAACTGCCTGGATGGGGCCATGAACAACCTGTCGTCGAGGTAAGGGAAGACAATGATGTCCTGTTGGAGGACGTACAGTATGCTGCTACGACCGCCATGCACTTTGTGAAAACTCTCGGTGCAGTGGAAAGTCCAAAGGGCAGTACTCGGTACCGAAAACAGTCGGGACTGACGGAGAAGTCGAGTAGGTCCCAGTGGTCTTCTCAGATGCTGATGTGGAAATAGGCATCCCGAAGATCCAAAGTGGCGAACCAGTCTGACTCCTGCAGGAGAGGCAAGATGGAGGCCAAGGTTGTCATGCGGAAACGTTTATAGGCAATGAAAGAATTGAGAAAACACAAGTCCAGGATGGGACAGAGGCCTTGGAAACAATGAGGTATTGAGAGAAGAGGCAATGCCAGGTCCGAGATGGAGGGATGGGCTCAATGGCCCCTTTTTGGAGCAAAGAGCATACTTCGTCGAGAAGGGTGTCTGAGGGGGGAGTGGTGAGAATGATGCCCCTTGGGGGAGAGGATTGGAGCTCCAGGGCATAACCCCTACAGACGATGGAAAGCACCCAGGAGTCAGATGTTATGGAGGCCCAAGAGTGGTGGAAGTGGACCAGGCGATCCCCAAAGGGAGTTGACAGAACGAGGTGCGCTGAGGAGCTTCAGAAGCGGCGCTTGCCTTGCTCTGCATCCTTCTTATGGAAGGGTTGCTTGTATTTTTGTTTTGGTTGGCACTTTCCTTGCTGCTGGGGGGGGGGGGGCGTTGTTGCTGGTAGTCCGAAGACTGGTTGGTGCTATTCTGTGTGGGGGGGGGGGGGTAGAGAAGTCTTTGACATCCCGAACGGCGCTGAGAGAAGGGCAAGATGTAGAGGAAGAAGATATACCGTATTTATGGGCTATGTTCTTCATTTTGTTCTTGAAGTCTAACTTCTTATCAGTCTCCTTGCGGAAGAGTCCCGTGGCATTGAAGGGGAGCTCTTTGATGGCCTGTTTGGCTTGAGGCTTTAGGTCCGAAGACCTTAGCCAGGCGTGGCGTTGGAGGGCCAGACCACCGAGAGTTGTCGAGAAGCACAGTCGGCTGTGTGACGGGCCTCCAAAATCTGGTGTGAAGCCAGTGCATGAGCTTCTGCATGGATGGCCATGTCCGTCCGTCTCTTGTCCTCAGGGAGGTCTTCATATAATGGAAGAGCTTTCTCCCAAAGCTGCTGTTGCTAGGCAGCCTTACACGCTGAGTAGTTCTGGATTTTGAGGTCCAGGACTGCAGAGGCATAGGATTTCTGTGCCATGGTGTCAAGCTTACGACCTTCCTTGTCGTTGGGGGTCAGAGCTGTTTTTGGAGCCAAGCCAACTTGGGAAGCTTCTACAATCGTCGAGTTTAGGCAAGGATGTTCAAAGAGCCAAATCTATTCTGAGGGTGTGATACAGTAGAGATTGTCAAGTTTTTTGGTGGAAGGTTGGGCCAAAGACAAAGTAGGCCAAGAGCTCTTTGCAATCTTGGACATGGATGGCAGGAATGCAATGGAGATCGGAGTTGGGATCTTGTCCCGAACCCTCTCATCACCAAAGCCTGAGAGTCTGCATGGAGGATTTCAATGTTGAGGGCTTTGCCCATTCGGATGATTTGTTCTGAAAAAGAAAAAATGTAGTCCAAAGGAGAGGGAGCATCAAGGAAGGAGAGAGACTGCAACTGTTGAGCATGAGTGTAGTTGGAGACAGAGTGGTCTATGGATTCAGCAGAAGCTGACTGGGTCCTGGTGCAAGCCGAGAGGGCCTGAGTGGTCACTGGTACCAGCAACGAAGGGCGCACTTGCAAGGAGACAGAAGAAGTAGACTGTATGGGTCGGATTGGTTCCACTCAGGAAGCCGAGAAGAGGCGAGACCGAGCTTGGATGGAAGCAGCAGATGACCTTGGAGGAGGCAGAGGTTCAACCAGTTGGAAAGTTGAGACGAAACAGCCTCCACTGACTTTTTAAGGGTCCAAAGGCAGAAAATAACTGCCTGTAGCCTGACTGAAAATCACGTCCCCTCTAGGGGGCTCAGCAAGGACAGAGGACATGTCATAGTCCTATTCTTCTTCGAAGCAAACAACCTCCGAGGTCTGGGAGAGTCGGTCTGGAATCACAACTTGGGTGATCGTAAGATTCAGAAAAGGAATGCAAGAAAGTAGCCGTGTCTCATCAGGGCGGGGAGTCGGGGCGAGGAGACGGCTGGGACTGAGGCGCTGGCTGGGCGCACGGTACCGAGCTCAGTTCGGTATCGGCAGGCTGGGCGGGCAGGTCAGTATGGGACCGGCATTCGGAGTCAGCATCCGGACAGGAAGGGGACTTCTTTGCAGAGTGATTGGATGAGTCCTTAGACTTGTCCCGAGACTTGTGCTTCCTTTTTTCTGGCTTGGAAGAGTCTGAGGACCTCTTTCCCTTGGGTGATGATGGATGACCAGCCACATCCTGGTCCATGGACCTCCGTTTGTCTGGGGTTGGTGACCCAGAAACTTCTGAAGAGGATTTGCCCTCAGCAGCAGTAGCCTTGGCAGAGACCCTAGGAGGAGACAAAGGGATAGTGCCCTCGGCAGCAGTAGCCTTGGCAGGGACACCTGAGGCCAAAGATGGGAGCTTGCCCTTGGCAGTGGCAGCCTTGGCAGTGGCTCTAGAGGTTGAGGAAGGCTTCAAAATTTGTGTGTAGACCATGGATCTAAGGTGCATCTCCCTCTTTTTCCTGGCCTGCAGAGTGAAGGCCATGCAGTGAAGACAGGAAGCAGGGACATGGCCGTCACCCAGGCAGAGGAGGCACAAGGAGTGTCCGTCGAGTGCCGGGATATTTGTCCCACACTCAGTGCACTTTTTAAAAGAGTGTGCAAACATCTTTAGACCAAAGCCAAAGGTTGAAGAAGAAGAATTGTCAACAAGTCCAAGTTTTACCGTCAGTCAGAGTCCAAAGCCAAGTCCAAATCACAATCCAAAAGAGTAGTCAAAGTCAGATAAAGTCAAACCAAACGCAGGAAACGCAAGCGAAAACTAAGGAAGGAGCGATTCTAAGCAAGGTTCCTAAGCTGCTCACATGGCGGACAAAAGGAACTGAGAAAAGGCAGGAAGACATCCTGCCTATATAGACGGTGGGTGGAGCTACCACCAAAAAGTTTTCCCTAGCAATTCCAGTAGGATCCGGTAATGCTGTGCAGGCTCAGAATAACCCATTTGTGTGCTTCGCAGAGACCACCAAGAAGAAATATATTTTATTGTGGCACCAGAGCTCTCTGACAGAGAAGACTAAATGTCTCACAAAACTACAGTTCCCATAATTCCCTAGCATTGAGCCAGGAGAGTTAAAACAGTCTTAAACTGGATTATTTCTGCAGTGTGTTTTAGATTTCAATCTCAAAGGTGCTACAAGATCCCTCTGCATATTGATATTTCATAGCACAGCTATGTCTCTAAAAGAAATAGTCAAGACTTACCTTTTGGATAATCCTCCAATAAGAGGTTGAAGTGACCTAACTGGCAAAAGAAATCAGATTCAACTTTTCCTTCGGCTTTCAATATCAACGATTCATAACAGCCAACAGCCTGGGAACAAAAAGGACACATTTCATTAATACACTAAATATATTTTATAAGGCCTTTATATGTATTTATGAAGCATAATTTCAAACTAATTTTGTTATTGTTGTGTGCCTTTAAGTCATTTCCGACTTACAGTGATCCTAAGGCAAACCTAGCATGGGATTTTCTCAACATGATTTGTTCAGAGGAGGTTTGCCTTTGCCTTCCTCTGAGGCTAAGAGAGTGTGACTTGTTCAAGGTCCCCTGGGAGGACTCCATGGCTGACCACGGATTTGAATTCTGGTCTCCAGAAGCAAACCACTACACCAAAATGGTTTTTAAATCTGATTTTTGCTCTAGTAAGTAAAATAGCAACAAAATGTTTCACAATACTATGTACTATTTGACTTTTCTTTTGGGAAAATGAACCCATCCTGAATGAGCAACCGTGGCAGGCATGTAATTGTGATTAGTCACTATTTTAAAATCAGTATTTTTTCTGCTATTCTTCTTGTCCATTATTACAAAGAAATGATATAGAAACACATTACAACAATTGCTTATCAAGGTGATAATTTGGTCTAATAATATCAGGCTTAATTAAAGTACTAATATTTTGTTATTTTATAATCATCTATATCATTCTTTTCTCCTATTAACAGGAATCAAAGCTGCTATTATAAAAACTATTTTATGATTTGTAGAGAGAACCAGCACAGTGTAGCAGTTTGAGCACTAGACTACCACTCTGGAGACCAGGGTTTGAGTCCCCACTCAGTCATGGAAACCCAAATGGGTGACCCTGAGCGAATGACATACTCTCAGCCCCAGAAAACCCATGATAGGGTAGCCTTCAAGTCATCATAAGTCAGGAACAACTTGAAGGCACAAAATAACAACCATACAACCTTGACAGAGTAGCAATAAAGACTGGCATTGGGACGGCAGTGAGGGCATGGTGTCCACACAACGCACACTCCAACTCTGCCCCATACCAGCATGAGGCCGTACACCCCACCACATGGCAGGTGGTGTTACAGCAGTCCTCTGGTGCTGCGTCCAGATGATGGAGCGCCAAAGGAGCACTGAAAAGCCATGGCACCAGCTGCTATGGCACCCTTTACGCAGCACAAAAAGGAGCCACTTTTTGCAGCTCCTTTTTGCACTGCAGAAAGGTCAGATCAGGGCATCTGTAGTTGCAGCGGCCCCAATCCAGCAGGCCACCCCTTAGGGGCAGTCTGTTCAGCCCCACAGTTTTTAAATAAGGCTTAATGTTTATAATATTTAATATTTTAAGTTTATAAATTGTTTCTAAAGAACTTTTACATGTATACAGTACTTTTTATTACAGTTTTGTATTATTTTTAATCTGAATTGTTCTAAAATACAGAGGTACCCCGGGTTACGAAATTAATTCGTTCCACCGCCGCTTTCGTAACCCGAAAAGCTTTCGCAAGCCGAAAACCCATAGGCGCTAATAGCGAAAGCCGCGATTTGGTGCGAAAAAGCGCCGAAAAGCACCAAAAATTTCTTTCGTAACCCAAAATAACCTTCGTAACCCGGAACAGTTTTTTTAATTGATTTTTTTTCGTAACCCGGAAATTTCGTAAGGCGGCGCATTCGTATCCCGGGGTACCACTGTATGTTGCTATACACTTTGAGTTCCATAATTGGGAGAAAGGCAGGACATAAACAAAATAATAATAAAAATGATGATAATAATAATGCAACAGAAGTTTTAAAGTGTACTGAAACACAATATTCTGATGGTGTAACATCCATTAGAAACCTAATTTGTTTTAAATATGCTTGAATTAGGTTCAAGTCTAGCTATGTTAAATGCATCCTCACCCCTCCCACATCTGTAACAGCGGTTTCGAGATACAGTTGCCCCTCCTTTTGTGCGAGGGATCCATTCCGAACCTCCTCGTGAAAATGGCTTGAATATAGGCACGGGTGCATGGGGGGTGCACCTCATTCATTCTCCCTCCGTTCATCCTTCATGCATAAGCGAGGGACGCAAGTCTGAAGACCACAAGAACGGAAGGAAGACTACTTCCAGACAAAACAAGAAGAGGGCCCATGTAACATTTATATAAAAGTGGTTTTAGTCCTCACCCAGCAAAATATAGGGTATGAAGGAAGATCCAGACTGCTTCTGAGAATGCGGGGGGGGGGGGGGGGAGATACTAATGGCTTTCTTAAACTTGCATTCTGAAACTATCTTCTTTCATTTCAGGGGCAGGGGTTCAATTTCAAGAAGAAAAAGCATATTTGGAAGTATGATTAGCACAGTAGTGATTACTGGAGAGTGGGCAGGCACAGAACACAATGTTCTCTGGGCTAGAGATGTGGAGCCCCCCTTTTTATTTAGATTTAGATTATATTATATTTATTCCCCCAAAATTATTTTTTGAAGTTGTGTATCTGATCACTACAATTCCTTATCTTGGTATGCTTTTCTCAGTCCTTTTTACAGAGATTAATGATTTACTATTATTACTGTTTATTTGATTTATTTTATTTTATTTGAATACAAATAAAATTAAAAAGTAAAATTAAAATTAGTTGACCCAGTTGAAGCATTAATTTTAAAACATTAAAACAGTAGTTCCCAAACTTTGGTCCTCTAGATGTTTTGGACTTCAGCTCCCAAAATTCCATGCTGTTGGCCAAACTAGCTTGGGGCTTCTGGTAGTTGAAGTCCAAAACACCTCGAGGACCAAAGGTTGGGAAGCACTGCATTAAAACATTATAGGTAAAGGTAAAGGTAAAGGTAGTCTCTTGACACGAATGTCTAGTCATGTCTGATCATGACCTCTGGACCTCATCCCCTTTCCCACCACCATTCCCTTCTCCTTTTGTGTCGCGTCTTTTAGATTGTAAGCCTGAGGACAGGGAACCGTCTAATTAAAAATAATAATTGTAAGCTGCTCTGATAGCCGTTAGGGCTGAAGGGCAGAGTATAACTACCATAAATAAATGAAAAATAATAAATAAAAATAGGGGGCGGTGCTCATCTCAATTACTAGGCCGAAGAACCAGCACTGTCAATGACAACTCTGGCGGGTTACAGACCGCCTCTTTGGGGTGGGCTGTACCCGCCCCTTCCCCTGGTGTATCAGGGTCTCAGTGTTCAGAGCGGCAGCCGCTGAGGCCCCGATCCGCCGCTTTTCGGGCTGCGGGGAAGCGGCAAAAGGCCCCTTCCCCGCAGCCTGAAAAGGGGTGTCCCTGGGGCTTCAAGCCCCAAGGACACCCCGCGGCGGCGGGGAGGAGGAGAAAGGGGCCACTTGGCCCCTTTCTCCTTTGGTCCGCTGGGCGCAGCCATCTGAAGGCTGTGCCCAGCGGACCAAACCAGGAAGGAGCTCTGAAACAGAGCTCCTTCCTGCTCCGCGGAAAGGGCGCATTATGCGCCCTGGCATGGAGCGAGGACGTCACGTCCGCGCCGCCCCGTATAGAGGAGGTGCGGTCGTGACGTCCTCATGGCGGCGGCCGTGCGGAACAGCCTGTGCCATTTTGTGCGCACAGAGCACGCACTAGGGTTAGGGGGGGTGCAGAAGCACCGCCCCTTTCTAACCCTAGTACGCGCTCTGCGCGTACTTTCATGCCCGTCTGTAATGGGCCACTGTGATCATGTGGCCAGCATGACTACACAGAATGCTGTTACCTTCCCACTGAAGTGGTACCTGATTATCTACTTGTACTTTTACATGCTTTCAAACGGCTAGATTGGCAGAAGATGGAACTAGTGACAGGAGCTGGCACTTGGCCTCGAACTGCTGACCTTGTGATCGTAGAGTCAGTGTCTGAACCACTGAACCACCACACCTCAAACATTAAAAGCATTTAAACATTTAAATTAAAACATTAACTTAAAACAAAAATGAATAAAACATATATTACACATTTTAAAAACCAGCACACCGCCTGAACATTCTGTTTTACCCCTTCTGCTTAATATTATGAGAAGACAGATAATTTTCTGTTTTGTTAATGTTAATGGTCTCTTCTATTTTTATTGCTTTTGCCTCCTCCTAGCAAAGTGACAAAACAAAAATATTCCTTACAAAACAGGAGCCTGTAGCTCCATCTGTAACATACATATATACACATTTTAAAGGGAGGAATTCAGTTTGTAACTACTGTCTGTATGCACTGTGCTTTTAACATACCAAACATAACTGTATGCCAAACGAAACAGTTTAGTTGTATCATAGTTTCTGTAATGAAGGCCAACACAGCGCAATGGACTGAATTTTGGACTATAACTCCGGAAGAACCAATTCAAATCCCCATTCAGCCATGGAAAGCCATTGAGTGACCCTGGGAACTCTCACTCAGCCTCAGACAAAGGTAATGCTGACCCATTCCTCTGAACAAATCTACCAAGAAAACTTCATGACAGTTTTGCCTTAAGGTTGCCATAAGTTGCAAACAACTTGAAGAATACAACAACAAGTGTGTAGCACATTTAATGTTTCTAAATGTGAATGTAGTATTTCTAAACTCTACATTAACAGAATATTTTTCAATCTGCAGAGGATGTCAAAAGCCCCAACATTTCCATTTTTTTTGTGTGTGTGTGAAAAAATGGGAAGCAACTTTTTTCCTTTCTAGATTTCAGAATTTCTGGAAATTTTACATCTCTACTTTGGGCCCTTGCATAGATTTCTGTAGCTATTATTTCATCTCTTTCTTCTACCAAAATTATTCAAATACCACAAGCCCATTTTAGATTCATTATTATTATTATTATTATTATTATTATTAACCTTTATTTATAAAGCGCTGTAAATTTACACAGCGCTGTACATACAGTCTTTTTAATTAAGACGATTCCAGAGAAGATGGACTTCTCTTCTTTGTCCTTCCTATCAGTTGCTCCTCAGAAAACAATTTCTGAAGACATGTATAAAATTGGAAATAAGTTTCACTGAATGTATCCTGAGCAATGAATATGGACTTTTAGCATAGCAAACAGGTAATTCTATAAATATTTGGAAACCAACTTTTTTTTTTCATTTAGAAAACGGGGAGAATTTTGCTCCCAATAACAAGATGCCTGTCTGCACTCTGAATTTTTCAGTGCTTTCAACCAAACTACCCTGTATGACTGCTTTCACAAATAAAATGAAAAGAGTCTGCCAATAAAAGGGAAGAAGACAGTTCACTTCCTTTCCTTTGTTTAAAGAGAAGGAAGCAAGGCTTGAAGAATATAAGTTGGCAAAGTGACCACCAGCAGCTGCCCTGTAGTGGGCACAGTATCTAGATTACAGGAAGGAAGCAAATACAAGAGACAGTATTTTGATCTAATATATATAAAAAATCATTTGCGTTATTCTGTCTCCTGCCTGCTCTTCATGGGCACTGAACTAAACACAAATTCTCTGATAGGGCTTGAAGTAATCATCATTATGCTATTTAATCTTAAACTCATACAAGGTTGAATGTTATGTTTCACAAGAAAAACAGCTATGCTGAATTAAATATCTCTAATCAATAAAATAAATTAACCTAGATGGAATCTCTATTAGTATGTAAGTGCAACTACCCATAAATACAGTTAAGCATTGTATGTACTGCAGAATCCTTGGTCTTTTTCACTCAGCTGAAGACAATGGTAATAACAATCACATTTCCAGTGATTACAAAAATAATCTACCCACACCTGACAGGAAAACATGTCAATGTTAATAATCTGCCAAAAAAAAAAAGTTGCTAGCCTACTGAAGATTGACAGAAGAGGGACAGAAATCAGCATTTCTTTTTGTAAATTTTTTTTATTAAGTATAAAAACACACATATAACATCCATTAATGTATAAACCATACATTAATAACAACAAACATTAAATACAAATACATATACACATACAATTGCTACAAAGAATAACAAATAAACTTCCTGCTATCGCAGTTAAACCTGTTTACCATCACATTCTTTCAGCATTTCTATGCTTGAAGTGGAAGGGAGAATTTTCCTGACCCTACCAACAGGGTAGATTAAAAATTATTATTTTAATTAATAACCCTATTTTAAAATTTTAAATAAGATTCCGTTAAATGGCAACTACTACATTTCTGTCAACAACAGTAACAAGTTATTATTAAGTATATTAGTCCTCCCTCAGTTTTCACAGGGATCCATTCTGGAACCTCCCCTCCCATGAAAATAGAAAACCACGCATATTCAAGCCTTATTGGTTTGACATGAGGCACACCCCTGTGGAAATGCACCCCAGCTTAATCCCCCCCGTTTGCCTCCCAATCAAGGGATGGATAATCAAGGGACGTGAATTCCAAGTTCGCAAGAACTTGGAAGGAAGACTGTAGTTATAGTTCTACAGAATATATTTTGGTACTAGTAAGCATATTACAGTAGGCCCTCGCCTTACGCGGGGATTCGTTCCGGATCCCTCCGCGTATGGCGAATTCCGCCTATGCTCAAGCCCCATTGTAAACAATGGGGCTTGTGCGCGGCGGCGCGCAACAGGCGCGCGCGCCCATTCAATTGAATGCGACGCGCCGCCCCTTCCACCCCGCAGCTTGAGTGCGTATGCTCAAGCCGCATATGACGCGGGCGCGCTGTAGTTATACCTCTACAAAATACCGTATTTTCCGGCGTATGAGACGACCCCCAACTTTTATATATAAAAATATAGAGTTTAGGATATAATCACCGCATAATGCTACCCCTCTTCCTGAGAAGCTGGCAGCCAGCCCTGCACGTGCTCACTGGCTTCAAGGGGCCTCCGGAGGCCCCTTAGAAGCCGGCGTGGGGCTGCCAGCTTCCCAGGCCTCTGGAGGCCTGAGAAGCCGGCAGCCCCGAGAGCGTGCTCGCCAGCTTCCCAGGCCTCCAGAGGCCCCTTAGAAGCCGTTGCGGGGCTGCCGGCTTCCCAGGCCTCCGGAGGCCTGAGAAGCCGGCAGCCGAGCGTGCGTGTTCCGGGCCCCGGGGTTCAACTTGGCCTATAAGACGACCCCCGACTTTTGACCCAATTTTAGAAGGTCAAAAAGTCATCTTATACGCTGGAAAATACAGTATATTTATGTTTTAAAAAAACGAGAAACAAAATGCCTGGGGAGGGGGTAAAGTATAAATACATCTGAGAAATTATCACATTTATTCATCTATGTAAGAAAAGCTCTGTTTATCTCAAGCTATATGTTACAGAAGGTACTGATTCAGTTCAGTTTAACTGCAGAATTAACATGCATCCAGATAGTTTAATGATAGTTTAACTATTATAAAAGAAACCTTGTGTTTATACAAATTAAATTCAGGGTTATTAAAGTGATTTTTTATAAATCCTATTTGCCTCAACAATACCTCCATTAAGGAGACATTTACAATCTCCTGCATTCAGATGCTCAACCCAAAATGAGCTAGGAAAGAAAAGGTTCAAGCATACCGATGGTGGCCCATATCACTCCAAGTATCTTATTAGCATATCTGGGTCTCACCATTGGTCTTCAACATCTCACTCACTATGCTCTGAACAAATCTACAGATAATGTAATTAAGGCATCATCCAAACCAGTGCTGACCAAGTTACATCAAATGGATGATCATGAAAACTAAAGATTAGGTTTGCCTTCCAAATTTAGAAGTGAAAAAGGACAGGTTGCTTACCTGTAACTGTAGTTCTTTGAGTGGTCATCTGTGAATTCACACAAATGGGTTTTCCTGCGCCTGCATTTGGAAGCTTCTAAAATCACTAGGGAACACTTTTTGGCAGTAGCTCCACCCACCCTATATAATCCATGTTCCCACTCTTTTTCCTCATTTCCAATTGGACACCACAAAACAGAATAATGGGGGAACATATGTAGGACATGACCTGAGGGGAGGATGGGCGGGTTTCTGTCAATTCACAGATAACCACTTGAAGAACTACAGTTACAGGTAATCAACCTGTCCTTCTTTGTCATTGTCTCTGTGAATCACACAAATTGGTAAGGCTAGCAAGCTGTAGTCATAGGAGGAGGGAATGTCGTGACACCATGCATATATCAGTAAACCAAATATGTATTATTAAACATGCAAGTAGAAAGCATGCAATGCAACAAATCTCAATGCAAAACTGCCATCTCAAAAGATGCATTATTTCTTGCCCTGGTATCTAGCCTGTAGTGTAAGATGAAAGTCAATGATGTTTAGGCCAGGCATCAGCTTTACAGACATTCTCTAGGAGCACTCCACTGAGAAAAGCAGAGGACGCCACAACCACCCTGGTAGAATGTTCTCAAACTCAAGAAGACGGAGTCTTCCCTGAGAGTTTGTAGGCTAAATGAATAGCAGCAATCACCCATTTTGAGAACCAGTGTGCAGTGACAGAGAGTCCGAGCTTCAGACAAACAAGCAGTCTCTCGGGATGTCTGAAGTCCGAAGTCCAGTTGACATAGAATGCAAGCATCCATCGGACGCGGAATGCAGAAAGTACTTGATATCTGTGGTCGGATTTGGGTTCGAAGGGCTACATGGAAAACTGCAAGGACCCAATCCAGACTCTAAGCTGGTGTCTATACTGAAGCAGAAGGATGAACATTAACAAATTCTTTCAGGAACTGTTTGATCAAAAGATCTTGAAAGAAAGATGGATGACCATTGAACTGGTAGTGAGCATAGATGGCCACCAAGTAACACTTTAAAGAAGAAATGGAAAGTCAAACTTCTGCTAGATACACCCAAGAAGGGGACAGATCCCTGCTAGTTAAGAATGCCAAAAATTTTGTCCATTTCGAACTTCTGTGTTGATGGCTCATGAGCTGCTTGAATGACAGTTCCCATGGATTCAGGCAAGGTGGTCATGGTTGAATCCGCCAAATGACAAAGTGAAGTGTCTCTAAGTCTGAATGTCGAACCTGACCGTCGTGCACAGTGAGAAGGTCAAGGCTCAAGGGTAGCTGAGAGGCATAAACCATGGTTGCCTCAGCTACGAAGGGGTGATCAGGATGGCATCCGACCTATCCCACAACCCTGGTGATGAGTGGGAATGGGGGAAAGGCATACAGAGGATTCCAGTCCCCTTGAAAAGAAAGGCATTACCTCAAGAACTCCAAATCCTGCTCCTGGAGCAAAAACTGTGGGTACTGATGATTCAGAAGGCTCAGGAAGAGATCAACCTGCAGAAAGACATAAAAGCGGAACAGTTTTTCTGTCAGCTTGAGATGGAACATCCATTCGTGATATGAATCCGAGGAAAAGCTGCATTGATCTGCCAGTTCATTCTCTTCACCAAGTAGGTGGGTTGCTTGTAGAGCAATGTGCCTTATGATGCACCACTCCCAGATTCAAAGGATAAGGTCAAGCAATGTTTGGGATCTCATGCTGCCTTGATTGCTGAGGTAGTACATGATGGTGGTGTCTGTAAGCAGTAGCACCATTCAGTTTCAAGGAAGGGATTTGAAAGACATCGAGGCTTTTTCCGTAGGTTTGAAAAAGTCTCTCCTTGGAAGACCGCTTGTCCTTCAATGTAAGGCCATCTAAATGAGCTCCCCAACCCTCCATCAAAGAATCGGTTGTAAGTGGTTGTGGAAACAAGAAGGGCAGCATACCCACACATACGTTGGCAGGGTCCAGCCACCAGTGCAATGTCATGACCACAGTTCTTGGGATCGAGAGCCTTTTGAAGGGAGAGTTCTATAGAGGGTCGAAGAGAGACAGGAACCAAGATTGGAACCATCAAAACTGAAGATGGGACCAGGGAGTGACAGAAGTGGTGGAGGTCATATGGCCTAGAGTGATTTGCACGGAGCGGACATAAACTCTTCTGTGTCAGGCGCACACCGTATTGCTCGAACCAGAATCTTGAATCTATTCTGTGGAAAGTACGCCTAGGCCCGTCTCAAATCCAGTACTGCTCTGATGAATCTGACCTCTTGAGATGAAGAGAAGCTCGACTTGGTTTTGTTGACTATGAGTCCAAGGGATTTGAGTAGAGACAGTGTGAATTCAATGTCTCGAATAGAGCGTGCCTTGAAGATGCCATGAAGAGCCAGTCATCCAGGAATGGGAAGACAGATACACTTGTTGTTGAAGGTAGGCGGCTACCATGGCCATATATTTTGTGAAGACCCTAGGAGATGTGGATACGCCAAATGGCAGTACTCAAAACTGATAGAGGTGCTGCCCCACTGCAAATGCCAGTAATCTCCATTGGCACTCCCTGTTTGTTATGTGGAAGTAAGCATCCTTGAGATCAAGGGTGGTCAACCAGTCCTCGTTCTGCAAGAGAGGCAGGACTGAAGAAAGAGTTACCATACAGAACCATCTGTAAGCAATGTAAGATTTCAGACGGCGCAAGACTAGAATGGGCCGCAGGTCTCCATCTCATTAATAAACAATAAAGCACCTAGAGAAGAAGCAATATCGGATCCGAGAGATGAGCATGAGTTCGATAGTGCCCTTGGAAAGAAGTGTGTGCACTGCGTCAAATAGGGTGTTTGAAGGGGGGAGGTCATAAGGTCCCGGTGCGGGGTAATTCATGAGCATAGCCCTCAGCAATTAAATTAAGCATCCATGAATCTGATAGCAACAGATGCTTCATTTAAATACCATTTCATACTGCACTAAGCAGTCTCTAAGCAGTTTACAACTGTAAGCTAATTGCCCCCAACAAGCTGGGTACTCATTTTAGCAACCTCAGAAGGATGCGAGGCCGAGTTGACCCTGAGCCCCTGGCTAGGATTGAACTCATAACCTTGTGGTTTGTGGGTGAGTGGCTACAGTACCAGCATTTAACCCAAGCATTGGCAACCTGCGGCCCGCGGGCCAGATCTGGCCTGCCAAGGCCTTCCTGCCGGCCCCTGCGCAGTCCTGCCGCCGATTGCCGTCGATTTCCCCCATTTTTGCGCCGCTCCGGCCACCATTTTGTTTTTCAAAATGGCAGCCGAAGTCTCGTGTGACCTGAGGATGGCAAAGGTCACGCAAGACTTCAGCCGCCATTTTGAAAAACAAAATGGCGGCACCCATCTAGGAGGCCCGGTGCAGCCCCTGGAGCACTCCAACAGGGCTCCAGGGGCTGCAGCGGGCCTGCATCAGGCTCCACCTTGCCCTCTGCCCTCCTCCCTATGAATAGAAGAGCAGGGAAAGGAAGAGGAGGAAGAAGGAGGAGCCAGCCGGCCAGCAAGAGCAAGAGCAAGCCAGAGAGAGGTTGGTTGCTTCATTAGGGGAGGGCGGTTAGCCTTCTATTCTGAATTGCATTTTAGTAGTTTCCATGCTAGTAACTGTTATTATTATAATTATTTACTTGCCCTTGGTGTTCTCTTTGCAAAAACTCCTCTCAGCTCCTTGTGCTTTTCTGGGTTGAGACAGTGGTGCATGCTTTCTCCCTTCTATTCTGAATTGCATTTTAGTAGTTTCCATGCTAGTAACTATTATTATTATTATTATTATTATTATTATTATTATTATTATTATTATTATTAT
>NC_056524.1:74007982-74064192 GCF_019175285.1 Sceloporus undulatus
TTACTTGCCCTTGGTGTTCTCTTTGCAAAAATTCCTCTCAGCACCTTGTGCTTTTCTGGGTTGAGACAGTGGTGCATGCTTTCTCCCTTCTATTCTGAATTGCATTTTCGTAGTTTCCATGCTAGTAACTGTTAGTATTATTATTATCATCATCATCATCACTCTGGGGGCGGAGCATGCAGCCCCGCCCCTGGAGGGTGGAAGCTCCACCCCCAGCATGCGGCCCTGCCCCTAAGCTCCACCCCTAGCACATGGCCCCGCCTCGGAGGGTGGAAGCTCCACCCCACTGCTTCGGCCCCCCAGTTGTCTGAGGGACAGCAACCCGGCCCCCGGCTCAAAAAGGTTGCCTACCCCTGATTTAACCAATGTGTCACCAGGGCTCCAATGTTATAGAGGACCAAGCATTGAGATAGCAAGTAATCTACGACTAAAGAGAGATAAAGGGAAGAAGAGCACAGAAGGGAAAAGTCACAGGCACTTTTTGCCTTAGTTGTCTTTCCTCTTGGAATGATTATCGACACTGATAGGAGGAAGAGGCTGTAAAGGGAATTTTTGCCTCTTCTGTCCTTCTGGACTGTATGACCTTGTTTGGCCATGGGATGGATGCTGCCAGCCCCACCTTCAACGTGAGACAAAGTGTGGCAGGGATGAAGACATACCATACTTCCTAGCCATGGTCTTCTTTTTATGACTGAAGTCCAACTTCCCATCCAACTCTTTGTTGAAGACACCAGAATCATTGAAGGGCATGTCCTCAATGGCAGCCCACGACTGACTGGAAAGGTCCAAGGCTCGAAGCCAGGCATGGCATTGAAGGGCTACCAAACTCAACAATACTTTTGCAGTACAGTCCGTAGAATTACAGGTGGAACTGATGTGCTGAGCTCCAAGAGAATGAGCTTCGATCTGCAGAGCCTGAGCTAAGTGATGGTCCTCAGCTGGGAGCTTATCAAACGGGGAAGGACTCATTCCCAAAGATGTTGCTGATGCATGCTAGGTAATTGGCCACTTGGAGCCCAGAGCCAAGGCATAGTATAGCTTCTTTCCAGCCCTCCTTGTCCATCAGTGTTGAAAACATCCTGGGAGTTGGTTTAAGTTGAAAGGCTTCCACGATGGCTGAGTTCAGTCTCGGGTGCTCAAAGAGCCAGGATGAATCAGAGGGTATTATCCTGTAAAGACTGTCAATCTTCTGCAAGGTTGACGGTATGGTTGCTGGTGTGGTTCAAGAATGTTTGTCGATGTGGGACATGTATGGCAGGAATCCAATGGAAGCATAACTAGGGACCTTCAACTGGATCCTCTCATATATTGAATCTAGAGGCTCTGCATCATGATGCACTACACTGAGGTCTAGTGCACTGGCCATCCGGATGACTTGTTCAGAAAATGAGCAGACATTGTCCATGGGCAAAGTTGGCTCATGGACTACGAGAGCATTAGAAGGAGACCAGGCACAAATCCAAGTAGAAGAGGTGTCGGGGTCCAGTAAGGTCGAGCATGGAGACTGAGGAAGAGCCGGTAAAGGTCTGTCTATCAAAGATTCATGGTGTGGAAGAATAGGTGGAGCTTGACGTTCTGAACAGACAGAGTGAGGTGCAGATGGACGAGGTCTGAAAGATGGAGCTGACCGTAAGATGATGGAACCTGTAGGAGAGCCCCAAGGGGCTCTAAGACCTTTCACAAATGTAGTATCAGAGATAGAACTCAGGTTCCACAGGCATGTAGTAGTGGCCCGTCTCACAATAAAAACGAGGTTGATTGCCTGGGCAAGAGACTGGAGTGCATTGAGCTCAGTCTGTATCCTGCCAGATCTGATTCTGGTCGTGGTTGGCAACGACACTAGTTCAAGGGTTGAATTCGTGTTGACAGTCGGTACCGACACAAAAATCTGATTCTGACTGATAGTTCGGTTGGAGATGATCACTAACTCGAACACAGGGTGAGAGAGTCCAGTTAGATAAGCAAGACAAACTAGGTCTTGGAGAAGGAGACCTTTCTAGCTGTCTCACGGGAGAGTCTACCAACTCGCCTTCAGAAACCGAAGCAGCTTAGGTTTCAACCACTTATAGAGATGGTGTAAGTGAGGCAGGTTGGTCAGAAGGTTGTGTCTCTGACCTAGTAACTCTCTTGCTAGAGGAATGAGAAGAAGAATGTGCTTCCTCTTCTTCTTTTTATTTCCTTTCTACTGGCTTTTTATTTTTATGCTTTGGGAGCAGCCTTAGTTCCAGGCCTGAGTAGTCATATGGCCTTACAGTGGGGGCAATTCCTGGGAATATGGGTCTCCCCTAAGCAAAGGATGCGTTTCTCATGTCCGTCCAAAGTTGGGATCTTAACCCCACACTTGGCACATCTTTTAAAAGAGGCCATGGTCAAAGAGGATAGTCGAAAATACTATAGTCAAGCCATATTTGATAACAAGGTCCGTAGGATAGTCTGTGAGAGTGGTCAAGAACAATTCCGTTGGTCAGTATCCAAAGATTTCAATCAGAAAGGCCGATAGCAAGGTAAACCAAGCTAGTGAAGTTTCTCGAGCTGCTAAGCGCGGTGGAATGAAGGAACTGGAGAAGAGCGGGACCGTTAGGGGCTATATGTGGGATGGGCAGAGCTACCACCAAAAAGTTGCAAAAAGTTGCAAACTAACTTTTTCTCAGAGATTCTAGAAGTTTCCGAGCATTCCTGTGCGGGTGCAGAATAACCCATTTGTGTGATTCGCAGAGACCACGAAGAAGAAATATAGGCGGGGTACACACCGCCAGAAAGAGGTGCCCCCAGCGCCTCTCTTTGCTCCGCAGGAGTGCCGTAGCAACCAAATTGTGCTGCGCTCGTACAGAGCAAAAAAGGAGCGCTCGGAAGCAGCTCCTTTTTGTGGCGTCGCTGCAACGCCGCAAAGCTCCAGAGCTGGCACAATGACGTTGCAGCTGCGCCGCCCCATCTGGAAGTGGCGCAGCTGCAACGTCACCATTACATGCCTGGTCTGGTGGGTGCGCCGCAGCTGCGGCGCCCTCATCACATACGAGGGTTGTCAGGCGTGTGGGCGCTCCGCCCACCAGGCAACCCTCACATGTAACAAAGGCGCCTCAAAGACCAACCTGTTCTGGGCCACAAATATCTACTTGAAAACAAAGGAATTTAGCAACATTCAATAACATTAAATATGTATCTAAAAATATTATACTATGACTTTGTTACAAATCTTGAAAATTCTACGAACGAATCTATTCCACTAAAATCAGTGTATTTTTAAACATCAATAACTACTGCCAAAATATAAACACTACATCATGTTCCCAATTCATATGAAGTCTCATAATGTTTAAGCAGTAATCTAGGAAGTCTTGTTTACTAGAGGTTGGTGGCATCTGGACTTTTTGTATTTTAACAGGAAAATTGGGGTGGACATTTGATTTTGGATTTAACAAGAGAACATATGCTTAAAAGGTAATGCTTGGAAACACAATTGCAACATGAGCCTTTCCCATAACAAATGAGAATGATGAACAAGATAGGGCATTAGTTTGATTCTCATGGCCTATAATCTGATTCTATAGTCATTGAATCTTTAGAGGTGTATGATCTTGAAAACAAACTAAATACAGGCAGCAAAACAGGTTTAAGAAAACAGCAAATAAGGTCAGGCAGTAACTTCATAGACAACTTGTCCTGACAATCTAGAGATTAACACATTTCTTCTAACCCGCTCGAGCCACTTCACTCCACTCCACTCCTGGAGAATCTTAAGGGATAATTCTCAGTCTAGAGCTACTCTCTCTACATTCACCAACATGGTGCCCTCCAAATAATCTGGACTACAATCCCCATTATTCCAGATAGTGATGGTACCAGTGGAAGTTATAGCTCAAGATATCTGCAGAGCAATAGGTTGGAGAAGCCTCTCAAGTGTATTCCCAATGCTAGTGAAGAGGTTCAAAGAATGTAGTGGCCTCTGTGGATCTCAATTTAGAGTGCTCTGGCTCGGGGCTATTGTCATGGCCTGAATCTAGTACCTCTCTGGATTGCACCACTGATCTTTTTGTTCCATTAAGTTCTTCTTCCTGTGTGTTAGAATCCTAGGTGTGAGGGGAGGTAATAAAATACACAAACCACTAACCACCAGCACATACACACAAAATCTCTAACCAAGCACTAACAAACAAAAGAATGTACATCAATATTAAACACACACTGCATTAAAATCTTTATAGGACAGTTTTATTAATGTTTAGGAAACACACACAGAGATTGTTCATTGAGAAGCCTACAGAGCACACCTAACTACTGTATGATTTAAGATATTTTGATTCATGTATTGATGCTACTATCTTATAACTAGTAACCTTTAATATCAAGGTTGCTGCTTGATTGTTTTGAAGTCCAGTTGCAATATTAAATAGGAAACAGAAAATAAATTATGGAACAGCTCAGGAGGAAAATTCACCACACGTTTTCTTCCAACCTCTAACAAGCACTACATCATATCAGAAAGTATGTGCAAAGGCTTTCACAGAAAAGCACACATTGTGGCTGATGTTACCTTGCTATGACAAAGGAAAATACAATAGTCTCAAGCATACAGCATATTAGTGCTAGAGATGTGAAACTTGACTTAATAAAACAGAAAACATTTTTCCATAGCTTCAAAGTGCCTGGAAATTGTACATTTCTACTAGAAACTGGAATCAGGATGTAGTCTGCCTGGCCCTACAGCGAGCTTGCCATCTGAGGATTAGAATATCAGCGGATGGCTCCACACCACTGTATCTAATGGCAGCATGTGCACACAGCCGCACAGCTGCATGCACAGTACACTGCCATTAAAAACCATGGGGCTTGAGGTTTTGCGGTTTTTGGCATCTGCAGTGGGGTCCGAAACAGAACCACTGCAAATATGAAGAACTACCTGTATTACCTTCCTGCCTAGAAGCACACTCTAAAGAGACCAACTATTCCCAAAAAAGTATACTCTCCAAAAGTCTTGCACAGCTAGGTGTAGTGAGGTGGTAGTACAGGAGAGGGATGAAGGGTCTAAAGAGGACCAGGTGGGAGAAGGAGGGGTGGCCCAGGAGGAGAGTGGAGGGGCGGAGCCAGGAGGAGAGGCGGAGGCAGCCCTGGAAAGGATAAAGGAGGCAGGGCCAGAGCGAGCGGGGAGGTTGGGACGCGGAAGAGCTGGACAGGAAGCTGCGGCCGGGGAAGGGAGAGGACAGGCGCGGCGTAGCCCCGGACGGAGAGCTATACCTATCTCCCTGAGCCGACGAGGAGTCCAGCAGCGGCAAGGACCACATGAGGAGGTCTTATTACGGGACCCACGTGAGGAAGGAGATTTCCCTTTCCCCGACTCAGACGTCTGGAACTCTCGTAGGTTACCGGACTTAGAGGACGAGTGGTGGGACCCGAGGGGTGAGCGGTGGGAAGCAGGCCCCTTACCACCGTCGAAGGAGAAGTCTGAAACCGAACCCCTTGAGAAGTATCATAGGGGTTCGACTTCTGAGCAAGGGATTGCCTCACCCTGAGACTGGTTAAGGAACAAACCCGGGAAACGGGAACAGCTGTAAGGGCTGGGAGTTTTGTTTGTTTGTTGTACTGTTACTCCAAGTGAGAGAAGTTGAAAAGTTGTGTTCCATTAAAGTTTGTTTGCCTGCATTGCAAACCGACGTTGTTCTTTCCTGACCCACGTGTTGGTATTTAGGTCTTAGTACACTCCCCCAAATGCAGTCTGGAACGCCAGCCCCGCCCACACTAGGCCAATACTTGGCTTGGCTGCATAGTGTCCCATTGCTATGTATCACCTTTTCTGAATCTAGTGTTTCCAATAAGCCATTGTAATAGTACTATTCAAGTGATCATAAAAATGGAAAGCGGGGAGGAGGAACCAAGCAAAACTTTAAAGACTCGTTTATATTAGCTCAAGCTTTTATGAATTTCGCATCTTCTGACACACTTGTGGAGGTGTGGTTGTCTGAAAAAATGGACTGAAACCCATTAAAGCTCATGCTCATATAAATCTGTTAATCTTCAGGATGCTGCTAGATACTGCCTTTTCCCCATACTTCTTCCTTTTATGCTGTGACAAAGTAACACACCTATCTCTCTGAAAAGTGATTTAAGCAAGCAGGGACACTCCAGTTCACACCACTTCAAATGCTTGTGCCATCTTTCTGATTTCTCAAGTTTGTTCTGAAAGAACTTTTGGAAGATCTGATTGCCATAGTAATAAACCATAAATGCCAGGGCTTTTCAATCATTACAGCAATCTGCTGCACTATAAATACTTTTTCTAGAATAATGTGATCATTATCAATTATCGAGTAACTGAAATCAGTGAGTTGCTGCCCTAATAAGCAAATACAAAGATTGGCAAATGTGGTTCAGCAAGGTTGGACCTACAGAGGTCTTTAACTACATAAGACCAAAAGAGGAGGAAGAAGGAGGAGGAGGGGGGGGAGAGAATTAGACTGATTCACCAGCTACCCCTACCATGCTAAAAAAAAGTTTGGGGGCCTAAATGTAGAGATAACAAGAGCAGAGGCTGGGAAAGAAAAAAACAATCTCTGGTGCATTTTGAAAGAAGCTTGCAAGGGGTCTGTAGAATCAAAATGTTTTGTCTGCTTATGCAAAACTTACCTGACCTGTTTCATTTCCCATGCATAATTATACTGTTAGTTCTGAATAAAAACTTTGATGAAATATTTTGAACTGCTTTATGTGGATGTGGGATATAGCAATAGCAATAGCATTTACATTTCTATTATTATTATTATTATTATTATTATACTTTATTTATATAGTGCTGTAGATTTACACAGCGCTGTACATTATTATTATTATTTATATAGCGCTGTAGATTTGCACAGCGCTGTACATTATTATTATTATTATTATTATTATTATTATTTATATAGCGCTGTAGATTTGCACAGCGCTGTACATAAAAACAATAAATATAAAAGAGTAAACCTGCCTATGGCGTACAATCTAAGAAATAATAGGCTAATACATATAAAATACATAGCAATACAGGAAATGATTCAATAAAACAGGCAACAAAAGAACATCAAATAGCAAGTGACAATCATGCAATGCCTGGGAACGCTGCCCTGAACAGGATGGTTTTCAACTCTGTTTTGAAGCTGGTTAAAGAAGTGATGGCTCTTGCTCGCGGGGGAAGAAGGTTCCAGGATTGAGGGGCAGCAAGTGAAAAGGGGTGAATCCGAGATGGGGCAGAGGAAATCCTGAGCTGGGACAGCCGACTGTGACTACCAGACCAGAGGGCCTGAGTGGGAAGATGAGGAGAAAGAAGGTCTGATAAATAAGGAGGCGCCAGCCCATGGAGGGCTTCAAACGTCGACAGCATGAGATTATACTGAATACGGAAAGGGAGGGGGAGCCAGTGAAGGGATGCCACAAAGGAGAGATATGGTCAGAGCGGGGGCGGATGTGATAATGCGTGCAGCTGAATGCTGGACAGAGATTAAAGGATGGAGGTGAGAAAGAGGAAGCCCAACCAGGAGGATGTTACAGTAATCAAGTCGTGAGACCACTAGGGCATGGATCAAAATCTTGGCAGTAGAGGCAGAGAGATATGGTCGGATTTTGGCAATATTGTATAAAAAGAATCTACAAGCCTTGGCTGTGGTCTGGATCTGAGGGATATATACAATAAATAAAACCGATAAAAAGAAAACCTCCCAAAGGCGCACACTCTATAGGATAATAACAAAATACATATAAAATAATAGATAATAATACAAGATAGAATTAGATAAAATAAGCAGGCAGGCAACAAATTAAAAACATCAAATGTCAAATATAAAATCAAATATCAGATAACAATCAGATAAACGATCACACAATGCCTGGTAATGCTTCCCTGAACAATATACAGTGGTACCCCGGGTTACGAATTTAATTCGTTCCGCCGCCGCGTTCGTAACCCGAAAATCTTCGTAAGGCGAAAAAGCCATAGGCGCTAATAGCAAAAGCCGCGATTTTGTGCGAAAAAGCGCCGAAAAGCACCAAAAAATTTTTCGTAACCCGAAATAACCTTCGTAACCCGGAACAGTTTTTTTCAATTGATTTTTTTTCGTAACCCAGAAATTTCGTAAGGCGGCGCATTCGTATCCCGGGGTACCACTGTAGTTTTCTACAGTTTTCTTAAAATAAAATTAAAATGAGACTAATTATTCAAATCAGTATTATTTAGGACACAGCCTAACATTAGAACAGGCAAGATTTAGAGCCAAATCTTAGGTACAGTGGTGCCTCGGGTTACGAAATTAATTCGTTCCGTGGCACCGTTCGTAACCCGAAAAGCCTTCGTAAGCCGAATTGCCATAGGCGCTAATGGGGAAAAGCCGCGATTCCGTGCGAAAAAGCCGAAAAAAGCACCAAAAGTTTTTTCGTAACCCGAAAAAACATTCGTAACCCGAAACAATGTTTTCCTATGGGATTTTTTCGTATCCCGAAAATTTCGTAACCTGGGTATTTCGTATCCCGAGGTACCACTGTACTGTCCAGATTTTTTCAATGTAAACTCTGTAACAGTATTATAATCCAAGTAAATTTATTGCAAAATGAACATGAAATGTAGCATTAAATTTAAAGTTTGTCAATGTAGGAGTGTAGTTCACTGTTACACTGCATGTTCCAGTCAGAATACAACCCAAGGGCCCATTGCAATAGTGGTATCATCAGTATCCAACCAGGGAAGTAAATGGTTTACCAGAATGTTGTCTGAAGCAAATGTCACTGAAAGGAAAATTGCCATCAGTGTATATGGATCAAGAGTAAAATGGAACAGATTACTGTGAATAATATACAGTATTCTTGAATAGGGTTCACTACTAGTTACGGGGTTCAGGAAAGCTTAGGGATGTATTACTTTACTGGTGTAATTGTAATTGTAATTTCTACACCAGTTATCAGTGAATTCAGTACTTTCTAAGCAGTTTACAGACTGTAAACTAATTGCCCCCCACAAGCTGGGTACTCATTTTACCAAATTATGAAAGCATGGAAGGCTGAGTCATCCTTGGAGCCCTGCCTGGGATAGAATTCACAACCCCGTGGCTGCAGTACTGGCACTTAACCACTACACCACCAGAGATAAAACAAAGCATAAAGGTCATCCTGACATAACAGCCAGCATTGCTCTGGCCTCTGAGGGAAAGAACAGCAGTTAGGTACAGGACCATTGTGCTTGTGAGATCCCTACTGCTGCTTGTCACATCGTGACTCACTTCTCGGAGAGGGCTGGATGCAGCATTACCCAGCATTCCATTCTACAGTGTCAGAAATGTCTCTGTTAGGGCAATGGCCTGGCTTCAAAGGTAGGTTTTGGGAGGTAGCATCTGGTAAAATACCTACACTGATGGAGCTCCACAGACCTAACTACATCTCCTGATGCAGGATGTCAGCAAGCGTCCTCAGCCCACTGATCTCTACCCAATGATCCCATCAATAGAGTTCCTATTTCTGTCTCTGTAGTGTGTTTTTATTTAGAGTAGACAGGGGAAGTGCAGCCCTTGAGCAACATGCAGCCCTAAGGAGCCCCAGTTTGGTCTCTAAATCCATCTCCATCCATTTAAAAAAAGTTCAACACTTTGAGGGAAGCCTGAAAAAGTCTCCTAGGGTACCCTTCACTGTCTGTAACTGGCCATTTCACCACATGAAAGGTGGTGAATTGTCTTATGCTAAGAAGGTCTTTCCCCCTCAAAGTATAAGCTTCAGAATGCCCTCAAATGCATGGCCCCCAATGCACACAGGGAGGATTCAACAAAGATAAATATAAATAATGTAACATTGGGGGTGGGGTATGGTGAAGATATGGCAGAAACACGTGTACAGCCCTAGCCTTGGTGTACATGCGTAACAGCTATACCTAATTTAGGTATAATGAGGAGCAATGCACTCACACCAGCTGCCAGCCAGTTTATAGTTTTAACCCCCAAGTTAAGAAACTTCTGCAAACTTTGCATCAACATTATTTCATTTCCATACAATACCTTCTTCCGCCATACCTTTCAATTCTTTATAAGAAATATTTTTACAGCTCCTATTATTATCCTATTGCAAAATTTTCTGTCTGGCCCAGTCATCAAGGCTTTCTCCCTTCTTCTATTTACACATCAGAAGAAGCTTGTGTGGTGGGACTTCAATATCTGCTGGCATTTGGTTCCAGGACCACCACCACCACCAGCCATGGATACCAAAATCCATGGATGCTCAAGTACCATTATATGCAATGGTGTAGTAAAACACTACCCCTTATATAAAATATCAAACAATTCAAAGGTTTGCTTTTTGGATATTATTATTATTGGGGGGAAATAAGAAATGACTGTAAAAATAGAAAGTTGGATGTAGTTTAATATACTCGTAACACAAATTGCTTTTTGGATTTTTTAAAAAAATATTTTTCAAGCTGTGGTTGGTTCAATCCATGGATGCAGAACCTATGGATACAGAAAGCCCATTTGTATTTGTCCCATGCAATGTGCTATAGGGGAGGGCTAACTAGCTTAATCATCATATATAATAGTGGAAAGTGACATATCACTAGAATACACCCCTTCCCCAACACTTTTATTAAGATTTCAAACAAGTACTACATGGCACTCCTGACAAATTTTATTTGTCCCATTGAATTTTATTTTTGCTTTCTTTCTTTCTTTATATACATATATTTGAAGGAGGGAAAGAATAGCTGAGGTGAGGAGGACCCTCACATTTCAGATAAGACGAACAGTACTTCAGACTGAGTAACCCACCCATCCCCATTTCCCTTCCTATCTGTTGTCTAAACAGATGGTATAAATCAAACTTTAGTCTCTGTCTTAGTCACCATTATGCAACAGTATCTCTTATATCTTAGGCATCTCTTAAGATCAACACAAACATCTCACAATGGGTCTAATTGACCTTCACCTCCCTCCCCAGTTAAACATGGAAGGAACTCAAAGATCCAGCCATGTTAGTCTGTAGAATCAGTATGTTGAGAAATCTTGTAGCACCTTTGAGACTAACTGAAAGATAGAAGTTGGCAGTGTGAGCTTTCGTAGACTTTACTTCCTTAATACGTACATCTGAGGAAGTAGATCTCTCTACATATAGAAGGAAGTGGAGGAACTGACTTTCTACAGCATGAACATAGAATCCTACAGTTGGGAGAGACCACAAGGGCCATCCAGTCCAACCCCCTGACATCCAGGAATACACAATCAAAGCATCCCCAACAGATAGCCACCCAGCCTCTGTTTAAAGACTTCAAAAGAAGGAGACTCCACCACCCTCCAAGGCAGTGCATTCCACTACGATAAAGTTCTCCCTAATGTTTACATAGAATCTCTTTTCTACTTACACAACTATGAACTGAATACAAGCATTACACCACAACAAAAAATAAAATACAACCACATGCATAAGGGGACATGCATGCACTTAAAAACACCAAGATGCCAGCCATGCTTAGTGTTTATAGTGCTCTGGCTCTGACAAGTGAAAACAACAACCTTGTTCTCCTGCAGCTATGTTTCCAACTATGGCATGGATGACCTAGTCACAATCAGATCTTGGAAAGGTTACTTTGTGAGGCTATGGCTCCTATAATCTCCCAGACAGCAAAGAGGAATCTGGGAATTATAGTTTAAAAACAAACCACCAAATCTTTTAAAGCTCTAGCCAAAATCAAAGTCATCTGAAGGGACGCCCAAGTTTTGCCAAAAGACAAGAGCAGGCATAGTACATTGTTTGAAGTCCCCTTTACTGTATTAAAACCAGAAATAGAAAATGAAGGAGACTAAAGCATGATAAGGTAGTCTGGCAGCTATAGACAAATGCATGCTACGTTGACTAAGGTGGATCAGGCAAGAAGGTATAAATTGGTATAGGTACCAGGTCTTAGTGGCGATAAGTAAAACAGTAGACTATTTTTGTTTGATTGATTTGGTCATTTTTGCTGTTACTTTCACTTACACATTAATCAGATTTCATCCCTGCATCACTAGACACAACCAATGACCGACCACTGCTTAGAACTTAGAATTAGGGTGATGTTACCTGTCATATGAGGCCCCACACCTAAACACTAATACAATGTTGCAAGGTTTTAACCTCTACAAGTTCATATATACTACATAGTTATAATTCTATACTTCAACAATCACAGATTTACTTTATGTAATTTTATACGTCTTTGACTGTCATTATTCCAATTTATGAAATCCTAGAACCCATAGTTTCTTGGGGTACTTACAATTCTGTATTAGATAGTGGAGATTTGTAGTTCTGGGGAACAGACAAGAACTTTCCACAGAGAACTCTTAAGCAATTCACCCAACAACAAAACCTGGCGTCCCATAGAAGGGAGTCATAGAAGTCAAATTGGTATTAAAAAGCTATAATTCTTTAGTATAGAAAATGGAGCTAGCTTGTCTACAGCTCCTCTAGAGACTAAGACTTGAACCAATGGATTCAAACAGCTGGCAAAGAGATTCCACCTAAACAACAGGAAGGACTCCCTGTTGACAAGAGTGGCTTGAAAGCTGAACAGACTGCCAAGGAGGATGGTAGAGCCCCAGTGGCGCAGTGGCTAAATGCCTGTACTGCAGCCACTCACTCAAAACCACAAGGTTGTGAGTTCAATACCAGCGAAAGGGCTCAAGCTCGACTCAGGCTTGCATCCTTCCGAGGTCACTAAAATGAGTATCCAGATTGTTGGGGGCAATTAGCTTACACCTTGTAAACCACTTAGGGAGTGCTTAAGTGCACTGATAAGCAGTACAGAAATGTACCTGCTATTGCTGTTGTTATAGATTCACCTTTGCTGGCAGTCCTAAAAAAGAAGTTGGATGGCCATCTCTCAGGAGCATCCAAGTTGTGCATTCCTGAACGGCAGGGGTTGAACTACTGTATATACTCATGTATAAATCTAGAAATTTTAGTCAAAAAATTGACACCAAAAACCTGAATTGTCTTATCCACAGGTCAGTTGACTCTTATTTTAAAAGGATCCATCCCCTGGTGAAAGGCAAGAGTATCATCTATCCTGGAAGCATTGACCTCTCCCCGCCCCCATTCTCTCATCCATCCAGCCTTTTAGTGTGAGCACAAACAGCTATACCTGCTGGAATTTATAACTTCTTTGACACCAGTCTTGTGCACACCAACCATTAAGGCCGGTCTGGGGGTGGAGTCAGGGCATGGCATCCACATGACACACACCCCAACTCTGCACCTAGGGTGCCATGACATTGTGCGCCATGTGGAGTCATGATGCAGCATCACGGTGCTCCTCTGGCGCTGCATCCACACAATGCAGCACCAAAGGAGCGCCTTAATGCCGCAGCACCATGGCTATTGCACCCTTTCCAGGATGCAAAAAGGAGCTCCTTTTTGAGGCTCCTTTTTGTGCCCTGGAAAAGCCAGACTGGGGCCACCGCATGCATTGGCTGCAGTCCCAATCTGGCGTAGTTGAAGGCAGCCGCAGGCTGCCCCTTAGGGGCGGGTCTGCACAGACCTATCATTTACCTTTCCTTTATCCTTTAGATCCTTTGTTATATGCCCTGAAATTTTGCCATTGACTTATCCACAGGTCATATCAAAATCCTAATTTTGGCCGAAAACCTTCCCTCGACTTATACATGATGTTAACATATAGTCGAGTATATACAGTATATGGCTCTTGAAGCCCTTTCCAACTCCTGATTCTGTTGTTTAGTCACGCAAAGAACTGAGTTTAGCAAGGCTAATTACTGAGGCAAAAGGATGTGGCAATGGTGTCTGACGACTTCCATGTTGATGCACACCTGCTACCCACTTGTCTAATATCTGCAGATGTGTTCCTCCTGGCTTTGGGAACATATACTCCCACCCACTTTCTTTCCATCTTTAACAAAGGTAAGCAACATCTAATAAAAGATAAACAACAATACCTCTATTTTGGATGACCCAAAACATTTTGTTGGCTGAGGAAGACACAAGGTGCACAGTGCCCAAGATCAGTCAAGTTACATTGGTACCTGAGGAAGAGGCTCCCATGGGCAATTCTCCCTTTTTCAAGACTTATTATACAGGTCCCATAAAAATAAACGTACTATTAAGATACTATGTATTCATAACATCTCAAAGAACTACTACATAAAAATTGCCTGATCAATCAATCGCTGTTTTAATAACTGGGAAGGCTCAGCCTCTGTCACATAAGAGACGACAAGAAGATTGATTCTAATACAGTATTGCACCACCAGTTGATTCTTGAAAATTCCACATAAGATTGCTAACCTGAAGTAGACTAGCATTAGTCCTCTCTTCTCCAAGTAAGCTACATCATCATTTTCAAATTATTACATGAAATATTTAATGCCTTGACTGTTTGGATGGCCTAAATGTTATTCCCTTGCAACATTCTGATGTATCAATTATGTAGCTCAAACCTATGCATGTTTACTCAAAAGAAAGTCCCAACTAATTAAATCATACTTCATGCCAGTATATGCAGGACTGTAGCCACAAGGACCTTTTCTGCTTTTACAAGGCGTAAAAATCTATGATGCATACTTAAATAAAGGAAAGAACACTGAAGGTATGTATTAACATATTTAATAGTACTGAGGATGAATACAAAAAGTAACAAGCTATATTTAATCCCTAGAAAAATGATGTAAGAAATGACATTTATTAGGTACAATGTCCAAATAAGGAATTGTGCCTTTGTTTACTTGATGATTGGGGCATTACAGATAACAAGCAAGCAGACCATGCCTCTAACCATAATATGAAGAAATAAGAGCTGGTGGTGTCCATTTAAATTAGTTTGCATAGTGTTATCCATCCTATTTTTATCACTTTCAGAGGCATCTCAGGACAATAACACAACTTCCAAATTTCTCTGTAGCCCGGAAAGTATTTATGAGAGAGAGCTATAAACAACCTTGAAATGAATTCATATAACTAACTCATTTAAGCAGAAATGTTTTTCCTAAGACTGAATTTTTGAAACTCCATGACACTCTCTTCTAAAACATTTGCAAGTCAACTGTATACCTGTAAAAGAACACTAGATTCTCCTAGAAAGACATATCTGTGAACACTATAGTTTGACAAAATGAAGAGTATGTTTTAAAACATGTACTAATATGCTGTATACAGTTAATCTGCAGGATTCTTCCAGAACAGGCAGTGGGGAAAGGGTGTCCTGTGTGCTAAATCCCGTCTGTATACTGCCAAGCCCCTCAGAACTGCCCATGTTCTCCTACACACTCAAAACTTCATGCAAAAATTATCTGTCCCCCACCCCCACCCCATGCCAAAAGTTCCAGTGCTGTTCCTGGAGGTGATGAATTAACTCAAAATACCCTCCTTAATTCCCAAGTCTTTCTCTAAAAGGAATAACAAAACAGATCCAATAAATTAGCTCCAAAGTGACTTCTGGTTCAACGTCTGACCAATCTATACCTAAAAATCAGGTGATTACTTCATAAGGCAATACCAGATCAGAATAAGGTGAGACCTATCTGCTGGCAACAAGCATTGCATCTTCTCCAGATGAATTTGGGCCCGGAATGCAAAATATGAGTGCATGGATGACTGAGTTGTAAGCAGGCATAATTTGTGAAACTGCACAATGTCATTTCTCATCATAGGATGTGCCCCTTAAAGCATAAACCGCAGCTACATTTCCTGGGTTTATGTTTTCAGTTGAAAGTAAGATAACCTTAACTAGGCAGCTTTTGATCAATGAATAAAGAACTATGTGGTAAGTTACTTAGAAGGTCACGGATGATTGACAGAAGAATTAGTTCTGCATTGCGTGATTGAAACCTGTTTCAGAATTTAGGGTGACAAACAAAAAGGGATGTGGAAAGATGGGAAGGGAAAATGACTTAAGACTAGAGGATTTATATAGGTGTTTTTGTTTCTAAGAAAACCTATTATGTGAAGCTATAAAACAGAGTAATCTATACAACTGAACAGTCTGGTACAGACAAACGGACACATTTTGCCTAGCTGCATTAATCAAAACATTCAGGCTATTACATTAAGGTTTTTTAGCATTTTGATTCTACATATTTAACATTTTATTTGCTTTTTTGCTTATGAATAAATTGTTGCTTTTTAAGGTTGTCTGGTTATAGTCTCCTGATGACCGCTCATAACTGTTACCAGAGGAATAAGTGACAGAAATGAGTTCTTGGCCCTGATTTCACTAGAAGGCTTCATGAACTTGACAGCAACTGGTGGCAGATGAACATATCAAAAGGTATTTGTCAGGCAGAAGTTGGTGAAGTGTCTGACCTGGATCCATTTACCAGGGCAATATAGGCAGTAGTTAAGTGAAACGCTGCTGTGAATCTCATGACTGTAGACCACACTGCTTACTCCTCTCATAATTAATATTCAGAATTTATAGTTATTGCTGATATTACATATACTTCAGGTTCAATGTACAAGCAAGCAATCTTATCTGGCAAAGCATTTGACATGCAGAGAATTGTACCTACTGTCTAGCAAAAAAAACACAAAAAAACCCTGCAATTTCCTCCATGTATAATCACATACTCTTTTTTCATGACAGAGACTTCATGCATACATTTATACATTTGAAACTCTTTTCAGTTTCTACTCTTTCAATTTTTTCTCTGCCAACTTGTCTTTGCCACATTATCAGACTTGATATGCAAACTTTTACCTGTCATATTTATAGTAGTTTGCCATCTATAGCTGTAACATTCTAAACACTCAGACTTAGCAGAATATGTTTTTATATTAAACATTAAATGCCAAACTAAGTAATGCAAAATAAAATTAATTCCTAGAATAAAAAGCCAAAACAGTAGGCCCAACCCTGCATTGCGATTGAGAATGTGAAGACTTGGAGGAGAAATGGAAAACATTTTGTGGGAGAACAATTTTTTCTCCTCTCCCTACAGAAAATAATTATGACAAAGTGTTTATATATTCACACACACACCACATATATTCACTCACACACACACACACACACACACACACAGAGAGAGAGAGAGAGAGAGAGAGAGAGAGAGAGAGAGAGTACTAAAAACTATGTAGCATATAAACTTTTATGTGAGGTTATACTGAAGTGTGCTACTCAAACTAGTGATTTGTAGACCAGTGGCAATGTGCAAGCCTTCAATTGCCCCTCCACAGCAAGTTTCCTGGAAATAAACATTTGTAGCCAATGGGCACAAATACTGCAATTGACCCTGGCAGATCTTTTTATTTTAAGCAGTTCCACACATAATAGCCCCAAGGTCACCATTGTAGAGTATAAAATCATTGTACTCTTGGTCTTGGTTTCTTTTTGTCATTTCTTTTTATAGAAATGAGTGCTTTATGTCTGACACTGTCCCATACTAGAGGAGACAAAATAATGTTCTTATTTAAAAAAAACTAATGTCAATCATTTCTTCTGTTCTTAAGGGTTTTGGCCTGATTCTCATGAAATGGACAAAAACAAAGAAGCTCCTTCAGAGTTTCAGGTCTTCCTTATATTTCAGGACCTTATAGCTCCACTGGTATGAAAAAATATAATTTAAGAAAATAAATTCAATTTATAATTATTTTCCGAATAAACTGTACTTTTGATATACCACACATGATAATTTTATGTCAAACACACACAAAACATTTTATGTTGCCAACATAATAAAATGACTATCAAACTATAAAAATGTGCAAATATTACATTTGTGAATTTTTCTGAAGATTTCCTGGGAGTAATCCCTGAAAAATGAGAGGAAAACATACTACCCACCCACCCACCCCCCACTTCAAAATTTCTGGAAATTTTGCATTTCTCAACTGGGACACAGACAACTGATATGAGTAAACCATTATTAAATACATTATGTCATACTTGTTTCCAGAAAAGCAACAAGATATACACGCTTTCCAGATGGATAGGAAAAGGACAGTAAAACTTGTATTACATATAGGTATGGCTGCACCTATAAATAATATCCCTCAGTGTCTGAATGGATTATTATTATTCCGTTCACATCCATGCAGTTTTGACACCTTAAGCAGTAAAATTTGAAAAAGGGGTGAAAACATATGATGAGTCCTATCGTACCGAAAAATAAAAATGCCAATGTAAAAATTGTCCTCAGGTACCATGCCTAACCAAATGTATTAATGGTGCTCAATGTACAAGTTAGACTATAGTTTGGTATGGTGATATTACTGTGTGCCCACAACAAGAATAACAGAACTCAGCATTCCCCACACTTCCCCACAATCTACTAGCAAAGCAAAAACTGTGCTAGGAGGAGACAACTGCAGCTGAAAATGGGGGTTTCAAAGGTGAAAGAGGACAGGTACCTTGGCCCCATCAGGAGGAGATTTATGGAATCTTCTCTAGCTCCAAGATCTATTAAGAGTGTTACAGTTTCCCTGTTCAGATCCAATTTGGCAACCCTAAAACTGGGATCTAAAATTAAACCCTTCAGTTTGGGCACTCACATTCAACATTCTAGTTAACTGAAGGTATACTTCACTTCCTGTCTGATCTTAGAAGATAAGCAGGGTCAGCCCTGGATAGTAATTGGATGAGAGACCACCAATGAATACCAGGTACTATAGCCTGTATTTCAAAGTAATGAAGTGGCAAAAGCACCTCTGAGTATTCCTTTCCTAAGAAAACTTGAGGAAATTAATATGGTTGCCCTATGTTAACAGATGACTTGAAGGTGCACACATACACACTTCATTTAACAAAGTAGGTGGGTTCCTGTCATTACTTCTTTGACAGAAAATTTGGTAGCAAAGGCGGAAATAACATGGTAAGAATGGTAAGTAGAGCAGTTCAACGTGTTTCAGCAAACTTTATATTATTGTTGTTTACTGCCCTCGAGTCATCCCCAATTCATGGCGGCCCTGTGGATGAGACCTCTCCAACCCCTAACCCCATTTTCTTCTGCTCTCCTTATGCTTTGTAGATTGATAGCCTTGGCCTCCTTGATTGAATCTATCTATCTGTTGTATGGTCCCCCTCTCTTTCTACTGCCCTCCCCTTCCCTAGCATCATTGTCTTTTCTAATGAGTTACGCTTTATCAAAGTACAAGAGCATTTATTTGGTTATCTTGGCTTCCAAGGGAATATCTGGCTTTATCTGCTCATGAATCCACTTGCTTGTCTTTTTGGCTGTCCATTATATTAATGATATACTAATGATATGAATATGTGAAATGAAACAACCAAGTCAGATAAATCTTGCTTAAATAAACAAAAAACATTCTGAATCTTCTATGGACCACTGACAGCTTCTTCCCAAATGCACGAAGAGATCACTTTTAATTTCACCAGCCTCCACTGTACATAAGATTTCCATTTTGGTGGCTAAATGGATAGATTTTTGCTTTACTAACTTGCTAGGTGTAACTGGTGTGGCAAGTTTATCTATTTTCCCCATATCTGTCTGTTTTGGTATTCATGCATGCACAGTAATGGATGCACAGTAAACAGAAGTTTACCTTGGAGAGGTGTGGTCAACCACTTGCTTGCTAGACTCTTGTCCATCTTGGCTAATTAAATCTGCCAGAAAATGACTGACCAATTGGGTGGGGGAAGTTGTAAATGCTTCTTTGAAAGAGGGCTCTATTCCAAGAATTCTAAATTAAGCTATTGTAAAATCTTCATTGGGGGAACAAACTTAATTGGCTCTCACCTCCATAGGTAACTACTGGCCAGTCTCTAATCTCCCCTTTCTAAGTATGGACCTAGAGAGATAAGTGGCAACACTACTCCAGACTTTCTTGAATGAAACATGATTGCCTGCGATCCATTCCAATCTGGGTTCAGGCATGATTACAGGGCAGAAACAGCCTTGGTGAAGGACCTACACTGATACATAGACAGGGGGAATGCATCCCTGTTGGTCCTCTTGGATCTTTCAGCACTGTTTGATACCATCAACCATTGTATCCTTGGTTTGGCTGAAATGGGACTTGGGGGCACTTCTTTATGATTGTACTTGTTTTTCTTGGCTGAAAATCACCGGAGGAATGATGCTGGGGTCCTACTCCAGCCTTTTGGCATTAGCTGTGGGCACTTGTGGGGGTCCACAGGGTCAATACTGTCCCCTTTTGTTTTGTAACAGTGGTTCCCAAACTCTTCTATGCCACGCACCCCTAGAAAAAAATTGATTAATGTTTGCACCCCCTACAAAAGCAATATCACATTTGAAGATGAAGAAATCTAATGTTTAAACCACAAATTGAACCACATACAATACTGCAAGTGAATAAACTGAACTAAGTTTTTAACTCAGCGCATAAAATGCAAATCTAACTTGAGCAATTAGCAACCTAATTTATTGAGAAAAAAATGAGTGATGACTCGTGACTTATCACTCAATGACACAAGTCATTCTTTGTCGCACACACTGGAGGTGTGGGCACCAGTTTGGAAAACCCTGCTTTATAACATCTACATTTAATATCTTCATGAAGCCACTGGGAGAAGTCATCTGGAGCTTCAGGGTTGGGTTTCATCAGTATGCTGATGACACCCAGCTCTCTCTCTCCTTTACAACTGATATCAAGGAGACTATGGTACTACTGAATTGTTTCTGCATGAAATAGAGGATTGGACTGAACTGACTGAGGCTTAATCCGGGACAAGGTGGAAGTGCTGCTGGAAAATCAATCTGGGACTGGGATCGCAGCCTGTTCTGAATGGGGTTGCTCTCCCTCTGAAATATGAGATTTATAGCTTGGGGGTGCTCTTGGACCCAGTGCTACTCCTGGAAAACCAGGTTGCTGCAGTGGCCAGGAGTGCCTTTGCCCAGCTTCAGCTGATACACCAGTCACATCCTTTCTTGGGGAAGGCAGATCTGGCCACATTAGTTCATGCCTTAATTACTTCTCAATTAAACTACTGTAATGCACTTTATGTGGAGCTGCCCTTGAAAAATGTTCTGAAGCTGTAGTTTAGGCAAAATGCAGCAGCCAGACTGGTGTCAGGTCTGCATTTTAGACAGCATACAACACTGGTCCTGCAAAACTACACTCCTTTCCAAGCTTCCAAGCTCAAATCAAGGTGCTGGTGTTGACCTATAAATTTCTAAATGACTTGGGCCCAAGATATCTCAGAGACCGCCTCCTCTCATATGAGTATGCCAGAAATTTCAAATCTTCAGAGGAGATCGCTATTGCATGTCCGAACACCTTGTGACGTTAGGTTGCTGGGTACACATAACAGGGCTTTCTCTGTAACAGCGCCTCAACTGTAGAATTTCCTACAGGGAGGTTAGGTTGTTCTCATCTCTTTCAAGCTTCTGGTGGGCAGTCAGAACAGTGCTGTTCTACATGGCATTCAGTGTTTGAAATGGCTGTTTTAACTGTTTCAAAACTGGATTCTAAGTTTTTTTGTTATTGTTATTTTAATGTGTTTTTATCTTTGTATTGTTTTAATGGGTTTTTATTTGCTTATTGCCCTTGTGGACTGGGAAGTGATACAGAAATACTATAAATAAATAACTTGACTGTCTTAGGCAGGCACACATAGCTACAGCAGGATAAGCTAGAGCAGAATCCAACTCTTTTCCAGCTCAAGCTTTATTGCATTATTTACTGCAGATATGCTGCTGCAGTAAATCTGATGCAGAAAGTACAGTGGATCCTTGTTCCAAGATCCCCCGTGAATAACAAAATCCGTGTATGCTCAAGTCCCATTAAATATAATGACATAGCAAAATGGTGTCCCTAATAAAAAATGGAACATCAAGGTAAATTTATACTTTTTTGGAACATTTTCAAACCGTGTATGCTTAAATCCGTGTATAAAAAATCCGTGTATAAGAAAGGCCGACTGTATGTGTTTCTCCAGCCCGCTTTCACTATCTTCCCAGTGGTGATGCTACTGAAAAAACCTTCCAGCTACACAGAAGATGAGGAGGGAAAAGGGGCTAAGTGGACATAAAAAGACTGTGAAGGACATTCTTTGTGAGAGCCCTTGTTAACTGAGGTATGTTTCTGTGTATGTGTGTGTGCACGCCTTCAAGTTGCCTATCAACTGACAGCGACCCCATGAATTTCATAGGGGTTTTAAATGCAAGAAATACTCAGAGGTTGTTTTGCAATTTCCTTCCTCTGAAATATAACATACAGCACTTGGTATTAATTGGTGGTCTCTCATCCAGGTACAAGTTCTAAATATCTGCTCTAAACAACAAATAAAAGACAACAATGAAATTAAGAAGGGAAAGAAGCTATTCACACTCTTTTCCCTCTCACTCTTTCCCTGGCTCCTCTGTTCCCTGGTCAGCACTAGGGGAAAGTGCAAGAGATATATGTTCAAACCTGGTGCACATTCAAAGGTGAAGGAGCACTGTTGCTGAGAACACGAGGGCAACCTGTTCACCCTCCTCACTCTAAGAGGTTGGATGTTCCCCTTTTCTCTCAGCAGTTCTTCATGGCAGGAGATACAGAACAGGCATTGTGCTACAAGGAATCAAGACAGTCCCTATATGTGTGTGGGGAGGGAATGCATGGTAAGGAAAAAAAAGAATGAAGTGAGGCAGATGGGAGGGACAGAGGGTGAGGGGATAAAGCCAACTCTTAACAAGAGAAATATTATTTGTGGGGGGCAAGACAGCACCTTCCATTTCATGGGGAAGTGGGGTGAAAGAAAGGGGAAAGCTCATCCCACCCACTCAGGAGCTCCTGAGTACTTCAAGGGCCATTTTCACTCTCAGGAGTGAAAATGGCCAGGAAGGAGAGAGAGTGAGTGAGAGTGCATATGCGAGGAGCTTATCTCGCCTTCTAACTCATCTAACTCAACTCATGATTGGTTGCTGACTCCTCCAGATCAATACCCAGTCCCCCTTTCCAATTTCCCACCTTTTGGTGCTTTTAATAATGCCTCCAAACATTTTAGTTATCGTACATTAAACACAATCCAAGCACTCATTTTTTAAAAACAAGTCCTTAAAAAATTGATGGTATGTCTTGACAATTTTACCACCTTGTCAGTGTGCCATGAAATTAAAAAGGTTGAAAGCCACCATTCTAGGCAAAACCAAAGCTGTGGCACCTGAAGATGTTGCTGGATTGCAACACGCATCAGCGCAGCCAATAGTCATATACAGTATGAGGGAAATGAATCTGAATGGTATCTGGATAACCTCAATTTATTAAGCCTTGGTGCAATGCAAGGAAGCAAAGCTCTGACCTTCAGAGGTTTTCAGTCCCTACTCCAAGATTCTGCTCTGGAGACTAGCATGAAGAAAACCCTGTTCTTTCCAATCAATGATCAAAGATGGCAGGGTCTATTACTGTCTTTGTTCCTCTTTGCACCATGGGGAAAGAAAAGGGCAGTAAAAGTTGATGTACTCTCAATTGGTATTTACAAGCAAAAGAGCAAATTGAATCCTCCTTATATTTGGTGCCATTTTCCAGAGATATAGATAAACGTATGAGCGATATAGAGAAATGTGTTGGGTTACTCTAGCTGTCCATCTAACTAGGGGAAGATGGAAAGATGGTAGTGGGAAAACATGTGGCGATGAGAATTTTCCCTCTTTTTTCTCCTGGTGGAAACGTCTTAAGAAGTCATGCTGAAACAATTTTCAGGTCACTAGCTCCTGGGCTTTTAAGATCCTGGACCCAATCCTTTGACTTAACTTTTTAATCTGTGGTAGTATTCAAATTGCTGTATTTGACAAGAAAACCTGTTCATTGCGTTGAACACAGCTATATTATATACATTGTGGTTTGGAACACCTTCAGCGTTTCAATTTACCAAGCAAACTGAAACCAAAGATATGCAGAAAGAACTACTGCTAGCAATCAGCATCTTAAAAAGCTAAACTGCAACAGTATTGCTACAATCAAATTATACAGTAGTAGAAAGTCATAAAGTCTATCTATAAAATGTACTACCGTAATTGAAAGAATAATTATAGTAATTTCATACATTTACAAAAATGTAAACTATTATGGTCAGTGCTTACCATGGTTTAATACAACTGGACAGATGTGATCACTTCAAGAAACTCACAGAGAATGAAGGAAAATGCAATGCCAGGCTGGCCACAAAAGCTATAGCTATCTCAAGGCAATAAACCAAATGTTTAAACACAAGGCCATTGTTAACTTGTAATCTACTGAAACATTTATACTTTAATATAAGGCTCAAAAAATCTATCTGGAGAAAAGTATAAGATTATTCTTCCACAAAGATTCCAGTTAGGATTGCCATATCCTGGTTTTGGCTGAGACTTTCCCTATTTTCCAGTTTTTGGGAATGTCCCGGCCTGGTTTTAGAAGGATGTCCCACTGCTGCTTTAGTGCGGCAGCCTGCTAGGCTTCAGAAGGCCATTAGGCCTCGCTTGGGGCTGGGTAGAGGGTTGAGATATCCTCAGTCGCCACCGCCTCCATGATTCTGATGGAGTGGTGCAGCAAAGCTAGGGAGATGTCCCTGGCCCTGAGGCACAGGCGGTGCAGCAAGGCCTCCCTTGGACTGGAGGTGAGGCACAGCATGAATTTATATTAACGTTTAATTGTATTAATATTTGGGGGTTTTAGTTGGTCATGTCCTCCATTTTTCTTGAATGTCCTACACTTTGTCCTACATTTTCCCTGGTTTTGTGGTAAAGAATTATGGCAACCCTAATTCCAGTGCCTGTTCTGGTTTGCAGTCTAGCATATTAAGTTTTCATAGTTTACTAAACATAACATCAGTCCAGAGGACCACGAAATCCTTATGTAGTCAGGATTCTGAGGCTTCTATCTTATGCAACTTACATGAGAATAATCCCTGCTGAACACACAAGTGTGACTTACTTTTGAGTAAAGATGAATACAGGATTACAAAACTATCGACAAGGACAATAATTAGTCATTGTAAAATGCAGTAAAATCTCTCTCACATACACACATACTTCAAGCACTTCAAATATTGCAATTGTTCTGCTGGGGAAAAAAGTGAGGAATCAAAATGTGTGAAAACCTTGCACATATCTGTAAGCCAGATTCTAGATCATGTCACAATGGCTCACAAAGTTTCATATATACATTATGTAATTCCAAGACGACACTTGAAAAAAATCTGCAAATAAATCATACAGCACCACCACCTATGTAACTCATAACTACATAACTACTGTTACCACTCTTGTGACAGATTTAAAATATATATATATTGTAATATTCTGATTTTCTGATAACAGCAAATATCTAACTTGGTGCCATCACAAACACAGAATACCACATTAAAATTAATCATTACCACGGAACTGTGTTGGTTATTAGGATGTGACAGGAAAGCTGGATTGCAGACATCAGTTCATTGAAGAAGAGGCCAAAAATGCTTTAAAATAAATTACATTTCAAACATCATACTGTTCTAGAACTACCATACACCTGAGACTGTAACAATGTAAAGATTATTGTTTACTGTTACTGCATTTTTGACAATGACGTATAGCACTGCTTGAAATGTATAAGAAAAACAGGAAATGGTAGAATACTGTATCTAAAAATGCTTACTTTAATAATGTCAGTTATTCATAAAGTACTCAACAATTCCTGATATTGTGACTATAGCTGCAATCTTGAACATCCTTATTTAGTAGTAAGTTGTGCAGAAAATGTATGACAAATTTCAAATCACAGATATGATCAAACTATTTAGCACAGTCCTTAACTACTTAAAGGGCCTTCAGCAATCCCACCCTTACACATATTTTCAAGACCATCAACTAGTACAGTCTCCCTTAACTGGAATTCTGAAATCTGAAATATTCCAAAACCCAAAATATTGGCTGAGACAATGACACCTTTGCTTTCTGATAGTTTAATTTACACAAACCTTATTTCATGCACAAAACTATTGTACAAAATTACCTCTGGGCTATGTGTATAAGGTATATATGAAACATAAATAAATGCTGTGTTTAGACTTGGGTTCTGTCTCCAAAATATCTCATTCTTTATGTCTATGCAAATACAGTTATTCCAAAATCCAAAATAAACCAAGATCCAAAACACCATTGGTCCCAAAGATTTTGGACAAGAGAGACTTAACCTGTATCTAAAAACGGTGCCCCCTCACCCCCCAAAAATCAAAGGATGGGAAACTACTATCCCAAACACGTCCCTACACAAGACAGCAAGAAAAACTTCACTCAAAAGCTTCTTTATTATTGTGCTATCACTGACTTATGTCTCACTGTATATAAATTTTAAGACGTGATTGGGGAAGAAGCTGCCCTCTGCCTCAAAAAGGCAAGCTGGAGAACTGGGTTTCATCCAAATTCTATCCCTGGCTTAGACTGAACTTTAATTCTAGTCTTAAATAAATACGATGACCAACATGTTATTTTACTAACTTTACCAACATATTAATTGAACTACATTACTAAGTGATGGTAGTAATTTCCTATATTGAATTGTGCATGGGATGTTTTGGCCTAGGGAGTGAACAGGCAGGCCCAGCTCCGCCAGGGCTAGCCTGAAGAACGAGAGCCCTTCCTCCATGATAACTGTCATCCTTCAGCCTGTGAGGGAGTGAACAGGCAGGCCCACCTCTACCAGGGCTAGCCTGAAGAAGCAGAGCCCTCCCTAGTCCATCTGCCTTGGTCCAGGCCTCAGAGGGAAAGAAGAACCACTGGACCTCATCCCATTTCCCTCCACCATTCCCTCCTCCTTTTGTGTCGTGTCTTTTTAGATTGTAAGCCTGAGGGCAGGGAACCGTCTAATTAAAAATAATAATTGTAAGCCACACTGAGAGCCTTTAGGGCTGAAGGGCGGCGTAGAAATACCATAAATAAATAAATAAATAATGTAGTAGTGTTTATGACAGTTACAATTTTTTATCATCTCCATGCCTCAAATGAAAAGTGACTGTAATATTAAATGAGGCCCCAAACATGCATTCACACTAGTATTTTCCCTGGTAAAAAAAGTGTAGAAGACACTAACCTAAATGCATCCTGCACTGAGAACAGAGCAAAACCAAACAATACAGAGAACAAAACCAATCATGTACATCACCGTTTCAATAGCCATCTATACATCTCACTTCAAGCAGATCATTTCCATTTCCAACAACGATGGTCCTCAGAAAAGATCTAAGAGTAGTTATATGCTGTTATCATGTGGAGACTATACAACCAAATAATGTCACATTTGTAGCTTCTATAGTCAGTAACACCAAAAAGACTGACTTATTCGGGGTGTAGGGGGATGGGATGGAAAATGGAATGGTCTTAAAAAATGACAGTCATATTATAAACTAACTTCCTTTCTCGTAACATATTTGGGCTATTCATACAGTATTCATAACATTCAACTGAACCAGTATGTTAATAACAGTATGTTAATAACAGAATTTAAAGACTGCTATGCCCAACAATACAAAGCTCAACATTACCAGAGACCAAAAAATACTATACAGAAAAGCACTGAAGAGAAAGTCCTCAAATCTCATGTATTGTATATACTTTGCTCGGCAACATCTTTAAAACCAGACTAGAACATCACAAGAATATTCTATTAATCAACTGGCTGCTTGGATCCTGTCTTTAAAAACCTATCATAAGTTGGAAAAGCTGGGGAAACACAGCCTTTCAGAAGTGTGATGGACTATAATTTTCATCAGTCATAAACCATGCAACTTATGGTGAGGGATGATGTTGCCTGCAGTTCACCAATATCTTGAGGGCTACATGCTTCCCACCTTTAGCTAAGAGGATGACATTAGCCCTAAATGGTTTCCATTACTGCTTATGGCTTCAGTGTATAAAAATGACAACATATTTACTGTAAACAGTAACTAAGGTCTCTTTCACACTACATAATTATAGTGTTATGGTTCTACTTTAACTACCATGTTTCCATCCTATGGAATTCTGGGATCTGTAGTTTAGGGAGAGGTTTTTATAATTCTCAGCCAGAGAGATCTAGTGGCTCATCAAATTACAAGTCTCAATATTGTTCAGGATGCAGCCATGGCTAAAGTGGAATCAGGGCACTATAACTGTGTAGTGTGAAAGGGCCCCTGCTGCTCCTCGCTACCTAAGGCATCAGTTGTTGCAACAGCCATAGCCTGTCATGAATGTTTTTGCTGAAATCTCTAATCACCTCTGTTTCATTTGGTTTTTGGCTACTTCCATTAGAATCTTTACATACCTATGATTTCTGTTATTTCATCCATATCCCCTGACTGAAAACTCATTCTGAAGTGTAAGCCTCAATTACATAATGTCTGGTCATCATTAAACAGAAGATCAAATTATTTTAAATCCATATTCCCACAATTTGTAATTCTCACATATCTGTCATTTAATCTATGCCCATTTAAACAGGAGTAAGCACTACTGTACTGAGTTTAAATGGATTTTATTTCTGTGTAACCATGGGTAAGATTTCACTTTTAATTTATAGTATAAATATATATGTTCAGAAACAGCAATCAGCAACATAATAAACACTCCAGCAATGTTACATGATAATATCTGATGTTTTCCTCAATAAAAAGCCCTCTTTAGATTAACAAGGCATAAATACACATAACCCGCACAAAGAATCAAACTGTTGTGAAGCTGTCCATCTTGCTAATATCTAAAGAAGCCACCCCTGCAATTATATGCAGTAGATACATGCATTTAGACCATTTATGTATTCAAACAAACAAAACCAGTTTTATTATTGCGTTTTTAAAAGCATAACACTGTACATCTTTTTATTTGCAGTCAGAGGCTCAGTTCTTTAAACAGCACAGTCATATCTACTACTTTCTGCAACATTTTCCTCTCCCTCCATGAAATCCTGTTTAGGATTTCAAGTTTTGATAATCTCCAACGTACCAAACGTTATGCGACAGCTCTGAGGAAACTATCCAACACATAAAAGTTCCCGAGTTGCCTATTTTAAACTGCAACTAAGTGAACAGAGCAGAGAGAGAAAACTTCATTACATAAAATCAACCCCACTCCTCCCACACAAACGAACACGTCAGAAAATTAACAACAACAACAATAATAATAATAATAATAATAATGCCCCAGCTACACTAAGAAAAAATCACATAAACATACGCTAAGCTCCAGATCAGACGAGCACATCCAAGGTACCACATTAGTTGTTAAATAAACGATTTCATGTGCATGCACCATAAACACAAAAATGTCACCATAAAGAAATTCTACCTCTGGAAAGATTTCATGCGACACAGTCTTCTTGCTACGTAAGAGGAGTTAAAACTGTCCGGAAATTCAGCTGTCACACCGAGGCCTTTGTCAGAGACCTACCAACAGGCTGCTGGATGTGCCACAGGTTGGTTTAGGTTTACCTCCAGCTCCACAAATATACCATGTTCTTCTTACTTCAGTTCAAGGAAGAGAAAGCTCTTTCTGCCACATGAAGGGAGTTTGCCCCTGCAGCTACTGACAGCCATATCCCTCAGCCCCATCCATGTACATATTCATCCCTACTATTTATTTCCTTGTTTACCTCCTCCCATCCAGCTCTTTTTTCTCCTCCTCCTCCTCCCTGTCCGGCCATCTTGGGCCGACAGGAGCAGCCATTACTTAACTAAATGACAGCACCAAGAACTTTTTCCTCTCTTCATTAAAAAGAAAGAAGGATGGAAACCCAGACCCCTGTTCATATATGTATGTTCAGGTGGGCATCACCCCGTCCGCCTCTCCCCTCAGAAAATCATGGAGGGAGGAGGGAAAAGGCTGGGATGAAGCCAAGCCACTGGAGAAGGAAGATGGACCTCTGAAGGAGAAGATGGACCCGAAAGGGAGAGTAAACAAGCCACTGGCTGCCCAAAGTGACGCCTAGGGAAGGGAAGGGAAGGGGGACCACGTTGCTTAGACAACCCCCTTTTCTTTATAGGGATTCACTTAAGGCTATCTCCAAGTTGTTGTTTGTCCCTCCTCTCTTCTTCCAGCAAGTCGAAGGACTCCAGCAGGGCCTTTTAAAAACCAACAACAACGACGAGGAGGAGGAGGCCCAAAGGGGCTCCATGGTGGCCCCTGAGAAACGCCCCACAAGCCCCTGCTTCTTCTTCGGAAAGCTTGGCCTCAATATCATCCTTGGTCTTCTTGGGGAGACTCGGCAGCAGGGCTTGCCCTCCTACTTTTGGGACAAAGCCCAGAAAAAGTGTGTGTGGATGTCTGTGTGTGAAAGAGGGAGAGGTGGCTTCAACCCCACGTATCCCCCCCCCCAATTTTATATACACACACCTCCTCATCCTACACACACACACACATCCTATTATACATACATACCACACACACGTATATATATCCTATAATATATATACATACACATATACTATACATATATATACACACACATATGTGTGTGTGGATATATGTGTGTATATATATTATGTATGTATGTACACACATATATATATATGTGTGTGTGTGTGTGTGTGTGTGTGTATATATATCTCCTCTATGTGGATATGCACACACAGAGATATATATCCTTTATGCCCACACACACCATGGAAGAAGGCGATGCCTAATGGTCAGAGACCCAGGAAAGCAGGGGCGGTGGTGGCTGCGGTGGCCCCAGTCCTGGGCCTCCGTGGGGGCTGCTTCCTCCTCCTCCTCCGGGGTCTCCTCTCCTCCTCTTGTCCCTCTCCCTCCCGGGCCCCCTTACCTTTAACAGCAAGGCCTTCGTTCTGGCGCCATCTTCATGAAGCCTGAGAAACCCGAAGAGTCGGCTGCGGGCGAGAGAGAGAGAGAGAGAGAGAGAGGGAGGTTGAAGGGAGGCGGCTGCCACGGAGTCCCCTCGCCCAGGCCCAGGCCTCCCTCTTGCTTTCCCTCCCTCCCTCCCTCCCTCCGGCGGCGGCCCGGGGAGCCCCTCGCTCTCCTTCTCTCTCGCACACAAACACAACGCTCTGGCGCAACACGCAGCCGAGAGAGAGAAGGGCGCCTCCGCCGCCGCCCTGCCTCCTCCGCCGGGGTGGTGGTACCTGTCGAGGCCGGCGAGGGCTTCCCTCTCCTGGGCTGTCAGGCTGGCGAAGTCCTCCTCGCTCTGCCCGCTCGCTTTCCCCGCCGCCGCCATTTTCTTTTCCTCATCCCCGAAAGAAGAAGAAGAAGAGGAGGAGGAGGAGGAGGGAGCAGCGGCGGCGGCGGCGGCGGCAGCGAGCGAGACTGCACACGATTTCATGGGAGCGCAGCGCGGTCGGCCCCTCTCCCCCTCCGTCGTCGCCTCCTCCTCCTCCTCCACCGCTTCCTTCTCCTTCTCCAAGGGGGCGCCCCCCCCAACGGACCCCCCTCCAGTGCCGGGCGGGGCGGGCGCCCGACACACAACGCTCCGCGCAACGCACGCACACACAACTTTTATTACAACAACAACAGCCGGCAGCGAACAGGGAGGGAGAGAGGGAGGGAGGGAGGGAGGCGGAGGGAAGCCCCGCTGCTGCTCCGACGGAGGGAGGGAGGGAAGAGGCGGAGGAAGCGGTGGCTGCTGCTGCTGCTGCTGCTGCTTCTCTCGGCGGCGGAGCAAGTGTTTACATCGCGGGCTCTGGAAGGGGGCTGGCGGGGCCCCGCGGAGGGACTATGCGCTGCCTATTTGCTGCCTCCACAAACTTCCCCAGCAGCTGCACAAAGTTGTGGCAATTGTGTCACACGGAGGGACCCCCCCACGCCGACGCCGTGACCCCCCCGTTCTCCCCACCCCGCTTTGCCTCTTGCCCACGCAGCCAATCGCCGCGCCCCGCCCGGCCCACGTGACCTTTGTTGACTTACGTCAGTCATAGCGCTCGCTTGGCTCGGTCCACTCGCCGCGAGACTTGGGCCCCCCTCCAAGGCAGGGCATAGGGGACCCGGTTTACCGCGGATTCCAACGACACTTCGGGTCGCCCGCTGGCCTTCGGGCAGAAGAGCTTCCTTCCCCTCCTACACACACACACAAAACACTGAACCACAGTGATACCCTTAATAATAATAATTGTATTATAATAATAATTTTACTATATAATATAATAATTTATTATTATTATTATTATTATTATTATTATCATCATTGCATTTGAAGGCTTTCATGGCTGACATCCATAGTTTTTTGTGGGGTTTTCAGGCTACGTGGCCATGTTCTGGAAGAGCTTCTTCTTGGTGGTTTTACCAGCATCTGTGGCAGGCATCTTCAGAGAATGCTGGCATGGAAGAGAGTAGGACATATATATTTATATTTATATATATATATATATATACACACACACACACACACACACTTGTCCCTCCATATTCGCTAGCATTAGGGGCACAAGACCTCTGTGAATATGGAAAATCCACAAATAATAAAAACACCATGTTTTTACCTGAGAGGACACCTCTCTAGGAATCTCTAGGTCCTCCAGGGCAACTCTGTGGTCAACTTCAGACAGACACTGTCCATAGAACTGCACTGGAGGAGCTACAAAGGCCTAGCAGAGTAGTCTCTCTAGGAATCTCTAGGGTCTTTCAGTGAAACTTTTAGTTAGAGTTGCACTGGAGGACCTAGATATTCCTAGTGAGGACATATTAATCAAATCCATGAATAATCAAAGCCGCAAATATGGAGGGATGAGTGTATATATATGACCCTGTGTGTGTGTGTGTATACACACATATATAATAATAATAACAATGTATTTATATCCCACCTCTCCCTATGGATCGAGGCGGATTACAATTTGTTTCAGTAAAACGCAGAAAAATATACAGAACATACAGAATACGAGTTTTAAAACAAAACAAAACCTACTACCTAATCCCCTAACCCTCCCCCATAAACAAAAAACAATAGCAATAAAAATACAGATGAAAAACAGTTAAAAGTAGGGGACAGAAGTGAGGCATCTTAGGGCAGACAGGATCTATCTATACTTTGTTGGCCAGTCAAAATGCACAATGTACGCGTCGCAAGCTTTCGAAACTGCACTGGCTACTGTTTAAGTGGATTTTTGTTTGAATTTACTAAATGGCCAACATAGAGCAAGAGGTAGAAACCAGCAGCCGGAGTGCCCTCTCAGCCCAAGTACCCTCAGGTCCAGGGTGACAAGGGTCAAAAAACACACTGCAGAAATAATCCAGTTCGAGACTACTTTAACTGCCCTGGCTCAGTGCTGGGGAATCCTGGGTACTGGAGTTTCTTGGGGACACAAGAGCACTCTGACTGAGAATGCTAAATATCCCACGAAACTACAATTCCCAGGATTCCCTAACAATGAGCCCAGGCAATTAAAAGCAATCTCAAACTGGATTATTTCTGCAGTGTGTTTTGGAACCATGTGTCCTAACCGACAAGGAGGACAAGACATGGCAAAATGGAGGACACGGCAAAATAAAAGCTAAAAACACTCCTCCAAGTGTAAAGTCATGTTTCTGAATTTAAATGGAGGACATTTTGAAATGGGCAGAAGGCTCAAATATGGGACATGTCCTAGTAAAGGGGGACATTTTGTCCCCCTGTCAAAATGGATGATATTTTGACATTCCAGGCCTCCATTTTCAAAAGGTGTTGTGTTGTTCTGTGGAGGGATATCTATGCAAGCACAGAGTGCTTCTTATCTCCATTCCTTTTCTTCCACAACGGAGCACATCTTATCAGGACAGACAGAAATTCAATGAAGGTACATCTACACTTTAGAAATACAGTGAGCCCTTGGTATCTGGTTGTGATTTGGTTCCAGGACCCCCTGTGGATACCAAAATCTGTGGATGTACAAGTACCATTATATATAATGGCATAATAAAATGGTGTCCCTTACACAAAATGGCAAAATCAAGCGTTGCAATTTGGATACTTTTATTTTCAATCCATGAATGATTGAATCTGCCGATACACAAATCTGTGGATACGGAGGGCCAGCTGTAATGCAGTTTGACACCATTTTAAGTGTTATAGCTCCAGCCTAAGAAATTCTGGGAATTGTAACTCTACAGGTCTTTTGCCTTTTCTGCCAAAGGGCACTGCTGCCTCACAAAACTACAAATCTCATGAATCTATAGGATGGAGCCATGGCAGTTAAAGTGATGGTGCATTATTTCGGTTTTAGTAGTAAAAAGACAGCAAGCTAAATGGGATTTTAAAAGGCTTTCCCAATGCTTTAAAAGGTGCCGCCACAGACAGAGGTGTGAAAATCTACCCACAGAGTGTTTGCCCGCTGTGCAATTTTTAAGCACGCAGGGCGTTTCCTGGGCTAAAGGGCAACACATTTGCCCAGTCAAAGGAATATTTCTGTGCCTCCTTGGTGGGCTCATTCTTCCCTGTACCATTTCTGCTCCAGTGCTGAGTGGATGCGCTTACAATACGTGGAAAGAATCTTCTTTAAAGATGTGTTTAATAGGCAGACCTCCTTGCCTTGGCTGGCTAAATATGTTGTCCATTTTTGCTCATCCAGATAAACTCCTCAGTCTCCTTTCTGTCTTTTAGTGTGTGTGTGTGTGTGTGTGTGTGTGTGTGTGTGTATGTACACATGTTAATTCCCACAGATTAGTTTGGGAAACTCAGTAGCTAAATATTAGTTGGATTGTAGAAAAACTTGGCTACTGAGTTTCACAAACTAATTTAGGGGAATTAATGTGTATACACACTCACATCCACCCACCCACCCACCCACACATATATATATAGTAAAATAGTAAAAATTAGTTTGGGAAACTCAGAAGCCAAACTTTTCTCTAATCCATTAGTTGGCTACTGAGTTTCCCAAACTAATTTTTGGGAATTAATATGTATTAATATTAATAACACACACACAATGATGATAGATAGATGATAGATCGATAGATAGATAAATATAAATAACAGTAAAAATTAGTTCAAGAAACTCGGTAGCCAAACTTTTCTCCAATCCAACAAATATTAGCATGTTTCTCAAACTAATTTCTACCATTTTTAAAATCATCCCAAACAGGGTGATGACCAGTCGTCCTCCTTTCCTCCATTCCAGCCTTCTGCCCGGGACGAGTTCCAAAATGTCCTCCATTTTGAGCCTGACTAAGCAGCATGGGTTTGATAGTGATAAGAATGTACTGAGCTTTTGTTTGGTCACGTCCTCCATGTTTTTACCCCTCGAATGTCCTCCATCCTCTTTTGTTACATCTGGGCTGCATCCACATTGGAGAAATAACCCAGTTTGGCACCGCTTTAACTTGTTATCTGGCTCAAGGATATGCAATTCTGGGAGGTGGAGTTTGTTTTGGGCCCAGAGCTCCCAGAATTCCATAGACTTGAGCCAGATAACAAGTTAAAGCGGTGCCAAACTGGGTTATGTCTCCAATGTGGATGCAGCCGTAAGGCTTGTGAAGAAACATGCTTATTTCAAAACCAACCAACGGAACAGTGGCTCCAAAGCCCATTTTAATCGAGGCTGGTCCATCACTTTCACGAAGATAGGCCCAAAAATGCCCATCGGGGACCGGAAGTGCATCTCTTTTCTCTCTCTCTTATCTCTTTGGCTTCCATTCCACTCCTTGCCACCGCCCCCTCCAGCATTGGCCGAGAGGGGAGGGCTTTCTGTACACTGTGATTCGCCCTTGTCGCAGTCAATCAAACGGCTTTGGCAGTTAACTAACAGCCAGCAAGTTCGTGTGCGCCCTTTAAATGTCAAGGGGGCGGCCGCCTCAGCGCCAGGCAGTTGTTGGCTGAGAAAAGCTGTGGAGTGTTTGAGAGCAAATGGCGGCCGTGGCAGGGACTCGAGTGGAAGGCTGCGAACATTAACGGACACGCCGCCGCCTCCAGAGAGGAGGAAGGGGTTTCCTCTCTTCGAAGGCGGCTGTTTCCCTTCTCCAAATACAGACACACACGCACTCCCGCTCTCCTTCCCCCTTCGGGCCGAGTCTGGGGCGTGGCTCTCCTGGCACCAACGAATAATAATGGCTTCCTTTGCGTTGTGTGTTTGTTTGTGTGAGGGAAGGCAAAATGGTGGGTGGGGAGGGAGGGAGGGAGGGGTGAGGCTTGGGGCTTGGAGCTGCGCCCGGCCATTCGCGGGCTGCCAGGGAGGGAGGGAGGGGCGCCGACAGACGGACGAAGAGACCGCCATGAGCCCCGTGAGGAAAACAGGCGAAGAATCCTTCGAAGCCAACGAAGCTCCGCGCGCGCGCGCCTAACGAACGACGACGACTTCGCACCCATAACCGTCGCTTGGCAGGGAGGGAGGAAGTGCCTGAGGGGCTGCCAATAGGAGCCCCATTTCATTTCCGCCTTTGAGAGAGGCGAAGACGGACCGGGAGCGGGTTGCTGTTGTGTCAGTGTGCCTTCGCTCCCAAAACACACTGCAGAAATAATAAGTTTCAGGCCGATTCAATTTGTCTCAATGCTAGGGAAGTAGTTTCGTGAGGCATTTCTCCTTCTCTATCAGAGAGAGCCCTGGTGCCACGAGAAACTACAGTTCCCAGGATTCCCTACCTCTGGGGGCAGTTAAAGCGGTCTCGAAATGGGTTAGTTCTGCAGTGTGTTTCGGACCTTCATTTCCGATTCATGGCGACCCTATTTTCCTGGCAGTGTTTCTTCTTCAGGGGGGAGGGGGCATTGCCATCCTTTTGGGCTGAAAGACCGCGTCTCAAATGGATTTATGACAATCTCCGTTAATTTTTCCATAGGGTTTTTTTTTTAAAAAGGCAAGGGTTATTCTGCTGTAGTTTTGCCAGTTCCTCCCACTGAAATATAGCTGGCATTTTGTTTTTTAGTGTGTGTGTGTGTGTGTGTGTGCGTATACACACACACGCGCACATATAAACAGCTATATAAAACAAGAAAATATTTTAATTATTTAATTTATTTTTATCATATTATATACACACACACAGTGGGCCGCCTTGGGTCCCAACTAGAGAGAAAGGCGGGATAAAAATAAACAATATATATTGTGAGCCGCTTTGGGTCCCAACTGGGATAAAAAATTGTATACAGTATATATGAGTCGCCTTGAGTCCCAACTTGGGAGAAAGGCGGGATAAAAAATAACTAAAATATTTCCTTCTCAAGAAAACTGAAAGCCCCTAATCTCCACATAGTTTCAAACGGTTCCTGACTCCTGAGGGGGCGTCCCCACTGCAGAAACAACCCAGTCTGACACCGCTTTTAATCCCCATGGCTCAGTTTATGGCATCCTGGGGAGTTGTGGTTTCGTGAGAGGTTTAGCCTTCCCCTGTCAGAGCGCTCTGGGAACGCCACAAACTACAGATCCAAAGCATGGGGCCGTGGCAGTCATAACCCGGTTTGAGATCGCTTTAACTGCCTTGGCTCAGCGCTAGCTAATCCTAGGAATTGTAGTTTATTGTGTAGCACTAGAGCTCTCTGACAAAGAAGGCTAAATGTCTCACAAGACTACAGTTCACAGGATTCCCTAGCGCTGAGCCAGGGCAGTTAAAGCGGTCTCAAACTGGATTATTTCTGCAGTGTGTTTGCAGCCTTTTCATTTGATCTCAGTGACAGTTGCGAGGGGGGAGGGAGGGGTAAAATGAAAAATAAAAGATTTGCTTTGATTTCTCCAAGACTGGCCTGTCTTTTTTGTTTTTGTAATTTGATGTTTGTGTGGAAGTTTTGTCAGTGTGTCTTTGTTGTAATTGCCCTAACTTTTTAAAATAAACAAACTTAATGCTGAAATCTGCCTGCATACTTCTTGTTGTGAGCCTCCCTAAGGCAACCCTGTCCTGGGGTTTTCTTGGCAAGATTCGTTCAGAGGGGTTTTGCCATTGCTTTCCCCTGAGGCTGAGAGAGTGGCTCACTGGAAGTTTCATGGCTGAGCTAGGAAACTTAACCTGGGAGTAATTCCCATTGATTTCCATGGGGCTTCTGGGAGATAGACATGGCCTGATACTTGTACCTTAGGTAATAATTTATTATTATTGTTCATTGCTAGCAATAAGCACCAGAGAGTCTGAACTGCAAAAATTTGGGTTGTAAATGTGTCCCCACCAAAGCATTATGTTGGTGCAGTTATGTAAGATATTAGCATAATACCATTTTCTGTTCATGAACCAGTCCCATTTTAATAATTTTTACACTCTAGGTCTTGGAATTGATTTATAGTGGCCTCACGGGATAGATAAACTTTCTATCTCTCTATTTTGTAAGCTTCATATATTATTGCCCTACCTTACAGCCATATTGTGAAAGGCAGAGTGTTTTCTTGAAGGATTTAATTAATTAATTAATTTCTGTGCCGCCTTTCTCCCAAAAAGGGGCCCAAGGCAGCGCACACAAAAAACTCTTTAAAAACCTATAACAATAAAACAAAAACTATATGAAATTTTTTTAAAAAACTAGTTTTAAAAAATTTTCTTGAACCCTGGTTATTTTTTCTTCTAACGTGTTTGAATACTGAATATTTAGCTTAATTTTGCTTTGAATTGAGTGGTGATTATCCTATAAACCCTTCTTACAAACCAATTTTATTTCTCTTGAGCTAAACCATAGACATTACGTTGTGCTGCTTCTGACTGGGCTCATTCAAAGTTCATTTCTGAAGACTTGCCATTAATTTGAAATGTGCAGCCTATCAATTACAATTAGTCCCTAATCAATGGAATTACTGAACATGTGATTTCTTAAAAGTGATTATGGAATACTGCTGCTTGTTTTAGCTACTCAATTAAATGATGCTCAGGCTTGCTGCTAGTTCCTTGTGTAGGTACTTTGGAGATTTGGACACATCTGTGCCACATGTAAACTCAGAACTACTGTGAAACCATTCTTATTTCCTAAGAGTGGGGTCATTAGTATGTACGAAACAGTATATACTCCAATGTTCACGGCCTACATATGTGGACAAGATTTATGCTCTGTAAGCCCCTCTTAATTTATAAGATTTTAATGAATGGGGCTGGCTGATTGGATCCAGATAACAGTAAGTGCCTGGGAAGGAGTGGCAGTTTTGCTGGCTGCCTTGGAAGAGATTATCATTAAGAGTCCTTTAAAAAGCAAGGCGGAGATTTCGGGGCCCAAAGATTTATTCTCAGTGTCCATCAGATGCAAATTTTTCTCAATAAAGTACAGGTTGTTCAACTTCAGACAGTTGTGAATGACACCAAATCACATAGACCTATTTCAGTTTGGGTTTTAACATGATTTAGGAACCAGGACAACCTTAATATCAAAATTCCTAAAAAATTGACCAGTTGTGCTCCCCCACCCTTTAAAATTTCCCAGAAGCTTACAAGAATAAAAGCAACTGCAAAAATATGTTGGATCCTTGCCTTTTGCCCAAAGGATAAACCCCACATTTGCTGGGGTTAGGGGCAAGGGCTCCGTGAAAGTGGGAAAAACACCAAAAAACATTTTTTTAACCTCTAGAAATCTCTAGGTCCTCCAGAGCAACCCTGTGGTCAACATCTGCCATAGAATTGTGCTGGAGGACCTACAAATGCCTAGAGAAGTGTACTCTCTAGGAATCTCTAGGCCTTCCATCAAGATTTTTGGTGGATGTTGACCATAAAGCCATGCTGGATGATCTAGAGATTCCTAGAGAGAACATATTAATCAGAATAATCAAAGCCACAAATGTGGAGGTCCAACTGTAGTTTGTTGTCTTAACCACTGATACGGAATGGGAAGAGCTCTTTTTTCCTCTTGATTTGTTAATTTGCCAGTCATTTTCTTAGATTTTTTCTTAACACAGTCATGACTGTCTTTAAGTCCCACTAATTTCACTGAATCTACTAAATATGGGTCCAAACCAATGTGAGCTCTTTAGTTTTAGGGTTCCAGCAGTATGGTGTTGAGAGCCAGTGTGGTTTGAGCATTGGACTACGACAGGGGACAAGGATTCAAGTTGCTGCTCAGCCATGGAAACCCATTGGGTGACCGTGGGCAAGTCACACTCTCTCATCCTCAGAGGAAAACAAAGATCAACCTCTGAACAACTCTTGCTAAGAAAACCCCATGACAGGTTGCCTTAGAATCACCATAAGTTGGGAACAACTTGAAAATACAGAATAATAATATGCTGTTAATGTGCAGAACGAGATGAAGTTTTAAATTTACCACTATTTCTCCCTCATATTCAGCTGCTATGTTTGTAAATATATAGATGTTATAAAAACACCATAAATCTGTCATTCTTTCTACCAAAAAAAATATCCTGAAAAAACCTGTCTCTAGGGCATTGCCGTTCTGGAGAACACAAAATAATCAATACTTGCTCATTAAGTTTCATACTTTTGTTTTCTGATAGGCCCTTTAGCTCATATACCTGCTAAATAAATGGATTCTTTTAAGCTTTAAAGATGTGATTTTTTGGAAAGAAAATTACATCATTATCTGCATGTATTTGCAGATTAAGCAAAATCTCTGAGGAACGAGGCCTGCCTTTTGCACTTCAAATGGATTAATAGTGGCATAGTAATTGGACTGCGTTTTGTTGTCAGTATTATTAAATGTTTCACATCTCTATACTGAAATTTTGGAGTGTAGATTTAAACAGATAAAAACTCCTTGACAGCCTAGAACAATCTTGCTTGTTTTAATGAATCCTGTTGAATTTTCAGTTCAGATTTCCCTTGTTCTATATTATTTCTGGAAGAAGACCATTTCTACAGTTTTATGTAACTGTTAGTAGACAGAATAGATTATGAATTTCAGGTCAACCTAAGATGTGCCTCTAAGGCCACCTAAACACCATTTTCATTGGATCCCTTCTTCCTTCCAATCTGTGTTTAAATCAGGTTTAAAACCCCTCATTTTTCGCCCCTAAAATGTCTCCAATGCTAGGGGGCATGGGAGGCGTTTACAGAAACTATTTCAATAAGGACCTCTCTTGGGGCTAAATTGCCCCAGCCCCAATTGGGAGAAAATGCCCCACACACTCTAGAGGGCATTTTGGAGCAAAAAAAAAAAAGTTTAGGAAAAAAATGCATATTTTTTTTATAACCCAGGGAGTCTCCCAACATGTTATCCACATCTGTGCTCTTCCTTTTGGTGACCCTCTGCCACAACTAGAGATGGTGGCTAATGCTCGAATAGGGCAGTACGGTTGGCCCTCCACATCTGCAGATTTCACTTTTGTGGATTTGATTATTTGTGGTTTTGATTAATATGCTCTCTCTAGGAAACTCTAAGTTCTCCAGCACAATTCTGGTGGAAGTTCACTATAGATTTGTGCTGGTGAACCTAGACGTTCTTAGAGAAAACACTTCTCTAGACATTTCTAGGTCCTCCAGCATGATTCTATGATCAACTTTTGGCAGATGTTGACCATAGAGTTGCACTGGAGGACCTGGAGATTCCTAGAGAGGTTTTCTCTTAGGTTAAAAAAAAAAAGCTCTTTTTTATTTGCAGTTTTCCCACATTCACAATGATCCTACATCTCTAACCCCAGCAAATGTGGAGTGACCACTGTCCTGCTCATATCAAAGGTCATAATATCTTGTACCAAGAGTGACATCCATTGAACCAAATCCTTAACAGCCAACTACTCATACAGCAGTTTGTAGGATCACACTAGAGTGGCTATTGAAAGTTACAGTGATTCCAGGGCAGAGACAGTAAAAGGAAAGCCTTGAGGCCTGCTCCAGCTGCAACTCGCCACTCACTCCTATGGTAATTTTCTATCACCTGCCTTTAAGGAAGGATTGCAAGAAGGGGAGGAATACACATGTGCCTCCTCCAGTTGGACTGTTTTCACAGAGTTATAAACATCCTCTGGATCAGACAAAGGATCCTGATGACTTTGATGTTCATTGTTTTGTTTGTATGTTTTAATTACTTAGGAGTGACCTTGGAAGGAATTGAATCCCAAAAGTGCTTATCAAAGTTCTTAATTAAATAGTACTATTCTCTCTGCATTAAATAACAAACTGTTAGTTCAGGTGGTTAGTTATTATCCAAATGCTGCATAATGGTTCATTTGCAGCACAATAGGTCTTCACACAAATTTCAACCAAGTATGGTCAGAAATACCATATGTTCCTATAAGTCATTCTTAACAGTTGTTGGGAGCCAATGTGGTGCAATTGTCTGAATGTTGGACTATGACTTTGGAGACCAGAGTTTGTATTCCTGTTCAGCCATGGAAACCCACTGGGTGACCTTATGCAAGTAATACACTTTCAGCCTCAGAGGGAGGCAAATGCAACCCCCCTCTGAACAAATTTTGTCAAGAAACCCTGTGATAGGGTCACCATAAATTGGAAATAACTTGAAGGCACACAATAACAACAAGGTGAATGCTAATATACAAATTGGACATTTAGGTAAACAGGGGGGCCATCCAGACTACCTTTTGTACCAAATTATAACCCGGATTAAAAGTCGGAAGTTCCCATTGGCACAGGTTTAAACACATCAGAATTAGGGTCTTTCACACCCGATCCAGGGCAAATCCCCCTTAGAGCGGTTTTTCCAAAAGTGGATTATTTCTTGTATCTTTTAGGAAAACCCATTTCTTTCCTGCTGCTGGCAAATGTGAACTTGGCCCCAGTCATGATCGGGTCAAGTTCAAGGGAGGGATTTAGGTCAAAGGGAGGGCAGAGGGCAGAATATGCCTCCCTCTCGCGGGCAGCTCCCTCCCTCCATCTCTCTCTCTCTCTCTCTCTCTCTCTCTCTTTTTGTAATTTTATTTTTGACAGATTATGTGAATGCTTGTTCTACAGGTTGATCTTGCCAAGAAAACCCCAGGATGGGGTCATTTTAGGGTTGCCATAATCTGTAATGACCCAGATGCACACAGCACACACACATCTGGAGGTTTTTAAATTTGACAAGTTGACAGAATATGCGCACACTGCCGCCAGTTGTTTTTTTTAAAAAAAAGAGGGGGGAAGCACCCATTCGGTTGGCCAATGGCTGTAGGATATGTCACCTTTGATGAAAGCGGAAGTGATTTGATTGACAACAAAGGAGGCTCCATTTTTAAGCGGTATTGCAAATGTGAACTTTAGAGTGGCATATTGCATCGATCAAGGTAAAGGGTAGTACAAACTTCTTTCCGGGCAGATTCGATATGGGGGCAACCGAATCTGCCCAGTTCTATCCAGTGCAAATGGGCTAGTGAGAATGGGGCCAGAATATCTTCTAGGGACTCTACAGATCTTAAAGTCACCGTGTTGCTGTATAGGCAGTGTTCAATGTTTAAACATTTGGCCTGAGCTTATCCATTACAGAGGTACCCCGGGTTACGAAATTAATTCGTTCCGCCGCCGCTTTCGTAACCCGAAAAGCTTTCGCAAGCCGAAACCCCATAGGCGCTAATAGCGAAAGCCGCGATTTGGTGCGAAAAAGCGCCGAAAAGCACCAAAAATTTCTTTCGTAACCCGAAATAACCTTCGTAACCCGGAACAGTTTTTTTAATTGATTTTTTTTCGTAACCCGGAAATTTCGTAAGGCGGCGCATTCGTATCCCGGGGTACCACTGTATTTCTAATATCTGATTTTCCTTCAAAGCTGCAGAAGGAGACATGGAGCTAACATTTTAGTGGTGCAAATCAGCTTTGCCTTGAAGATACTATAATTACAATACTTTTCTAGACAAGTAACATTTTTAGCTTGTACATAAGTGCTCAGCCCTGCACGTTTATATGCTTCTTATCTGGATATTTCTTCTGCCTCTAAAATAAAGATATAAAATATGGCATAACCCAATAAGTATAAAATATGCTAAGGCAAGCTGTATCAGTTCAACTTGAGCCCAGACAAGGACTCCTCTACTCAAATTGTATTCAGATCTGCAGTTTCGTTCCATATGTGCTGCAATAGCTAATCAAACTACCCATGCCACTTTGCAATGTTTTATAAAACAGATACAAAAATGTGTTGTTTGCATTGTAAATTTTGTGATTTCAAGTTAGCTGTTGATAATTTGCCCTGTTGTTTTTAATGAGTCTACTATAGGCATGACTAAGGGGCTAGACAGACAGGCAGCTCCGCACCACCTGTCTTTGCCCCAAGTTGGTGCTGCAACACTGACGCGCTACCAAAAAGAAGCTGCCTGAAGCGGCTTCTTTTTTGTGGCACTGCAAACAGGAAAGGGCGCCACCATGACACCACTTCCTGCCAGCGACGTCTGGACACTGCACGATGCTTGCGTCATCATGGCGGCCCCCGTGTGGACCAGAGTCCACCATGATGGCGCCTCCATTCCGTATTAGGGTTTGGGAGTGTGCGGTTGCTGCGCATTCACGAACCCTAATTTTGGCCCGAGGATGGTGCTTTCCACCCATCTGTACCGGGCCTATGTCTGGATCTGTCCTGTGTTTTTGCATCATTACCTTTTCTGAGCTTTTGCACAGAAAGATTAAAAGATAATATCAAATACATACTGGTCAGCTTTTCTATAATTAAATACATGGTAAAAGCAGTATGGTCTTCTAGATTTTTGACCAATAAATCCCATCCCATTTACCATAGTTAAGGAATTGTGCAAGTTGTCCAAAGCCTAGCAGAGTGAAGTTCCTAACTCCTGAACTTTAATGTAGAACAGTTAAATGATTGATTGTCCCTTCCCCTTTAAGAATAAGCAATTTAATTCCAAACACAAAATCATGACTGTCAGCTCTAGCATCTTCATGTGTATCCATTAAAAGGGAGGAAACTGGCATATTGTATGCCATTAACATTTGTAATGGGGAACACAGTGAAGGAAACAAACATTTCTGTATTAGCTTCGCTGAGAAATAATTTACCCAGAACTATTTTAAAAAATAAAATATTTTGAGGAAAGTTGGCTCCCAAGATAGAAGAGAGGAGGTTTGAATGTGGTACCAGTCAGAACTTCAGTATGCAAAATCACAGCCTTACAAAAGGATGCATATGGACTGTGTGCTGGGGTTTCCCATTCTCAAGTCATCATTATATAAAAATATAAAATATTTTATAATTATAAAATTATATAAGAAACTGGGAAGAAAGGGTTTTTTTTAATGCTCTCATACTGAAAGAAAGGAAAAGAAACCCATGTAGTTGCTGTGCCTCCCTTCACCCTCCCACTGCCTGTGAGTGGAGCAAATGTGTGAAGAGGCTACTGAAGTATACCACTAATTGTGGAAGAAAATGTCACAAAGAAGATAGTTTGTGATAAAAGGAAAATGCCCCATCTGTTTTTGGTTTGTAGTTTTAATCCAAAAATTATTCTACAGAATTCAGAAAAGCATTTTTGGTAGCGCGAGACAATTAAGTCTGGTGGTAATGGATCATTGTGCTGTTTGGCGAAGGATGCCATGATCGAGTGGTGGCTCATACTGCTCACAGTTTCCACAGTACACACAACTACCAGGTGTTTCAGTCACTCCTAAATACCTAAACAACATTTTGAACTTCAGAGTGTGATTTTAGTAACTTCCTAGAAGTACCTTGGATTTGCATTTAAAATAAAATTAAATCTAGTGGCAATGAAGGCTATAGTTCTATGCACACAAGGGAATAGTGCCCATTGGCTGGAGTGGAATTTATTTTTGAATGGTAGAATAATTTTTTTAAAAAAAAGTTGGCATAAAAAAATAAAAAAATAATAATGCATATGTACAATAAGAAAAAAGGCATTTTAAAATCAATACAAAAGAAATAAGGATGTATTCAGTGCCTTAAAAATAACTTATTTCGGTCTATTCTTTCTAAGTTGCCACAGAAAAGAAGATTGATCAAAATGGTTTTTCCAAATTGAAGCTCCTGCCCACAATGTGGTATTGTAGTGCCTCTATTCTGATTGTAACAGACTTATGTTATTTTAAGAAATGCAATACAATACTTGTCTTAAAATTAATGCACTGAAACCTTAGTCTTTGTGGAAATGCTTTAGGAGAGCCTTTCCCAGCCTGAGGCCCTCCATATGTTTTAGGCTACAACTCCCATCAACCACAAACAGCATGATCAACTGTCAGTTTGGAAGGGAATTGTGTGTACTTGTATGTGTGTACCTTCAAACTGCCTGTTGATTTATGGCAGTCACATGAATTTCATAGGTTTTTTCTCAGAGGTGATCCTTCCAGTTCCTTCCTCTCAAATCTAGCCTAGAGCACTTGTTATTATCTATCCTCAAATATCTAGAGTGTGAGTACAGCAGCTCATTGGCTTTTTCCCCACTGTGATTATATAAATCGAAATACCTTTTCATACATTAGCAGTATACAAATATTTAAAATCTTTTCCCTTCTGTAGTTTTTTGTGGGTTTTTAGGCTATGTGGTCATGTTCTAGAAGAGTTTATTCCTGATGTTTTGCCAGCATCTGTGGTTATCATCTTCAGAGAATGCTGGCATGGAAGAGAGTTGGGTGTGTGTGTGTGTGTGTGTGTGTGTACACACACACACACACACACACACACACACACACACACACACACACACACTGTGTGACCTTGGGTAGGAAGGAGTGATCTCCATGTTAATCTGTGTATTGTTCTGTTGTGGATGGCAAGGCCTCAGGGTGGGAGGATATGCAAAGAAAATTAGTATCTGCTTGATTAGTGCTCATTGTCTGCTGGGAAAAACCCCTGACCCTGGGTGGTTTTTCATTTGCATTTTCTGAGTCCTGATTTTGCTATTTTTCAGGACTGGTAGCCAAACGTTGTTCACTTTAAGGGTTTCTTGTTTCCTGTTGAAATTGTTCAGGTGTTTGTGGATTTCAGTGGCTTCCCTGTGTATTCTGACATGATAGTTGTTGGCATGGTCCAGAATTTTGATGTTTTCAAACAGCATTTTATACCCAGGATGATTTATAATGTGTTCTGCTATTGCTGATTTTTCAGGGTGACCCAGTCTGCAGTGTCTCTCATGTTCCCTGATTCGTGTTTGAACACTGAATTTGGTGGTCCCTATGTAGATTTGTCTGCAGCTGCATGGTAAGCGGTAAACTCCTGCAGGCACAAGAGGGTCTCTCCTGTCCTTTACTGAGTGCAGCATTTGCTGGATTTTCTTTGTCGGTTTGTAAACCATTTGAAGGTTGTGTTTCCTCACCAGTTTTCCTATTCTGTCTGTGACTCCTTTGATGTATGGTAAAGATACCTTCCCTTTGGGTGGTTGCTTGTCTTCACTCCTCTGGGTTTTTCTGGGCTTGGCAGCCCTTCTGATGTCTGAGCTGGAATAACTATTAGCCTGCAAAGCCCGGTCCAGGTGCTTCAGTTCATCTCCCAAGAAGTGGGGTTCACAGATCCGTTTTGCCAGGTCTACCAGTGTTTTTATTGTGCTTCTTTTTTGTCCTGGGTGACGGCTGGAGTTCTTGTGCAGGTATCTGTCCGCATGTGTAGGTTTTCTGTATACTGTGTGGCCCAAACGTTGGTTCGGTTTATGTATGAATAGGACATCCAAGAATGGCTGTGTTCCTTCCTTTTCTTTTTCCATAGTGAATTGGATGTTTGGGTGGATGTTGTTCAAACGGTTCAGAAACACAGCCAGATCTTCTCCATGGCTCCAAATGGTGAAAGTGTCATCCACGTATCGGAACCAAGTTGTGGCCTTTTTTTGATACTGTTTCCAGGGCTTGCTTTTCTAAGTGTTCTATGTAAAAGTTTGCTATCAATGGACTTAGAGGGCTTCCCATTGCTACCCCATCTCTCTGCTTGTAGAATCCATTGTCCCACTGGAAATAGCTAATGGTGAGGCAATGTTCAAACAGGGCTGTGATGTCTTCTGAAAAAATTAGTCAGATGACTGCCATGGTGTCCATTATGGGGACTTTGGTGAACAGGGAGACCGTATCAAAACTGATTAGTATGTTTCCAGGTATAAGTTCAAGGTTGTTGATTTTTCCTATGAAGTGAGCTGAGTCCTTGATGTAGTGGGGGGTTTGCCCTACATGAATTTGTAGTTGTGTGGCCAGAAGCCTGGCCAAGTCATATGTAGGGGATCCAATAGCACTCACTATGGGTCGGAGTGGAATGGAATCCTTGTGGATCTTGGGAAGTCCCTTCTGTTTTCCTGTGTATTGTTGCAGTGAGGGAAATTTCAAGTAAACAAGGTGGAGATTGGATAATTCTGTGAAGGGATACTTGCCAAAGTGTGGAAAATTACTTTTTCAAAGTAATATGTCACTGTACTGCTTGTTATTTTTGTGCTGCAGGGGGCCCAGAAAGATTGATAACATAATGACATAGAACTTGAAAGGGCACGTCAAAGTGCTTCTAAAAATGCCCTTTAAAGTTAACTTTGAATAATAACTGGAAAACATTACTCAGTCATCATACCACTAGATTAGTTTGATTCCCAAGTATTATGTTAGTTCTGAAATATGCTGCCTTTGCTGCCAAGCAGTATCTTGGTGTAGATAACTGTTACTTTTAATACATTACTTTCAAAACCTTGGATTTATATGATATATGGGAATACTCTCCCATATAAAAAAAAAAATCCCTGCACATAGAAGTCCTGCACGTGTCTTTTCAAAAGCCAGTCCCACTACGTTCATTGGAGTTTATCCCTTGATAAATGGACACTAGATTGCAGCCTCCATACTCCATGGAGAAGGTTTCTGGCCTAGGATTTTTGATGTGTAAGTGTACTGTGTGAAGGGACTTACCTAATTTGCTTTTTGGCAATCATTTATTTCCAAATTATGCAAGGGCAGTTGGGCAGTTGGATCAGTGGAATTTTCCCAGCAAGTTTTATTTGTTTACTACTATGTCATATGTAAATCCTCCATAAAAGCTTATTTCCAGGCATTCTGGGTTAAAAAAAAAACCCAACTTGCTAAGAGTTATCACAAGGATCGGCAGGCTACAACTTTTGCTATCTTTATCAGTGTTGCAACATGTTACAAATAACTGTTGATTCATACAACTTTTTGGATGTGCCTTGATGTGATTTAACTAAGGACTGATTCAAGCACCGGAGCTTATCCCATGGTTTAATAAACCGATTTACCTCTACCCAGTTTAAATTTTAATTCGGATGGCATCCTGATATTATCACAAGGTTTTTGCTGCCTAATTTGCTGTTCAAATACAGCCCAGGTCCATTCCCACTTCCAGGAGCGCTCCGGTGGCCATTTTCTTAACTCAGAAAACTCCCAGATCTGAAAAGAGCCCTGAGGAGCGCTCCTGGAAGCGGAGATGGTTTGGTATACTGGTAATTCTTGTACATGACAGTATTGCTTCTGATGTTATATGGGGCATGCCTTCCCTGTAACAGTAGCTGTCTTAAATTGGTAGAGCCCATTAAAGGTATATAGAGAGTAGAAACAGTATGGTTTAATTATAATTCAGGATAAGAACTTCTTAAGGTGAAAGAATATAACACCTAACTATCTTATAAAGTGCAGATCTCATTGCAAAAGTAGCAAGACATTTACAGTTCAGAATAATTTGATTAAATTGATTAAGAAATGTTAAATACACAAAAAGATGGTAATATGGATTAATAAACAATACTCATAGGTGGTAAAACTGGCAGAAGATCATCATGGGTTGACCATTCTTCTTTAATAATATAAATCAGGATTGTTCATATATATAGTCCTTGGATGTCAACCAAAGAGCTGCTTGCTAAAAGTTCATGCTGGTCTGTCATTTGTCTATAATATTTATTAAAGAAATAATTGATTGATTAAAAACATGTCTCCAAATTTAGGTCACCTTTACTTAGCTGTCAGTGGCTTTCATAGGCTGTGCTGTACAGCACATTCTCTTTTCACAAAGTTTATATTATTCTATGAGAGTGGAGCCCAATGTAGCACCAATGCTGGCATGGCACATTCCCACTGTTGTACTCAGAAGTAATTTCTCACACCATTGTCTTTCTCCAAATCAAAGTTAACCCTCATTTCTGGAGGGATGGTGTTGGTGTGAGAAGACGTCACATTAGGCTCCTCCAATGTGGTCCAGGGCTTGTGTGTGTGTATGTTGTGTGCCTTCAAGTCATTTCCAATTTATGATGACCCTAAGAGAAGCCTGTTATGGGGTTTTCTTGGCATAATTTCTTCGGAAGAGGTTTGCCGTTGCTTCCCCCTGAGGCTGAGTGCATGCAACTTGCCCAAGGGCACCCAGTGGATTTCATGGTTGAGTGGTCTCCAGAGTCATAGTCCAACATGCAAATCATGGGAGTAGCATTCTAGTAACGCAGTCCATACTATTGGAATAAGGAGAATCCTATGCCATCTGGCCATGGTCATCATATAAGAAGAGAAGGATGCAGGGAGAGGAAACTTAATTAAGCAGATGTAGCCAGATGCCCAGGAATAGACTTAATACTGTTTGTTGTTGTTGTTCCCACATAGTTGGCACAAAAGCCTATGTTATAATGTTTGTTTCTAAAGCTGACAATCAAGTCCAAATGGTAAAACTACTGGCTTTAGAAAATCGGAAGGATAGCATTTCACTTTTTATTATCTCCTATTTGTTATCTCCCTGTATTTAATCCTATACTAACTAGTGGAGTGATGTGTGGGAAACAGCTGATTAACAAGGCTTTGAAAGGACAAGGCTATGGGAAGCTTCCACTTTATTATTGGAAAACACTTCATTTTTTCTGGATTCTTTCAAGATAAACCATAGCAGTGATGCACATTTATTAACTTTTATCAGCGATTGCTTGCTTTCTTGGGTTTCCAAAAGTCTTTCCAGCCAAATGAGGCATAGTCCATCCAGATACATATATCTTGTTAGGTAATATGTTGGTAAGTCTTTTATCTCCAGTTAAGTAATTTTAGGAGAGAGAAATATTGCTTTGCAGATTGAAGGCTTCCACTTTAGGTAGATCAAATTTTAATAAATATCAGCCTATTTACCATTTTAAAGGTAATCCTTAGGGCATTAATTTAGAATTTGTACCATCAAGATAGGAAGCATTCCAATGAAACATTTCAATACTTTTTTTTTAATCTTGGTGTCTCTCAGTACTGTCAACATCTTGACTTTTAATAGGAGACACCCATTTATACTGTACCCATTGCCTTTCAAGCTGTCTTCTGAATAAGTGCTGTGTCCTATATTTTCCTGAAAAAAATCATTGAAGCAAACTTAGAATAATGTGATTGCTTTGATGATAAAATTATAAAATTACAATAAAACCTTGAGATATATGCTTTCAGATGGATGCTCCCAACACACAGCAAATGGGCATTGTACTTCTATGTTGCCTGTCCTCCTGAGCAGAGATGGAAGAAGTGCTGAGAAAGATGAGGGGATTACAAAAGAAACAAAACAAAATACCCCAAAAAGAGCTGCTGCACAATAATAATAATAATAATAATAATAATAACAACAACAACAACAACAACCTCTAATTGCAAACTATAACTAAATTAACTAAATTAGCAGTCACTGGCACTTTTCCAGTACACATTTAAGTAAGTGGGTTTTTTTATTAACACAATTCAGTCAATATTGTCACTGGCCTGCTAAAATATTTTCACAGAAGCAATATTTTCCAGAATCACAATCTCAGAGGGGTAGATTTTTTTTGTTCATTAAAACTGGATTTTGGACTCCTCCAGATGGGGCAAAAGGATCAAATGTACTTGCTGTAGTATTGGGGGTGGGGCTGAAATATTCAAATAATGTTTCTTTTATCCTAAATTGTTTCCTGGCAATTCCTGACACCATGTGCAACATTTTACTCCCACTCTTGAGTGGGTTTCTTTTTCATTTCAAGACATATAAGAACAATATGATTATTTCTTTTCTCCTTTCTTACTTTTTAATTTTTTTAGAGTTTTTGCAAAGGGATCTTGTAGCACCTTTTAGACTAACTATGTAAAATAATAGTCTCATGAAATTCTCTGGGTGACCTTGGGCACTTCACATACTCTCATCCTCAGAGGAAGGCAAAGGCAAACCTCGGAACAAATAGTTTTTGTGGATTTTTTTCAGACTATTTCATGTCCTGGAAGAGTTTATTCTTGCCGTTTCGCCAGCATCTGTGATTGGCATCTTTGGAGAATGCTGGCGACAACAGGAAAGAAAAAACCCTTAAAGTCAGGCTACCAGCCCTGAAAAAATAGCAAAATCAGGACTCAGCAAATGCAAATGAGAAACCACCCAGGGTCAGGGGCTTTCCCAGCAGACAGAGGGAGGATACAGGCCACTCCTTTGAGGCAGCCTGCACCCACCCCTTTCCCCACCAGATTCAGGTCTGGGCATCTGCAGCGGCAGCCCTAGAGGCCCCAATCTGCTGCTTCTCCAGGCCTCAGGGAAGCGGCAAAACGCCGCTTCCCCCTAGCCTGGAAAGGGGTGTCCTTGGAGCTTCATGCCCCAAGGACACCCTGACAGCTGTGGGGAAAGAGAGAAAGCCCCTTTCTCTTCCATATCGCTGGCATGGCCGCATAAAGGCTGTGCCAGTGATATGCACAGCAAAAAGGAGCTCTATTTTGGAGCTCCTTCCGGCACCGCTGAAAGGGCGCCACAAACACCCTGCAGTGGCACGAGCACATCATTCCCGTGCCACGCCGTTTGACTGCGACGTGGCCATGATGTCATAATGGCAGCGCCCATGTATACAGGGCGCCACCATTATCACGCCGCAGGTACATGTATGGTTGCAGAGCGTCTGTAAAGGACGCCCCAAGGCAACCCTAGCACGTATCCAGGCTGGCACAAAGTGCCAGTCTGGAAAGTGCCAATGATCACTAATTCAGCAGAAACTATTCCTCTTTGCATATCCTCCCACCCCTAAACCTTGCCATCAACAACAGAACAATACACAGATTAACATGGAAATCACTCCCTCCTACCCAGGGTCACACAGTATGTGTGTACACACACACACACACACACACACACACACACACACACACACCTCTCTCTTCCATGGCAGCATTCTCTGAAGGTGCCAGCCACAGATGCAGGTGAAACATCAGGAATTAACTGTTCCAGAACACGGCCACATAGCCTGAAAAACCCACAAAAAACTATGGATGCCAGCCATGAAAACCGTTGACTTCACTCTGAACAAATCTTGCCAAGAAAACCCCATGATGTATTTCCCTTAGGGTTGCCGTGAGTGGGAAACAACTTGAAGCCACGCAGCAACAACAATGCAAATAAAACCATTTTAAAACTTGTGGAAGAAAAGTGGGGAGAAAGTACAACAACCTCCAACAGAACGTCTTCCTCAGCAACGGTAAATTGCCAAAAGCTTTCTTGAATTTTTTTTAAAAAGTATTTTCCTGCCAGCAGGGTAACAGTAGTAAGCCAATCTAACCTTCCTGGGAAGGAAGTAGCACAGCCTGGGATTAGCCACTGAGAAGATCTGTACACTTCAGAAAGATGTTATTTTCTTAATCAGCTCCCAGAAGAAGACAGAGGACAATGAGCTTGGTCTTCCAGGCACCTCAACTTTTATTGGCTCATATCAAGGACAAAGAGCAGCAGAGTGAAGGTAAATTATTCTAAAATCTGCCTGCACTTGTTAGCTGCAGCATGGGATTTTGAAATCCTGTGCATTTTTGCTACTACTGATGTCAGTGGCAATTATCTCCATACTGCCCTCAACATACCCAGTCTCATTTGACTTCAAAAGCTAAACTGGATCAGGCCCAACTAGTGCTTGGATGGAGGACCACCAAGAATCTCCTGGAAGGCCTAGGAAATAATCCTGCCAGAAATTATACACAGCTGCTGCCTGTCAGAATTGCCAGTAGAGATGGTCTGACTCATAGAATCATAGAGTTGGGAGAGACCACAAGGGCCATCCAGTCCAACCCCTGCCATTCAGGAACTCACAAAAAAAGCAGACTTGTATAAGGCGGCTTTCGTCTGTTCCTGTATATTTCAGCAGTGTCACTACAGGATTTTGGATTCATCCACCCCTCCACTGGACCACTCCTCTACTACCACTTCCACTTTATCTGTCTGGATCATTCCCTCTTTCAGTCTCAATCCCAAATAATCTCTGTGTAATTTTCCCAAAGTTCACCCAGAGGATTTCATGGCTGAGCTGGGAATCAGTGCTTTTGTGTATAATTCTCCCCCTCACCCTTTATTGTTCAGCCTCTTCCCAACATTCACCCAACTGAATCAGAACAGCTCAACAAATGGCTCTCAGTCTCCTTTCTGCTTCCCAAAGATTTCATGGCATCTCAGCTAATCGTCAAAGGCTTCTGTACAGCACTTTAAAACACAGGTATTTATAAAGAGCTATCAAAACCAACTGTGCATTGTCACAGATTCTGGAACAATTCCATCTCTAATATAGTTCTATATTTCCCTATGCTCAGTTTTTAGATGCTATTTATATGCATTTATAAAGTTTCTCTCCCCTTAATCCAGTGTTAACTCTAAGAGTTTGAATCCGCTGAAATTCCAAGCTGCAGGTAAGAAAACAACTTTATCCCCTGGCATCAGCTTCACTGCTTGAGGCCAATGTGTTCAATTGGTATTCCCCAGCAAGTAAATGCATTTTATTTAGCAGAGACCCATGGGACATCATTGACTTACAAAATTATTTGGTATTTGTTGAGTTCATTATTTGCCAGTCCTTCAAATTAACTCTTCAAATCCAAGCTAATGAATCTGTTCATGGAGTGAATGCAAAAACAATCCAGACAGCATTTATCATTCATTTGAAGGTAATGGGTTTTGTAAAGATTGCTTTGCAGGATTTCTAGCGGTCCTCTGCCAGTATATTGAATTTTAGCTGTGGTTGATATGGAAAATGAGAATCCATGCTTTCAAATGTGGTGGGGACATGCAAATGAGTAACAGTGGATTAGCAGCTATAGCCAACTGTGTTGGCAGTTGTCTTCCATTCTCAATCTTGATGGTATTCACATAAAAAACACCACTAACTTAAAAATAATTGTGCATGAATGGCCTTTCCTTAAATAGCATATATATCTGTGATAAAAGAATAAACATTACTATCAAGTACCATGCAGAGCAAGGATGGGAAAAATATGGGGCTCCAGATGTTATCATACTACAACTCCCATAAACCCAAGATAGCATAGTCAAAAGTGAGAGATTATGGGGATTACAGTTCAACAAAATATGGAGGGTCACAAATGACCATCCTGTTGCACTGTCTGGTACCATGAAATACCTCATCCTGTGAAACACCTTTATGAAAGAGCTGATTCTCTTCTTTTATATGTAGTTATACCCAAGTTGTTGAAAATCCTATCTCTCTGAATACAGTACTGTCTTCCACCTGTACATCCATTTGTTCATCCACCCACCCATCTATCTCAGTCCTACTATGGTGTTTTAAGAGTGGATTCAACAATTACTGCTGTAGCATAAGTATCCTAAAAATTAAATAAAATAATTATAGCAATGAACCTAAAAAAAAAAAATGAAGGCTGCTTAACATCTCTTCATAATGGACTACAAAGTGCAAAACTCAAGTTGTTCTCTAAAAATATGTTGTTCTTTAAAACAACTTGTTCTCTAAGTTATAGAATATTTAGGGGCTGTCCATACAGCTCCTAAGGGACGGCGAGTCGCTGCCCCTTTCCTAGCCAGATCAGGGCTGCAGCAACCTCATGTGGCAACCTCTGGCCTTTTGAGGACGCAAAAAGGAGCTGCAAAAAAATGGCTCCTTTTTGTGGCCTCGAAAGGGCGCCGTAGGGGGTGTTCCCACTTAATATTTGAAACGATTTAAAATACAACGTTTTTAATAAAACCGATTCAAAATAACCCTGGTGTTATCTTGCGTTCCGAAATGCGTTATTCTTCGTTCCCATCTGGTTATTTAAATCGAAGTTTTTACCTGCAAGCGTTCCTACTTGGCATGAATTCGGTGTTTAAATAAAGTGATTCTTCTCTTCCATACCTTATTTGGAGCTGTCAATCAATAGTACGTCAGAATGACGTAACGTTAACCCGGATTATTTGGAAGCGATTTAACTTTTGTCAGCGTTTCCATTTCATTGACCGTTTGTGAAATGATGTATTTTTGGCGGGGTTTTTTTTAAATGAACCAATCAAGGCGCTTAAACGATCAAACGTCATAAGCGCTGTCAGCCTTATATACATTTTCCCTCCGAATTTAGTAGGAAACCCAAGCTCTTTCCAGAGGAACTATGGGATAGGTTTTGCATGGCAGCATCCCCTCTTCATGTCTCCCAAGACAGCCAGGGAGAATCCCTTCAGAGAGCCCAGAGATCAATGGGGGAGGCTTCTGGCAAAGCGAATTTAGTAGGAAACCCAAGCTCTTTCCAGAGGAACTATGGGATAGGTTTTCCAGGGCAGCATCCCCTCTTCATGTCTCCCAAGACAGCCAGGGAGAATCCCTTCAGAGAGCCCAGAGATCAATGGGGGAGGCTTCTGGCAAAGCGAATTTAGTAGGAAACCCAAGCTCTTTCCAGAGGAACTATGGGATAGGTTTTCCAGGGCAGCATCCCCTCTTCATGTCTCCCAAGACAGCCAGGGAGAATCCC
>NC_056524.1:74064202-74092407 GCF_019175285.1 Sceloporus undulatus
TTCACAGAGCCCACAGATCAATGGGGGAGGCTTCTGGCAAAGCAGGGAGGGAGCACTCTTCCCAAAGATTCTCTTTCCAGAGTTGGAGGAGAAGGCAGATTCCGTTTGAGAAAGAGAGGGAGAAAGGCTCTATCCCCCCCCCCAATTGATCAGAGCCCTTCCCTGTCTGGGCGCGATCAGATGCCTCCTCGCGAGGAGCCTTCCCTTCCCTGCCTGGGCGAGATCAGAGCCCAAGCGGGCAGGGAATGCCTCTTTGAGAGGAGCCTTCCCTTCCTGCCTCTCCTCTGTTAGAAATGGGCTCTCCCCACACAGAGGGGAGGTTGCAATCCACCGGGAGAAGCCTTGTAGTCCTTTGCAGATGCAGGCGCTTGAGCAGCCGGGACTTCAGGCGCTTAAAGCGCTGAAGAGATTAAGCGCCTGTAAACCATTAAAATAAAAAATAAAAATAATCCTTATCTCTTATTGAAAGACCACAGCGAACAAAGGGGTGAGGGAAGCAAAAATGGCGACAGCCACGACGGATGGGGACAGAAAGGGCAACTCCCCCAAGGACAGCCCCCACCGCAGTCCGCTCCTCCCATCCATCCAACCCGATTCAAAGGCTGTCGTTCCTATTTAAATACTCCGGTTCCTAACTCGAATCAATGGAAAAACGTAGGTCGGACCCTAGTGTTTTTTTAACGCGTGTTAAAAGACGAAAACTCGATTCAAATTTTTATCCCGCTCTACGATTCAATTTGTAGTGGGGACGATTGCGGGTTGCTCTAGAACCGTTCTAGGTTTAAATCGGATCCTAATATGAACGCCACTCCTTGGATTCGATTCAGAACGCAGGGTTTCCCCTAGTGGGAACATCCCCATAGCTATGTTGCTGCAGCTATACAGTGCTCCTTTGGTGCTGCGTCGTATGGCTGGAGGAGTGCCATGACACCATGCACCGTGTGGAGTGGTGTCAAGGCGCCCTGAGGGGTGGAGTCAGGCATGTGTCGTGACTCCGTCCCCATGCTGGCCTTAATGGCCGGGGTGTACAGGGCTTTACTTTACATATACAGTGGTACCTCGGGATACGAAATACCCAGGTTACGAAATTTTCGGGATACGAAAAAATCCCATAGGAAAACATTGTTCCGGGTTACGAATGTTTTTTCGGGTTACGAAAAAACTTTTGGTGCTTTTTTCGGCTTTTTCGCACGGAATCGCGGCTTTTCCCCATTAGCGCCTATGGCAATTCGGCTTACGAAGGCTTTTCGGGTTACGAACGGTGCCACGGAACGAATTAATTTCGTAACCCGAGGCACCACTGTATGTGTGGGATATTGCTACTAAAAACTCTCATTTTGGCTTAGTGTTAAGTGCCAAAGTAGACAAGACAATGGAAATCTTTGACTGGATTACACCTCTTAAATTTAGCACATAGCTGCTGCGGCTGGGGAATATTTGACATGAATCTGTAGTGCAGGGATGTGTGTGTTTAATCCTTTTCCTAGCACTCTTTACTGCATGAGAATAACTGCTAGGTTAATCATCTCATTCAACATTGCAGTCCTTGGCTGAATCCCTTCCTTGGAGACTGCTGATTTCCAAAATATAAGCACCTTTCTTGAGATACCGTGCTTGCAAAAGTTATGAGAAAGAAATACAGAGAGATTTTGAGAAAAGAAGCAGCTAATGGGGGACATCAATAATGACTTCTCTACTCATAATCACCATTTCTGATACTGTTTTTTCCTCCCCTGAAACAAATAATGACTTTATCATACACACAGACATACACATACATGAGTTTTTTTTTCTAAGTGCCCCATCATGCAAAGACTTCTGGCAATCTTAGAGAGAACTTTTTCTGCAGTGGCACCCCATCTACAGAATGGGAAGCTCATCACCTGGCACCAAAATTGCTGTTTTTATCTTCAGACAGGGTAACTGATTCAGGCTTTTAGCTGTAGTTTTAAACATACTGTTATTTACATATTTTATCTGTGTTTTTTGTTTTGTTTTGCAAACTACCCCAGGGAATTTGCTCTAGTGAAGTACATACATTGTTAAAATAAATATATACAAATAAAATCTGAGTGTAGTGTGATGTTTGTTCCCATGACTGTTCCTCAAAGTCACTACATATTGCATTTAATTCTGGAATACTATTTATTTTCAAAATATATTTCAGAAAAGAAAAGAAGAAGAATCATTAAGATGCATGAAAAAAACAACAACCAGTGTCTCTAGTCCTGCATGCTTGGAATATTGAGTCATTCTTTATTATTATTTAAGGTAAGTTCACAGAATGTACCAGTCAACTGTTCAACATACACTGGTTTTGAGAGCTTGGCTGAAACCTCTGGATGCACTTGCCTGAATGGATTGCATCATTCTGCAGTTCTGTACCTATTTTTCTCTTACAGCTGCACTTTGCTGCCTACTTTAATTTTTTTCAGCTACAGAACAGAAAGAACTCTTGCTTTTTAATTGTACCACTTTTTAAAGGATTTGTCATGTTTCAGTTTCTGGCTGGATAACTCTGAATGTCAATTTGGAATCTGGCCTTAAGGACATTCTCCCTTTAGGTTGTTCTAAAGTAAGATCCTGGCCCTGATTTTAGCCTAGTTATAAAGCAAGCACAGTTTTTTTTAAAGGATGTAATCCTTCATTCTTTTATAAGGAAAGCTTTCTAAACAAGCAAAGTGAACAGTTACATATTACAAGTTTAAACCATTAGATCTTCTAGTGCAACTATGGTCATTCATTTTCTTTTTAATTATCGTTAGAGATCTTAATGTAAAGAAGAGGCAAAATAAATGCTGTATAGTATTTGCAAAGTGCTTCAAAACTGTAGGTGGGAAGTTCTATCTGGAAGAATAGAAATAACAATAGAAAAAAGAGAATAGGAGGTATTGATTTTTGTCTGGAAGTAGCTTCTCTTTATCCCCTAGAAGTTGGTCTCAGGAAAGTCCACAAAGTAGGATAGACTTCAAAAAGGAGGAGGAGGGACCTCAGGAAGACATATGACTCCAGTTATCTCAGACAGAGAAGTGAGATATTAATAATAATAATAATAATAATAATAATAATAATAATAATAATTAGGCATGTGCTTTGGAGATTCTGAACTCAGCTTAGGAGTGGGGTTCAATTTCACTCCCCCTTTCAGTTTTTTTTAACCTTCAAGTTCCTTCTAAGCTCAATATGAAGAAATTTCAGATGATGGTAAATCATTTTTTTTTTAAATGAACTAAAATGGCATTTCTGTCCCATCTGCAGCAAATTCATAATTCAGCTTGTCCCATGTGTTACAGGTGATGAATCACTTGTAGGTTGGGTGCTTAACATGGTTAAATAGACAATGATCCAACTCCACACTCAAAGCCCTAGACCTGGTTGGACAATATGCCCATTTCAAATCCTACCATATCCAATTTTTAGTTTAATCTCAAGGTTTTTAAAATCACAAAGAACAGATCTGGAAAAAGACTCACTGAAACAAAGTTCTCACTCATCCATAACCCAAACCATGGCTTCAACACCAAGTCTAATCTAGAAGTCTCTGGAGCCAGAGTCCCTACCCCCAGAATGGGGAGCTTATAGCACAGCTTTAAAAAAGCGATTTACTGCTCCCAAACTGAATTCTAATTCTGGCTGTTTCCTGGTCCCATTGCATGGCTTTTGTCTCCAGATCTGCTATCTGAGTACAGCCTGGCTGTAGCTCGGGTCCCCTAACACACTATGGTGGCCATTTTTCAAATCCTCATATGAGCTCCAGAAGAACTTAATAGATCAAATTATCTGCTTGGAGCTATCCAAGATGCTATAATATTATACTACCTGACTGGCTGAGCCACCATCAGACATCTCCTGTGCCCTCTAGAAAAGAAGGTGAGTAGGTGGTGCTAATATAGAGCAGGCAGTTGTAAAGTCCCATGCAGTAGCAGAACTCTACTTGTGGTGCTCTAAACTAAATGTTTAGTGTGAAGTCGAAAGCTTTCATGACCAGCATCCATAGTTTTTGTGTGTTTTTGGGCTATGAGGCTGTGTTCTAGAAGAGTTTATTCCTGATGTTTCGCCAGCAGCTGTGGCTGGCATCTTCAGAAGATGCCAGCCACAGCTGCTGGCCAAACGTCAGGAATAAACCTTTCTAGAACATAACCTCATAGCCCCAAAACCCCACAAAAAACTATAAATTTTTATTTCTTTAAAATTTTATATCATGCCTTCAATAAGGTCCTGGGGATAGCAATTACCTTAACTGTATGTATCACTCATTCATCTCTTTAAAGACTTATTAAAGCCAGTTATTTGGAAATGGCTTTATAAAAAGTACAACACTGTTTAGTTAAGTGGCTTTACAGACATCAGAAGTTAAATACCAATAAGCATGCTACTTTTGCCTAAGAGCTATCCAATGAATAAGCGGCTGAGGTGTGATTTCAAGCAGGGGTTCTGCAGCTTCTAGGTCAAGCTCTTATTATGCTAAGTGCATGGAAAATCGCTCCATACAAACATGGGTTATGAAGTGAGCGCAACCAGTAAGGACACTTCATTATGCTTGTGGCAGTGAGATTGGGGGGAAATTCTTTGATGACTTTACTATCTTCTTCATTGTGATTTCTGTGCCTCACATAATGGGTTTTATCATACTCTTGACATGCCACCCAGCAGTTATTCCAAGTGGTAAGGAGTCTATTGGGATCATGCTCAGATAGAGCAGGGGTGGAACCTCTAGTTGTCGGTTGTAATAAATGTGCTAGGTACTTCAAGAGAAAGTCAGCCTGTTGATACTGACAAGACATTTGTATCATCTGTCCCACCATGTGTAAGCTTGCTCCTTGCTCATCTTGATAAAATCTTGCAGATGTGGACTGATTGGGTGAGTCTAGGGGGTGGTAAATGCCTCCTACGTCGGGGTGGGAGAAATGCCTTTTACCTTGAAGGAATCTATAGCAAACATGTGACAAAGACCTCCCTGAGCCTAGATGCAGAGGCAAATCTCATGCAGAAATGGGATATTAAAATCCACCAAACACCCGCAAATGGGGGTTGTTTTTCAGACATGTTGGCAGAAAGAGAAATAACACGAAAATAACCCAAATGGAAAGCTGACAAAAACCACTCCTTTTTACTTTTGGAATTTCCTGAAAGTAAAAAGGAGTGGGTTTTGTTGGCTTTCCATTCGGGTTATTTTCATGTTATTTCTCTTCCATGCAAGCGTTGTTTGAAAAACAACCAGCATTTGCAGATTTTTTCTACTTTCTGTTTGGGTTAACCCCAAACATTATGTGAACACGCAAAAGCTGGTTGTTTTCACTTTAAATCTAATTTCTGCATGGGATTCATCCCATGTGCTAAACTCCTAACTGAAAGAAAGGAAATTGGCAGCATGAGCTTTCATAGACTTCAGTCTACTTCTAGACTGAAGTTTATGAAAGCTCATGCTGCCAATCTTCTTTCTTTCAGTTAGTCTCAAAGGTGCTACAAGATGTCTCTATGTACTGATTCTACAGACTAACACGGCTGTATCTTTTAATTCTATCTCTTGGGGCAAGTGTGTGATGGTTGTTTAAACTGATTTTACTGTATGCTACCCTGAATCTTTGGATATGATGACGACGATGATGACAATGATGTATTGTTTATAATCCACCAAAACAAATTATATTTTTCATCTAGCAAATTTTGCAACAGATCTGGAGGAACACCAAACTTAAGAATCTGTGCTGGATCACTCTATTTGTCTTAACTAGAGTTTGTGCTGGTAGAGTTCTTTGAGTAAACTGTTTTGCTTGAGTCAATTACAGTATAATACATATATCCACAGACTAAGTCTTGGAAGTCTTGCACAGAAATGAGTGCATGCATGTAGATGCAAGCATGTGCACGTACACACACACACACACACACACACACACACACACGGACTATGCCATCCAGGCAACTTATTCAAAGACAATTGTATGAAGAGAAACGATAAAATTACTACATCCAGTTTATGGGCTAATACTGGTTGTATGACCCATTCCCGTGGAACTTTTTCATGAATACATCTATTCCAAAAACCTGTGAATAAAATATGCAATGGAAATTGGCATATGAATATCTGAAATGAATAGCTGGGAATGATCTACAATGCAGATTAAGGGCTGCCTTCTATTCATTGTTAAAGGGCATGGTCAAAGAAATCTTTCCTTTCCACTGAATATATAGAAACTGTATTTTCCAGGATAACGAGTTTCCTACTTTGTACATGCAAACAACCATCAATAAAGTTTTCATAAATACCACAAAAGGTGTAAGTCCTTAGACTGGGAAGTCATAGAAAATGATGCCCCCATGTACACACACACACACACACTAAGACATAATTAAGTTTATAATCAACAGTGATCCCAGGTATGAAAATTCTTTTAATATTTCTATTTCCTCATTGTCTAGGTTGTGCTGATAGAGTTCTTTGAGAACTGTTGAATCTGTGTAAATTTTCTGTGGTCATTATTTTTGTTTTCTTTATATTCAACAATAAGCCTGCCTTTTCACTTTCCTTGATCTTCCTTAGTAGTTATTCGAAGTCTCTGATGCTTTCAGCTAGTAGTATGGTGTTATCTGCATTTCTTAGATTGTTGATATTCCTTCCTCCTATTTTTATTCCTCCTCCTTCTGTGTCCAACCCTGCTTTTCATATAATATGTTCTGCATATAAGTTGAATAGATAAGGTGAAAGATGCAGCCTTGTCTGACCTTTTTGACAATTGGGAACCATTCTATTTCTCCATGTTCTGTCTTGACAGTGGCCTCCTGTCCTGAGTAAAGATTCCTGATTAGCACTATCTGATGTATTGGCACATCTAGGGTGTTCCATAGTTACAAAGGCTTTGCTATAGTCTATAAAGTACATGCTGATTTTCTTTTGGAATTCCTTGGTGCGCTGCATTAGCCATCGTATGTTTGCAATGTGGTCCCTAGTGCCTCTTCCTTTCCTTAATCCTGCTTGCACCTCTGGGAGTTCTCTCTCCACGTCTTGTTGGAGTCTGTGTTGCAGAATTTTGAGCATGATTTTGCTTGCATGGGAGAGGTGTGGTGTTACAGTTGCTGCAGTGTTTTGTATCTCCTTTTTTGTCTATGGGGGTGTATGTTGATTGTTTCCAATCTGTTGGTCATTGTTTTGTTTTCCATATCTGTTGACATATGTTTGTCAGCACTGGTGTTGATTCTCTTAGTGTGGATTGAAGCAATTAGATTGTAATATCATCTGTTCCTGATGATTTATTTTTTCCCATTTCTCTAACTGCAGCTTCCACCTCTGTTTTTAGAATCTGGGGTTCATCTTCATATGACTTTTTGATCTAAATGTTTTAGAATCTGGATATCTAACAGACCATTTCTTCTCTCATGAGCTTGCCTTCATTCTGTGATCATGGAGAAGCAAAAAAGCTCTTGCATCTCCTTTTATCCTTTAAGGTGTGGACAGAAGGACACAAAACTGGTTCTTTTCATTAGCAGTGCTGTGATCTCACTGTCCTGTGAGATTTGGCGACCCACTTAATTGAGCAAGTTTAAACTACCATTATAAAACATGCTACTCCTCTCATACAACCCTTAAAAAAAACCTTGGCTGCCAATGTTTATTTTTGTTCTTAATATTTTTGTGACACTTGACTATAAAATTTCCTGAAGAAGACGACTTGATTACTGTAATGTCCTCCTGGCTGGGCTTCCTTTTTCTCACCTCCGTCCTTTAATCTCTGTCCAGCATTCAGCTGCACGCATTATCACTTCCACCCACCGCTCTGACCACATCTCTCCTGTGTTGGCATCCCTTCACTGGCTCCCTCTCCCTTTCCGCATTCAGTATAAGCTCCTGCTGTCGACATTCAAAGCCCTCCATGGACTGGCCCCTCCTTACTTATCTGACCTTCTTTCTCCTCACCTTCCCACCAGGGCCCTCCGTTCTGGTAGTCAAGGGTTCCTGTCCCAGCCCAGGATTTCCTCTGCCCCATCCCGGATTCGCCCCTTTTCACTTGCTGCCCCTCACTCCTGGAACCTTCTTCCTCCACAAGCAAGAGCCATCACTTCATTAACCAGCTTCAAAACGGAGTTGAAAACCATCCTATTCAGAGAAGCCTTCCCAGGCATCGCATAATTGTCGCTTACTATCTGATGTTCTGTTGTTGGCTGTTTATTGATCCATTTCCTGTATTGCTATGTACTGTATATGTATTATCCTACTTGTGAGTATGTATTTTCCCTGGATAATGATTAACCTTCCATTTTGAAGCCAAGCCCTCCCTTCAGTCCATCTGCCTTGGTCCAGGCCTCGGAGGTTGAGAGGAACTGCTGGACCTCTTACCCTTTCCCGTCACCACCCCCTTCTCCTTCTGTGTCATGTCTTTTTAGATTGTAAGCCTGAGGGCAGGGAACCGTCTAACTAAAAAGATTGTATGTACAGCGCTGTGTAAATTTACAGCGCTTCATAAATAAAGGTTAATAATAATAATAATAATAATAATAAAGGAGGGTTTATGGATAGAAAGATAGGGCATTTGGGTAGCAGGGGCAGAACAGATGTGTATAAAAAACTAAATCAGCTAGAGCTAGGTAAATGGATAAGAGTAGAAAAAAATAGCCCCACCATTTCTCCAGTTTTAGATTGTAACTGGTGCATACAAAATGCATAACAGTGAACACACCAAATTCTACCCTGTGTTCTTTAATTTTGCAATGTTGTCCTCTTTGACTGGATCTGGTTTTCCCAAGGTTGGATCTGTCAAGATACTGAAGTAACATGTAGCAGACTGCAAATGCTGGAAAGCCTTTGCAGTCTGCTATGTGTTAACTTCAGGGGGCTGGCATATCTGAAGGACTTTCTTCAAAAATGAATAAAGATTAGTTTTATTTATTTTGCAGCCTTCTTTTGTGTATCAGTACTCTGCAACCAAGTGCAATCTGGGAATCTTATCATGAGCTTTAAGAGCTTTCCACAGTTCTAACTCTAAGTTGGCACAGACAAGCCTGGAACTGTGGATTGCTGACCTCTTAGAGTCAGAGGTCAGTCATTAATTCTTTATAGGCCTCCCCCTGACCTTAGGTATAGAAGATATATATTTCAGGACTCTTATTTCTTCTCAGAATGAAGTAAGCTTTAAATTTTCCCAACAATGGCGGTTTACAGACCGCCCTTTTGAGGCGGCCTGTTCCTGCCCCTTTCCTCGCCGGATCAGGGCTTCAGCTGCCACAGCGACAGCCTCTGAGGCCCCGATCCGCCTCTTTCCAGGCCGCGGGAAAGTGGCAAAAGGCTGCTTCACCACGGCCTGGAAAGGGGTCTCCTTGGGGCTTCATGCCCCAAGGACACCTAACAGCGGCAGGGATGAAGAGAAAGGGGCCGTTTCTCATTTGTGTTGCTGGTGCAGCCGTGTAAAGGCTGTGCCCAGCGACACTAACTTGGAAGGAGCTCCGTTTTGGAGCTCCTTCCAGCGCTGCGGAAAGGGCACCCCAGGCGCCCTTGCATGACACCAGGATGTCACTTCCACGCCGTTCCGTTTGGAGGCGACGCGGTCGTGACATCCCAATGGCGGCGCCCATGTAGAATGGGTGCCGCCATTTTGTACATACTAGGTACGTACTAGGGTTAGGGAGTCTGGAAAGAACGCCCTTTCCTAACCCTAGTACATACCTAGTACGTACTTTGTGCCCATCTGGAACGGGCCAATATATCAAAATTTTGCTGTCTGTGATAGCTCCAAATTATTTTTAGAATGTATGAAGACTATGCTCTGTCTGACCAAAGGGCTACCTCATCCAGCATCCTCTTTCCCACTAGCCAAACAGAGGCCTACGAAGAAGTCCATAAATGGGATATAATTGTAATAACACCCCACTGTTCTTGTTCTCTAACAACTGCCTGTGACATCCTAGTGTCATAGTGGCCATTGGTAGCTTTATTCTTTGTGAATTTGTCTAGTCTCCCTTTGAAGTGGTCCAAATTAGCAGTTTAAATATGCCTTGTGTTAAGAAGTACTTCCTTTTATCTGTTCTGTTGTACATAGTTGGACAACTTCCAGCTTTGTTTTTATGAAGATGGCTACTTAGATTATTTTTCTTTTCTGCACCTCTGCTGGCAAGCATCATAGGCTGAATTTTGCTTACGTTCCTTCCCAAATTTATCTACCTTAATGGAGAGCTTCAGCTCTTCATAATACTTTCTAATACTCAATTTTCCCTTTTATTCTGACATCTATTGTTGCAGGTGTCACTCTTTTTATGTAGCACCTCATGGTTACTTCTACAGTAAGTGTTGCTAGATGCAGATGCAACAAGCAAAGGTCTCCTTATGTTCTTCTGTTTTAAGAGAAAGAAAAGTAAATATAACTACTGACTTCTTTACACCAGACTCCTGGGGGAACCTAATTTAACAAACCAAGGCAGGTTACAGACCGCCTGTTTGGGGTGGGCTGCACCCGTACCTTTCCCCGGTGTATCGAGGCCTCAGCGACCAGAATGAGTGTATCGAGGCCTCGATCCGCCGCTTTTCAGGCTGCGGGAAAGTGGCAAAAGGCCGCTTCCCCGCAGCCTGGAAAGGGGTGTCCTTGGGGCTTCAAGCCCCAAGGACACCCCGCGGTGGCGGGGAGGAGGAGAAAGGGGCCACTTGGCCCCTTTCTCCTTTGTGTCGCTGGGCGCAGCCATGTGAAGGCTGCGCCCAGCGACGCAAACCAGGAAGGAGCTCCAAAACGGAGCTCCTTCCTGCTCCGCGCTAAGGGCGGACTAAGCGCCCTGGTGCGGAGCGAGGATGTCACGTCCGTGCTGCACCATATAGAGGTGGTGCGGTCGTGACGTCCTCATGGCGGCGGCCGTGTGGAACGGCTGCTGCCATTTTGTGCACGCGGAGCACGCACTAGGATTAGGGGGGTGCGGAAGCACTGTCCCTTTCTAACCCTAGTACGCGCTCTGCGCGTACTTTCTGGCCCGTATGTAACGGGCCCATGATTCCATCTACAGTGCAAGGCAAATATATTAGTGCTGTGATATAGTTATTAACTTTTGTGTATTCTACAGCACAATCACCACTTGTCTGATTTTTATACATATTCTTATTTTCTATCTGGATAAAATGCTGAGAGATCAATAAGGTCTCTTCCAGACAAGCATGTCTGGAAACTAATGAGAAACCATGCAAACCAAAGAGCATGGGCAGAATGTGCTACTGGTAGCATTACATAACAGTACTTTATATTTCACTTCATGATGTTTCTAAGCAACCTTACAAAACAGAACTTTGTTTTTGTTTTTGTTGTTCTTATTGCGTGCCTTCAAGTTGTTTCCAATGTATGGTGACCCTATCATGGCATTTATTTGGAAGATTTGTTCAGAGGGGGTTTGCCACTGACTTCCTCTGAGACTGAGAGAGAATGACTTGCCCAGTGTCACCCACTGGATTTCCATGGATGAGTATGAATTTAACCCTGATCTCCCAGACTCCTAATCTGATAGTCAAACCACTATACCACACTTTTCAAAACAGAATGACTAAATTCTGAAATCAGTTAAGGGATGACTGATTGTTGAATTTATGTGGTTTCAATTAGTCTCTCTCTATGGTTGTGTGATTCTTCACACCCCACTTCTCCCTACAAAGATTGCTAGCTACTTATCCATACATTTTCCTTCACAAGACTGAGACTATAGAGCTTATCGCACTGCAATGGATTGGGGACGGAACGAAAGGGGCCAGGAACGAGTGCAGAATGAGTGGGGGATGCATTTTACCACACACAAAAGTCCCTGTTCCATTCCCTTCCATTCCGTTCCCCATCCATCCCAAAGGAGGCAATTTTTGAGAATGGTTGCTGAACAGTTCTCAAAAATCTCCTCCTGTGGGATGGATGGGGGATGGAACAGAAGGGAATGGGGACTTCCTGTGTGCGGTAAAATGCGTCCCTCACTCGTTCCAGCCCCATCCCGGCCCCTTTTGTAATGCACAAGCCCCATTCCAAGAGCCTGTGCGATAACACCTCTCCCTGCATAATCCTCCCCGCACACTCAGAATTTCTGGAAAACTGTCTCTTAACCAACCTAAGGTGAGATTGGCGTCCACTCAACAAAGGGCCTTTTCGGCCATGGCACCCTCTCTATGGAATGCCTTACCTGAAGGGATCCGTCTTAGTGGAACAGTGGAAGCCTTTAAGAAGGCTTTAAAAACTCATCTCTTCCTTCAAGCCTTCCCTCCTAATTCCGTTTAAGAATATATTCCCCTATCGATGTATAGTATCTATGATTTTTGATTTTAACAATGTCATTGGATGTTTTTAAATTTTGCTCGTATTTAATCCATTTTAATTATGTACTTTTAAGATGTGGGTTTTACTGTTCTTATTGTCTGTTTTTAACAATTTCTGTACACCGCTTTGATCGTTGGAAAAGCGGTTAATAAATGAACAATTTATTATTTATTTATTAACTCTTATGACTATTTGACTGTGAGAGCCCAAATCCATGGACTATATAGTATGTCACTGATTGATTGGATCCAGACAAGTGCTGCAGTCCTATATCTGCTTACTTGAATGTAAGTCCTACTGAATTCACAGAGGCATGCTTCTAAGTAGATATGTAAATTAAGTGGGTTTAATTCCAATTGAAATCTATGGGGAAAGCTTTTTCTTGCATTAAGACCTATTGATTTCTATGGGAATTAAGTGCAACTAACTTCATCTGGGTCAGTTCCAGACTTATTTGTTTTTCCTCACTCCAAAGACAGAATGCACTGATCCATCTGCACATAATTCTCCACAGCAAAGGAGTTTAACAATAAAATAGATACATTGCAGAGAAGAACATAATTTAGTTTGTGTCTGAATTAACTGAACATATTCAAACTGATCTCTGATATTACTGCTACTAGTAGTAGTAATAATATTATATTACCAACTTAATGTAAGATCCATTATCCTCTGTATTTAGCTAGGCAATTACAAATTTTTGAAGAACACTTTTTTCTGCTCATAAAATAGTAAACAAACACCACTGTTCCCCATCCATCCCTATCTTTGCAATGACAAAACAGGAGGACACAGATTCTTCTCACTTAGAAAATCCCCACATAAATCTGTAGATTATTTAGGATACTGATGAATAAAAGGGAGATTATCAAAGATATGGACATATAATTCAGAAGGCTAACTAAATTAAAACAATGTTTTAAACAATGTACTGTATGTAATATGTTAAACAGTGTGTTGGCTCAGAATTTAAGATTAAAACAATGTATTTATTGCTGTACAGTCTATATTTGATTGGACATTATAGTGCTCTCTAAGCTGATAAAGGATCATCCTGATGTATTATTTTTGTGAGAGAAAATTACAAAAGCAGAGATAGGTAATATATCTAATGATTAATTTATAGCTGTTTCTTGAATAGTAATTTTAAGATCATGAAAATCCCAATAGTCTTAAGGACATGAAAATGTAAGAGCTGTTCTGCATCAGATGAAAAGCCCATGTGGTTCAACAGCACGTTTCCAAAAATGGTCAGTCATCGGATTCAAGAAAGTCCAACAGGCCAGCAAGGGGCCCTTCCCTGTTGTCTCCTACAGTAACAGACATTCAGAGCCATAAATTCAGAGATGGGAAAAGTTACATTTTTGGATTACTATTCCTCAAGTCCCCAGGGCATTTATAAGGTCTTAAGGACATGAAACTGTAAGAGCTGTTCTGCATCAGATGAAAAGCCCCTGTACTACTACTACCACCACCTCCTCCTCCTTCTAGAAGGAAGCCTTTTTGTTTTCTGTATTTGCCTTGACTCTTGTTTTTTTAACCCTATGGCTATTTTCTTGTTTTTGTACATTCCCTAATCTCCAGTATATATTCTGTTTCAGCTTCTCTTATCATGGTTTTACGCATCCTGAACAGATTTGACCCTCTTTGCTCTCATTTACAATTTCTGTTGAACTTTGTTCCCTAATAATTTATTTTATTTTATATGGAATAAAAACTATAATTCTTAAGCACTGGATGGGTGATAGCTAACAACACTGCCAACATCCCATTCACAAAAATGTTTAGCAGTGCTTAGCTGAAATTTTCATCAGACCTAAATTATGAAACACATAATTTCGCTACGTGGTCCAATGTCTAATAAAGTTACTTTCTTCCAGTCTTTGGTCAGTGTTTTAATGCTAAACTGAAAATTCTGTAAAGAATCCCTCTAAAAAATTGGATATGCTATAGTGTGAGGCAGCTAGAGGCTAACAAATCTAAGCAGGCCTGGTGGTTGGCGATGGTCTGGGTACAGCAACAGGAAAAACATGAATATTTATGAACACATATGGTGGGATTATCATATGAGGGAAGAAAGAAAGGCTACCCAGGAACTTCCAGATAATGCAGAAAGGGGAGAATGAACAAGTCACATGGAAAATAGTTGAGGATACTGTGCTTACTGATACCTGGCTGAGCATGTCTTACTGTTGGGGACCATACCTGATGCAGATGGACTGGAGCTGTTGATGGGACCCCATGAGTCTACTTGGTTCCCACCACAATAAATCTGTTCACATCACAAACAGGAAAACTAACCTTCTGATCATACATGTTTATACAGAAGTAAATTATATTGGTTTCATCAAAATTCACCCTAAATAAGGATCCCAAGGTAATCTGAGGTAGTCACAACAAGGAATGTAGTCTGAACATACAGTTTTTAAACAATCACTTTCATGTCTGTATCCAACCAATGGAGGAGAAAGCAGCCCCATACTTGGGTCTCTACCACTGAGGGAGTCCTTGTGAAATGAGCATATTTAGTACACACCAGGCTGTCTGATTGCACACAGGGAATGCCTCCTCCCCCCCCTTCTTTGATTTGCTGTCAGATTAAGAAGAAAGAAGAAATGCCCTTACTACTTATGCCACAAACCTACACATAACTTTACCCCCAGGGCCAACTCCATACTACTGTTTGTGGCAGTAGTAGTAGGGCATTTCTCCTTCTTCTTAATCTGACAGCAAATCAAAGAAGGGGGGAAAGGGGAGGCATTCCTGTGTGCAAACAGAACAGCCTGGTGTGTACTAAATACGCTCATTTCACAAGGACTCCCTCAGTGGTAGAGACCTAAGTATGGGGCTGCTTTCTTCTTGGGAGGAGGGGGATGTTGGGGTTCCACCAACCTACAACCTTTGGGGGGTTACACACATCCCGCCCCTGAAAAAAAATGAAAAAGAAAACCAAGCCCCCCATAAAGGCATGTTGGGTAGGGCATATAAGCAGGGAGGTGGAGTTAAGAGAAGAGTGTGATGGGAGCTGCCAGCCTTGGTTTGTGTGATTGAGAGAGGTGTGGTGATGGTTGCCTTTAATGCGGTATGTCCCCATATTGTTTTACTAGCGTGACTGTTGTGAGAATGGGGTGTGCAAAAAGTCCCCCGTCAGCATTTGGTTACAGCATTACAGATCTTCTGAAGTTTTCTGAACAGTTTCCAAATCTTAGCCACTCAACTACTGTAACTTGGCTTTTCAAAGAGGATTCCTTCTCCTCACTGTGTCTCCAGGCAAAATCAGGTTTGCTTTTTGATTTTTTTTTTTTAAAATATGTATTTTTCAGCCTTGGATGGTTGAATCTATGGTTGCTGAATTCATGGATAAACCAGACCTTGGAAATGATACTTGGGGTGGGGGATGTATCTCTCAGAATTTCCTAGACCTCACTGTCCATGCTGGCTGAGGGATTCTGGCAGGTGTAGTCCAAAGATGTAACACATGTATATGAGGTAATGCAATAATTCTGATATGCTACAAGCAAAGTGACACCATGACAATTATTCTGCGAGCCAGAGGATTTAGCTTTGGTGTTTAGAAAGTCCTCCAAAAATCAGTTTGCTGAAAAAAATTAATTAAAAATGGACCACAATTTATTTCTCCTGTCATTTTGTATCCTCTCAAAGAACTGCTTTATCAGCCCCTGTTAAAAGCAAGACAGCTGAATGCGTAAGACTCTATGGAAATGCCAGTGCTAATATTTCTCTATAACAGACTGATAAAATCTAAAGTGAATCAGAATGAGTTTAATATCAAGACTCTATTATTGTGGAGAAAGAGCCAGTGTAAAGGAAGCAAAACAAAAAACAAACCCCAAACCCTGTGACATGTGAACTGTGCACAAAGCCCACCATAGACCCTGTTAACCCTGTATGTACCCCTGTATATACTTTTAAAGCTGTAATTACTATATAGATGCTTGCATGATCTCCTCCACACGGCATGTAGGTAAGGGGGTTTATACATAAATGGTTGTATGGAGTGTCCATATGTAGGGATTCTCTCCTATTCGATTTTTTTGCTCTTCGTTTATAGCTAGTGATGGTTTACCAAAAAAAGGGCAGGTTAGCATGCTACCCTCTGTGTGTTTTTCCACATACTTGTCTAACAAGTGAATAGTTTGCTGAAGAATGAGAGAAGGAAATTGCTATTGCACTCATGTGCTTGTTGAATTCCTATACACAATTGTGTTGTCAGTAGAAGCCACTTCTGAACATTGCATTGTTTCTCCCTTCCCTTTTTCTTCCCCCTTTTTCCACCCCTGTCTTGCCAAAATTCCAAAGTGTAATGCATCCTAAATAGGATAATGAGAATCAGCCACCTCTCCCTTCTCGTAGACTTGCAATCTGCCAGTCTTGATATTCACGGAGAGGCGATCTCTGTTAATTTCATGGGCCATGACATAGGTGGCAGGCATATACGTTAGCCCTCCATATTTGCAGCTTTACTTGCAGATTTAATATTTTTGGATTTGATTAATGTGTTATCTCTAGGAATCTCTGAGACTTCCCAGCGTGACTCTTCCAGAGGTTGAACTTTGAGGTGTGTTGAAGGACCTAGATTACTGGAGAAAACACTTTCTATAGGCATTTGTGTGCTTCACCTTCTGGAAGATCATGTCAACCATAGCATTGCTCTGGAGGATCTAGAGAGTCTTAGAGAGGTGTTTCCTTAAGGTTTAAAAAAGTGTTTTTATTTTGCAGTTTTTCCTGTGTCCCTAACCCCAGTGAATGTGGAGGGCTAACTGTACACACAGATTGAATTTAATCCGCCACACCACTTGGCTGTTTTGTATTAGGAGATGAACATTAGGCTGAACCTCAATTTTGTGTCTGCCTATGAAGCTGAATAATGCGGTTTGACACTAATTGTTCAATGAAATGTTGGCAGAGGGCACACCTCAGAGATTGGAACATTGGTTTAAAAAGATTTACATGCTTCACTGAGTGTTGATGAGCTGAATTATCTAATGTGTTATGTAACACAGGGTAGTAAACATTAGCTCATTAAACTGCCCATAATGTTGATTGTTAAGATTAATGTTAGAACCATTGGAAAAGCAATACAATGCCTGTAATTCTTTGGTTAATACCACTGCCTGCAAGTTACCCATTATGTTATTGTCTCCTTTAAAAGTACTCGTTTGGAGGGCTTTTGTTGCTGTGCACTGCTGCGAGAGAGTGCTGGGGCCTGGCACTTTTCAGATTTAGACAGTTCCTCAATCCAGCTGCTAGCTGGAGTGATGAAATTGTTAGTCCAAACAAACCTGAGGTGCCAGGCTGAGAAGGTTGTTCTAAAGTGAATTACTGTATTTTCTGGCGTATATAGACTACTTTTACACCAGGTAATCTTCTCAAAAGTCAGGGTTGTCTTATATGCGGGTTTATCTTATAGGGCAGGTGCTGAAATTTCCAAGCCAGACTGGGAGAATCTGCGGTCGCCGCATATGGTGGGGGGAGTTCAAAACAGCCGTGGCTGCATCCCCACCGTATGCGGCGACTGTATGAAAGCAGCAAGGGCGGCGCTGTACAAGTACGGTAGAAGAAAATCCACTCTCTAGGATTCATGGAAAGAAATGACTTAACACGGTCCTGATGACGAGGTGAGGGGGTGTCTCACTGGGAAGGTGTAAGTGAAGGGCGGAGCAAGCTGCAGGCATCGGACACCTGAGGTATGGAAAAAGAGCTGTGTTTGCACTACCGCTTTGATAGTCTTGGAGACAGGGAGGCTGGGCAGGCAGGGAGAGCTGACCAATCCAAGCAGGCTTTGTATACAACAAATTTTCCTGCTAAGTACCTGCATGTCATAAGCATTTGAATTAAGATTACCATATTGAAATCAAATCTGACATTTTAAAATTTTTTATTTGGTGTGTGTTGGAAAGGGTAGTCTTATATGGCAAGTATATCCCAAACTCTATATTTAACTGGAAAAGTTGGGGGTCGTCTTATACGCCCGGTCATCTTAAACGCTGGAAAATATGGTACATTTTGCTACTGTCTGCTGCATTTGTTTTTCTTTCAACTCCAGCAACACGTATTCCATTCTTATCCTTCTAACACTATGGATTGTTTATGAGAGAAAATGACATATAATTTGGGGAAAAAATCCTATCCAAATGTCTCTAAAATGCTTAAAATGCCCACTTAAACATACACTAAAAGTATTAGAAAAGTTTACTTATTTCACCAAAACCTGAAAAGATCCTTTTTGCTCATTATGTTCCTTTTAAAATCTAACTCCATTATGACCTCAATTATATTCCATGATTCATTACAGATAACTGCATTACTATTAAGCTCACGTCCAATCTTTTTTCTATTCATTTGTACAAACTAGAATTTGGAACTGTTGTTTTTGGATTTCAAATCTTAGAGCCTTCCAGCCTTTGGGGCCCAAAAAAGTTAATATTTCCATGCTCTGGAACAGAGAAGACCTTGTCTGCCATCCCTTCCAAAATACTTTGCCTGATTGTTGTGCTCATTGCTTGCAGCATTTTCCTGTAGCATCTGATGCTGATGTGCCAAGGGAAAATTCCTCCATCCAACTGGAACTCCCCTTGGCCCCAACTCTCCCAGGCTATAGGGATAAAAACCTAGCAGTGATTTCAATCCTGGAAGACATACCCACTATTAGTGATCTTCACCTAATTGTAATTCAGAATAGAATCCAGCAATTTCTTATGAATAACACAGTTCAGCTCTTCAGTCTTCTCTTCACAAGGAGAATAATTCCCAGCTTTCTTTCTTTCTTTCTTTCTTCTTTCTTTCTTTCTTTGCCTTTAGCTTATTTTCAACAGTTATGGAATACATATGATACAACCTCACGCAGCTGGAAAATAGCCAACCCAAACTATTTTACAATATAGATTGAACAATGTCCAGCTAAAAACCTAATAGGCTATATTGGCACTACAGAAATAATCCAGGTTGATTCACTTGAACTGCCCTGGCTCAGTGCTTTGGAATTCTGGGACTGTAGTTTTGTGAGACATTTATCTTTCTCTGTCCAGAGAGCTCTGGTGCCACAACAAAGTACAATTCTCAGAATTCCATAGCATTGGGATGCAGCCTCAATGAAAATTTTTTTGAAAATGAAATAAGCTATTCAATTAAAACACTACATTTCAAACAGTAAGGAGGATATGTGTAACTAACCACTTTTATAAGACTTTGCTGCTGTTGCTATTGTGTGTCTTCGTTGTTTCTGACTTATGCCAACCCTAAAGCAAACCTTTCACAGGGTTTCTTGGCAAGATTTGTTCAAAGGAGCGTTGCCGTTGCTTTATTCTGAGGCTGAGAGAATGCACCTTGTCCAGTAGGTTTTCATGGCTAAGCAGGGTTTTTGATCCCTGGTCTTCAGTCATAGGCCACTACTCCTACCACAACACCACATGTATCAACTACTTATAAAAAGTAATTTTCCGAGTTCTCTCTCTAAACTTGTTTTCGTTAACTGAATCTAGGGATTTGCGGCCCCATTCCCACTGGTGGGTTTGCTCCTGAAGGAATTGGGAAGATTCGGGGGGGGGGGGGCTCCAGAATCTCTCCGTAAGTGAGTGCCCACTACAAAATGAGGGGCTTTTAACCCGAATGCCTTCTTACAAAAATCGGGTTTAACATGAAGGCGCCTGTTGTCAATCAAGCGATCGTCATAGGTGACGTTTGCCGCACTCATTGAGGCATCGAAAGTGTGCTTTCCCCCCTCCTTTTTTAAAAAAGCCAGGCACAAAATGCGCACATTTTGTCAAATTTAAAAACATCATATTGTGTGTGTGTGGTGTTTGTGTGTGTTGTTGTGGGCATTTTCAACTCCAAAATGCAAGCTAATGAATCCTGATATCCCCCTCCTTGCCACCCCAGGATGCCTCTTACACATGAATAATAATAATAATAATAATAATAATAATAATAAATTAATCACCTCGGAAATGTCAGAAAAGGATACAATTGCCATGCTTTTTTTTGCTCTTAAAAGCAATTCAGGGCTACCCCTGAATTCCTTAGAGACAGTAGCAAAAACATGTATCATTTTGCCAATTGGCCAAATTGACAAGAGCAACGTTGTAACATTTGGATTGTAGCATTCATTCACAAAGGAAAAAAAAAGTCTTGCCCTTTGCAACATTTCCCCTTTGCTGGAAGCGAGCAAATGAAAGGGAAAGTGAACCAGCAGCAGCTACCCACGTTCTATCCATCTATATATCTGCCTCAAGCAAAAAACATGCACATATTTTGTCAAAAATAATTTAAAAAATAAAAAAGGGGGGAAGGTGCCTGATGCGAGCTCCGTTCGTGCCCTGCCTCTGACCTGAACTGAACTGACCCTTTTCCTCCTGCTTACATTCTCTTCAGAGGAGGTTTGCCATTGCCTTCCACTGAGGCTGAGAGAGAGTGACCTGTCAGTTCCAACTAGAGTAGACCCATGGAATCAATTGAGAATAAAAGGGAAATGCAGTGCAGGCATTCTGACTGTAGCATCCGCATAGAACACTAATAATATAATAATAATAATAATAATAATAATAATAATCCAGGAGCAAGAGGAAATAAAGCACAAACAAGCACACAGACATGTCACCCAAAAAATCATGAGCATAAATTGTCAAAAATAAAAGCCTGATTTTACAGCCTGATTTCCCTACATCCCTCCTCTGGCTTGGCCCCGCAGCCCAATTTCCCTTGGCAATCCTCCTCCTCCTCTTTCCTTCCAACCCTCTGGGAGCTGCCCTGGCTCCTTCATCCTCCTCCTCCTGCTCCATGCCCTCCATGGCTCCCTTCTTCCCACGGCTCCTTCCTCCTCCTCCTCCTCCTCCTCCATCACTTTCTCCACTACCCCCTCCCTCTGATAGCCCTTTGCAGCCCCCGTCAGTCATCCTGATTTCCCCTTTTTGCCTCCTGTCACCCTTTCCTCCAGATTCCCCTTTTTCCTTTGGCTCTTTCCTCCTCCTCCTCCTCCAATGAGGGGAGGGAATGCTTTGACTTCTGCCCGCCCTCTGACCTTAATCCCTCCCTGAATTTGCCCCGATCATGATTGAGGGCAAGTTCATATTTCGCGGACTCCGGGCCTTTTCAGAAAAGACGAATTTTAGCCCGAATCTCGATAGCCCGCGCTAAGGGGCATTTCCTTGTACAAGCCTCAACATGGATTGTGACAGAATCAGGCCCAATATGAACTTCACATGGAAGAATCGATTTCAAAATCGGATTAAAAGGTAGTATGAATGGCCCAGCAGTTTATAATCATATCAATTTTTGGATTTTTCCATTATCTTTATAAGTATGTAATACCAAGACAGTAGAGCTACAGTCTTTTTGTTGAGCAAAAAAGCATTGCTTTCTTCAGTGGTAATTATTAATGTCAGTACTTATAAAAACTGCAGATGGTTGGCAACTTCTTTGAAGATTTATTCCTTTTATAGTTTCTTATAGGATGGAATGCCTGCTGCAACAGATACATGCAAATAATGTATTTTTCATCAAAACAATTGTTTTAGTCATAAGCAGGTTTATGCAGATATAATCAATGAAAATAATGGTATTAATAATTGGTAGAGACACCAATTTTACCTTGGCTTTTGAAATGCATCTTTGCTGCTTCCTCTTGCATTAAGTAAGTTTTCAACTGTGCATAAATAGCATTCTGATAAAAGCTTGGTGGCACATTTTATGCTACGTCCAATAACACCTCAAAATTCAGAGATTCTCTGATTGAGTCTATCCATCTAGCATGCAGCCTTCCTCTCTTTCTTCTGTCCTCTACCTTTCCTAGCATTATTGTCTTTTCTAATGAGTCATGCCTTCTCATGATATGGCCAAGGTATGACAGACTCAATTTTGTCATCTTTGCTTCCAGGGAGAGTTCAGGTTTGATCTGTTCAAGGACCCATTTGTTTGTCTTTTTGCTGTCCATGGTATCCTCAACAATCCTCTCCAGCACCACATCTCAAATGCGTTGATTTTCTTCTTATCCACTTACTTCATTGTCCAACTCTCAAATCCATACATGGGAATGGAAAACACAATGCCTTGTACAATTCTAACCTTAGTGCTTTAGTATATCTTTATGGCTTAGGTGGCTCTTTTCTAGTTCCTACATAGCTGCCTTCCCCATTCTTAGTCTTCTTCTGATTTCTTGGCTGCAGTCTCCATTCTGATCAATGTTTGATCCAAGGCATGGTGAAATCTTTTACTAATTTGATATCCTCATTGTCTAGGTTGAATTTGTGTAGCTCCTCTTTGGTAATTATTTTTGTTTTCTTTAATGTTATAATATAATAATATTATACTAATTTTTAATGTCCAGAAAACATATTCAGGGGTAGCTGTGTTGGGCATGTAGCTAAGTTCAATGACATCCAAACCCCACAAAGCAGTGATACCTTTATCGGTCCAACCAATATGCACAAAACACATGTTGCAAGCTTTTAAAGCTCCACTGGCTTGTACAGCCACATCTTGACAAAATGCCAGCTTGTGACAACACTGTCATTCCCCCACCTCCATATAATTTAAAACATATTTGTCTGATGAAGAAGCCAGTGAAGTTTTGAAAGCTTGCAAAATGTATTTTGTGCATTTTGGTTGTCCCAACAAAGGTATCACTGTTTTGTGGATTATACTAAATCTTTATGTGATAGAACAACAAATATTCAGTTCTTGCTGTATATTAATGAACTCTGTTTTTCTAAAAAATGCATTTATGATCTGATTCCCTAAGAAAGATATTGCAAATTAAATTTGTTTTTTAGATATTTTAATGTTTCATGGCATTAAGTATTATGCAAGTATATGATCATTAAAGCAATATTGCCCCAATGAAGTTTGCTAAAAATATACCTTTGATCTGCTGAATATCTTCTCCAGCTGGAGCAGACCTTAATCTCCCCAAGAAAACTGACTTCTGAGAACAGATCCAATTTTACTAATCTAAAGAATGTTTTCTGTGTCTTAGTCTTCTGGAGAGAAAATGTTATTCTGAGATCTGTACTTGAGGAGGAAAAAACAACTACAGAGAAGAACTGGGGCTTTTTGGCAACAACTTTATAACCTGACAACTTCAAGGCTCATACTATTGGCAGTGCATCTGCTTTTAGATTCTAGCAGGAAGTGTCTCTAGGGTCCCTGCAACAAGAAAAGAAGCCACAGAAGATTTTTAGCAGATTGCCTCAAAACACTTAAGTGAGCTAAGGACAGGTCATTGGACTTTTCTCTGTTGCTGGCTCTGAATCACTAGAACAATTTTTTCCTCTGTAGTCCGTTTTTAATTAGCAGTGTGCTTACTGATTAGATCTTAGGAACAGAAATCATTTTGTTAGGGTATATGGCAGCTATTCCCTCTCCACAGTTTTGGGCTGGGGATTAATGTAGCAGACTATACTGTCTAAAATACTGAAAGTGGTTTTTGAAGACACTTGGGATCCTAGCCCTTATACACTTAAGAATAGTGGTAAAAGGGTAAAAGCAGGGGAAGTGTTAGTGATGGGATGGTGGTGGTCTTCTGAGGTTGGAAGGTAAAAGCAACCTAGGTCTTTAAGAAGGTCCCATCGTACCAGATGGTAAGGTTGCTAATGTTGGCATTTACTTGAAGGAACATACTGTAACAACACAACAATGATGGGTTGAAAAAAGCATTTCCAACCATTAATTGCCAGAAACTTTCTTCTGAACTTTTCCAAAGCCTTGAACAAAAGGTCTGTGATTTGGACAAGTAGCTGATTATGTGCAATGTATCCTTCTCAAACATAGTTTATAGTTTTATAAATTATTCAGCTTTTATAAACCTGCTTTCTACTGTGAAACTCAGAAGAACGGAGAATTATAAATGTACTGTATATAGATAGGTAAGATGAAAATATAAAATGACCACTGTCCAGTGCTGCTACTAATGAAACAGTAGAATCATCCATCCAAAACAGTTGGACTTTTTCTCTAGCCAAATAAAAACACTTCTACAAAAAGGAGAGTAATTTAAAACAACACAGTGGTAAAATATAGTTTTATCTGTGGTTAGCTTATGATAAATTAGTCTCCCCTCAATATTTTTTTAACTAACTGTAGGCTACTCAGAAGTTAGCATATGATAGAGGATTCCCTGCTGATCCAGTAAAAATTACATACACTTCAAACTAAAACTTGCCAACTATAATAAAATATTGTATAGTTTAATTTTCAGAGCAGGTAGATAGGATTTTGTACCACAGTGGGTTCTAGGGCATACACCAAAATTATATTTTAAACAGCTGCGTCTAAGTTTCCACTCAAGTTCATGCATTAAATTTTTTTTCTGGCAGCACATCAGGCCTCAGTAATTCCCATGATGATTTTTAAAGGGAGGTGGAGTTTTAAAAAGAAATATCTCCAAGACCACAAAAACTGTTCTGGGTCTAGAGTTTTCTTCAGTGACCTCTTAACCGCTGTGGTTACAGCAAGCTGCTCTTTTTCTTGAATCATCCATAGTTCCTTTCTTCATAGCAGGAACTCTGCCTTCTCCTTTCTTAAAAAGCACTTAGTTCAGTGTGGGTGAACCCACAATCTAAATAATAAATGAGAATAATAAAGCAGATACAAGGTGATGGGCAAAGATAAAACAAGTTTTCTTTTAAAATTTAACAGAAAGTGCAGCAGACTCAGAGCAGAGCATGATTCACAAAGCATTACAAAATACATTATTAAAATGGAGGGAAAATCACTTTGAACATGCTGAGAAAAATAACTTATTAACCAAAAACAATCAAACTTCTTTTCTAGATGTAGACCTACAGCACATCAGACCACCCTGAATCTCTTCATCAGCTTTGACATTCTGCAGAACTGAATGCCTTGTTTTTATTTGCATAAATTCCCAGGAGGCAGGTGATTTAGATTCAATTTTATCTCAACAACCCAACCTTTATTGAGTTTTGGATTGTCCACGATTAACTCTAATGAGTCACAACAGCCAAACAACTTTCCAGACGAAAACATGATAGCACTTCTTCCACAGCAACACAGTGCTGAAAATGTACATTAATGTAGCAGCATTGGTACAGGTGGCATATATTTATGGAATTGCCTTATTTTAAGTGCTTCACTTCTTCATAATCATTGATGAGCTGAAGAAAAGGTTCTTTTTAGTGAACCCCACAGGAACAGCAATTCATTTTTTTAGTAGGTTGCAAGTTCCCCCTCCTGCACTGTTTCTTATTTAAAAAATACCTCAAACTACAAATGAATATCTGCCTACTTCTGGTCACTTCTGTCTTTCTTTATTCATGGTATTTCGTGCAGTGTCTGGAAGGGCCTAGGGCAGAACCAGCTCCTGCTTTGAAGCATATGAAACTATGTTAGAATCATGGGATCATAGAATTGGAAGAGACCTCAAGGGCCACCCAGTCAAACCCCCTGCCAGGCAGGAATACACAATCAAGGCAGTCTCAACAGATGGCCATCCATTACTTTACACCACTCCTGACAGATGACCATCCTCTCCATTAGTTTACACCTACCTGCAATAGTCTGTTTTGAAAGACATTTTGAAGGATATATACTCAAAGCCAGTATGATGTTGTCTGTGGGGTAGAGCTGGAAATGAACTAAAAAAGATCCTCATTCAAATTGTTGATCAATCATAACACAACCTGAATAAGCTCAGGCCAGACATATGCTCTTAGTCCAACCTACCACTAGTTGAGCTGCTAGGAGACAAAATGGGATAATCATCATGATATTTCATATTCCACTCCCTGTCTTTCACATGAGAAGGCAAGAGATGGGGCAAAGATGTTTCTCTGACAGCAGAGACAACTAGCTCCTGCCCAGACTAGACTTCAGGGAGAAGGTGGGATAGTCGGTGAACTTCTGAACACTTGATGGGGAACCCCAGCAGAATGATTTAGGCCTGAGAGGCTGAAGATTTTCCTCCTCTGTCAAAAACGTTGGACATCATCAGACCAGCGAAATTGGAAGTATAATCCAATGGCAATCCAAACGCAATAATGGGGTTTAACGTTATTGCGTGATAGACTACCACACACAATTTGGGGCAATGGGAAGTCAGTCTGAACGCAATCATGGGGTTTCATGTTATTGCATGAGAGGTGATCACACACAATTTTGGACAATGGCAAGCTATTTTTGGGCAATGGGAAGTCAGTTCAAATGCAATTAGAATTCACGTAAATTCGCTGAACTAGCGAATTCACGTGAATGCGTTCTGGCCCCACTTTCTTTTCATTCGAAATTAAGAGAAATTCCTCCCATGGGATAAACTCCAGAGCCTTGAGTTCCTTGATAGAAGGGTGGCATATTGTCATTATGCAGCTTCAAGCCAACTCTGATTTATGGAGACCTCATTATAGAGTTTTCTTGCCAAGATTTCTTTAGAGAAGGCCATTGCCTCTTTCTCAGCTGACAGAGTGTGACTTGCCCAAGGTTACCCAGTGGGTTTTCATGGCTGAGCAGGGATTCATATTGGTTTCATGGAGTCCTAGCCCATCCCTCAAATTGCTATACTACATTAGCTCTTAGGGTGGCATACAACGGAAAGAAATAAGGAAAGAGAGATCAAGCCGAGTTTAAAGACACTGTTGAAATGATGAACAGAAAAGCAACAAATGAATATCAAGCCAGATTTAAAGAATTGTTTGAAAAGGAGAGAAAACAATGAAGTTCAGAAATCTAAAATTTAGAAATCAAAAACATAAGATCTGCAAATATTAATTTAGCAGGAAAGCAAAATTGTTTTAATGGTACTGAACAAATTAAAAGGATAGTAATGGAAGAGATCAATATGTACGAAGAATCACAAGAAATTAACAAATGTATGGTGGGGATGTAAACAGAGTGTTGAAGGACATAAAGAGAAAATATTTCAAAGACTTAAATGCCAGAAGTGTGCATTTTGCTATCACAAAGATATATTTGCCTTGTAACCTTATTTGCATTATTTCAAAGCACCAGTGTTCCAAAATCTCACTGTCTTAGAACAATTCAGCCAGGACTATTATCTAGATTTAACATTATTTGTGAAGTGTTAGCAGATTTGTTAAATGCCAGCACTCAAAATCCGTGCATAGAACAGTCAGTCTATGAACAATGGAATGACACCCAGGTTGCATCAGCAGAAGGCCACTAGCGGGACTGATCTTTCCCTCCTCACCAGTAGTTCTCTGTACACTGGCAGTCTGCAATGAAAAACAAGAATCACCCCAAAACCAAGCAAAAGAAGTATAGTCAGCTGTTTGTATCCACTGCAGAATTAACACAGTTTAACACTGCTTTAACTGTCATGGATCCATCCTATGGAATCCTGGGATTTGTAGTTTATCCTGGCTTTGCCTTTTCTGCCAGAGAGCTCCAGAGCCACGATAAACTACAAATCCCAGGATTCCATAGGGTGGATCCATGACAGTTAAAGCAGTGTCAATGTGTTAATTCTGCAGTAACCCAGCAGCTTATTTGTACGCAAGCAACTTTCTGCTTACACAACCTTTGGATACAACCCCATGTTAAAAATTAGCTAACAATGTGAATATTTTGCAAAATCGTCAATGGATTCCTGGAGAGGAGTTGAAATTATATTTGCCTTTTGCCTTCAAAGCTTTTTAAGTCTCTTCCCAAAGTTAAACTTTCAACATGTTCAAGAAACTGACTGTCCTGTGTTCATTTGTTAACTCATGCTACTATTTTACTACACAGCTACTTTACCACAGGTCATTGTGTTAAAGATTATTTAAGCTGCAGCTGACCCTACATTCACTGGATGCTGCATGTTACTGATGAATATGTCAGTTGGAACCTCTGTTGAAGTAATTCAGGGCAGGTCTCAGAAGCTACCCTAGACATCAGTACACTTGAGTCCCTTTTGGCTGGGGCTGAGTATTATTATTATTATTATTATTATTATTATTATTATTATTATTATTATTA
>NC_056524.1:74092417-74097417 GCF_019175285.1 Sceloporus undulatus
CTACTACTACTACTACTACTATTTCTTTCCTGCCTTTTCCCCTTCATTGAAACTCAAAATGCCTTACAACAATTAAAAACAGTGTTAAAATCCACTAAATATAAAATTAAAACACAATTAAACAATCAGAAAAAATTAAAACCAGGATAAAAGACATATCATTAAAACCCACACACCAGCAAAATAATTAGCAATATCTAGCACATTGTGTAAGATGGGCTTATATGATCACTCCTCAAATGCCTGTTGGAATAGAAAAATCTTTGCTTGTCTGCAAAAAGAAAGTAGGGAGGGGACCTGTCTAACTTCTCTGGGAAGGGAGTTCCAGAGCTGAGAAGGTCCTCTCCTATGTTCCCACCAAATGTATTTGTGACAATGGTGGCACAGCGAGAAGGCTCTCCCTATTAAATCTCAGAGCAAGGGCTGGTTTGTAAGGGAAAATACAGTCATTTAAACAACCTGGATTTGAGCCATGTCTAGCACATAGCCTATCTTTACGCTAGATTATGGTAAATAATTTTAAAGAAAGACATGGTCTCCAGTTGTAGTACAAGATACAGTAAAGTTTGTGTGCCTTTGAGTTGTTTCTGACTTATGCCAACCCTATCATTTTATTGGCATGTTTCTTCAGAGGTGGTTTGCCATTGCTATCCTCTGAGAATGCAACTTGCCCTGGGTCATCTAGTAGGTTTATATGGCCAAGCCAGGATTCAAACCCTGGTCCCCAGAGTCGTAGTCCAATGCTCAAACCACTACACAACTCTGTCTCCACAGTAAATATAGGCCAAGTCTATTGGTATTACTCCTCATTCCACATGGCACAGTTTTCCTTCCAGGTTGACCTACATTGGAGTTTATCACATGGGAGAAATTTCTCTTAATTTTGAATGAAAAGAAAGTGGGGCCAGAACGCATTCATGTGAATTCGCTAGTTCAGCGAATCTACATGAATGCGAATTGCGTTTGAACTGGCTTCCCATTGCCCCAAAATAGTGTGCCATTGCCCGAAATTGCGTGTGGTTTTCTATCACACAATAACGTGAAACCCCATGATTGCGTTTGGATTGCCATTGGATTATACTTCCAATTTCCCTTGTCTGATAATGTCTATGCTTCCTTGTAGAGAGGGAAAGGGAAAGAAGAAGAAAAAGAAGTGGAGGTAGCAATATAGAAGTGACTCTTTCAAATAAGTCCACACACTGCAGGTATAAAATCTTTCTTTAGAGGCAAATGTCTCCTAGGAAACAGCACAATAGGAACAACTCTGTGAAAGACTTAGATAAGTGGATAAAGTCAATACACTATTTATTTCCAGTCCCCATTCCAGAAATGCAGAACAGACTTTACAGTGACAGTGTCCACTAGGGAAAAGAGTGATAAAAAATAAAACTATCCTCATAGTAATTTACCTATAAATGCATGGGTTGACCAAACCTTGTTTTAAATTGGACTCTAAAGTATTTGAATGCTCTGCCTTGCCATTTTATTTATAATATATTATTAAATGCTACAGCAATATGGATTTTATTTCAAGATTTAATAAAAGCATTAAGCCTTGAAGTGAAAGGTACCACAGAATTATTTTAATAAATAAGAGAAATCTATGACTATGGGCATGAAGAAAGCAAACTGTACCACTCTCATAACATTATTAGTTCAGTACCATGAAGTCCTAAATGTTTTCTAAGAATCCACTGTGGTCTTCAGCACTTCTGATAGACTTGCCTGCCAAAGAGTCGGGTATAAATGCTTTGAATGAATGAAGATAAATAACCCTATCTTGACACTGACATTATTTTCCAATAAAGCTGCTTGGGAACAAACCTGGTGGGAGATGATTGTTTTAAAATTAACATACATTTTGGTTTTGCACACATAGACACAAATTGTGATAAGCTGTCATGATTTAGAGAAAGGATAGCATGGAATCATTCATGGCTTAGATTTCACAGCAATACCTAAAAGGGCCAATGCATTTATTTATAGTATAACCTCTTGGTGGGGAATGGTGGCTGACTCATGATTTACTAATGTTTATACTGGCACACATAAGATTCTGGGATCATTTATATAGCACAGAACATTGTTCCAAGCAGAAGTAACTACATCAATTTTCCCATGGGAATTGTTCTCTTAATGTTGTCTGTATGCAACATCCCAGTGAAATACCCTCAGAAAAGCCAATGAATTGTTAAATGTATTAAATAAATAAACACTATGAAAATTAGATCAATGATACTCATCACTGGACTAATTTCTGCTCTGCTACAAAGTTTGTTTACCTTTTTTATTGCCTGTGGTTTTAAACAAATTAATTTTTTTACTTTAAGTTGTTCTGCTAATCTTATAAATGAAAGAATTACAGAATCTAATTGCTGAGAAAGAGAAAGTTGTCCATCTGCATTGCCAGAAAAAATAAAAAATAACCACATGGTCTTAGATCTAGGAACCTCCTGTCATTCAGAAATGCACACTTAAAGCACTTCTGAACTACAGTATTTATTTATTTCATGGATTATATTCCATCCTTCTCCCAAAATGGGATGCCCATACAACCTCTATTTAAACACCTCCAGAGGCAAGAGTCTTTAACCCTCCAAGGCAATCTGTTCCACTGTTGAACAGTTATCATTGGGCTCATTCACACTAAAAATAACCCCATGTGGAAACCAGGTTATTTCTATGGTGTTCATATTTCACTGAGTGCACTCAGTGCAGTTTGCAGGGGGGGGGGGCTGCCTGAAAACCCACTTATGCCAATATATTCAATACTGGATTCTTTTCTGCATCTTTTGAAAACATGTGGATCACTGCAAATGAGAATGTGCTGATGATTTGATTCGGAGCACTCTGAACTGATTCTTCCAAAACAGGAAGAGAGGAGTTATGTGCAGAGGGGCAGAAGATACACACCACACCTAGTCTTGCCTTCCCACCGGATCTATAAATCTGGTCAGTATTTCCACCACTGCCTCCATTTCCCTCAGTTAATCATCGGAAGGCATTTTTATACATTTATACACTTTTTGTGTTTGGATTCGAACTACCCACAACGATTGAAGCAGAGTCACATCAGCAACAATGTAAACAGTAGAAGAATGATGAAGATGTGCATCACTTGATTGACATTATAAAAAACCCCAAGAATGATCAAATGCGTTCAAAATGGAGACTCCATTTTAAATCGATATGATGGCCGTGTAAATGGCAATATGGTTAAAATGCCATGGAGAAATCTGATCACAGTAAACATAGTGGGGACTTTGGTATTGCATCACCAGAGAGATCCGGAACTCCTCGGTATAAAACCATAAGTGTGAATGAGCCCGTTATTTTGTTTCTGTGTGCCTTCAAATCATTTCTGACTTATGAACCTATCATGGGGTGTTCATGACAGGTTTTTCAGAGGGGATTTGCTATTGCAATCCTTTAATACAGTAAAAAAATCTTCATAATATTAGGGTAGAATCTGTTTTCCTGTAATTTGAATCCATTGATTGAGGTTCTAGCCTCTGGAGCAGCAGAAAACAAACTCGTTCCATCTGACTTCCCTTCAGATATTTAAACATAGCTATCATGCCACCTCTCAGTCTTCACTTCAAGCTGAACACATTCAGCTCCCTAAGTCATTCAAGGCTTGGTTTCCAGACCTTTGATCATGTTGGTTGCACTACTCAGGACATGTTCCAGCTTGTCAATATCCTTATTGAACTGTGGTGCCCAGAACTGGACACAGTATTCCCAGGGGAGGTCTGGCCAAAGCAGAATAGAGTGGCACTACTATTTCCTTCAGTCGGAACACTATGCTTTTGTTGGCGCAGCCCAGAATAGCACTGGCTTTTTTGACTGCTTATCACACTGTTGAGTCATGTTTAGCTTGTGCTCTGCTAAGGTTCAAAACACACTGCAGAAATAATCCAGTTTGAGACCGCTTTAACTGCCCCGGTTCAGGGCTAGGGAATCCTGGGAATTGCAGTTTGCCATAGAACCAGAGCTCTCTGACAGAGAAGGCTGAATGCTTATAACTCTGAAAAGAGAGAGAGAGAGAAGATTAATTTGGCATGACTTGTTTTTGAGGAATCCATGCTGGTTCTTTTTCTAAGTGTGCACAGACAGTTTAGTGATCAGTTCTAGTACCTTTCCTGGTATCAGTGTCAAGCTGACTCGTTTGTAGTTGTTCAGGTTTTCTTTTTTTCATCTTTTTGAAGCTAAGGACAATATTTGCATGCCTCCAATATGTTGGGACCTCTCCTGTCCTCCAAGAATTTTCAAAGATTATTGACAGTGACTCTGACACTCCATGTTCAAGTTCCTTTAGCATAGTTGAATGCAGCTCACCCAGCCCCAGAGACCTGAATTCATTCAGAGTAGCTAATATTCCTTTACTACCTCTTTATCCATTCTAAGCTGTAGTCCCTTTACTGCATGATTTATTCTATTTTCAGCAGTTAGAGCACTGTTTTCTTTTGGATGAAGACTGAGGCAAAGAAGGTATTGAAGACAGTTTGGTCTTTTCTGTTTCTATTAGTATGCCACCATCTTTTTTATTTGGTGGCCCATCAGATCTTCGTTCTTCTTGTGCTGAACATTGCCAAACTCTCCTTTATTATTTTTAACCTTTCCAGCTAGTCTGAGCTCATTCTGAACTTTTCCAACTTTTCTCTGCAGGTATTGACTCTTTATCTTTATTCCTCTTTGATGGTTACTCCTTTCTTCCATTTCTTACACATGGCTCTTTAAAATCTCATCTCATTTGAAAGTTCTTTGTACATCTATGCTGGCTTCTTTGGACACCTTGTACTTTTTCTCCCCCTTGGAATTGTTTGCAACTGTGCCTTCAGTATCTCACCTTTAAGAAATTCCCATGTGTAATGAGTTCTCTTACCTTTGAGCATTTTTGATCACCCAACATTTCCCTTAGTTTACTGAAATCAGCTTTCTTGAAGTCCAGAGTGAGTGGTTTCCTCTTCCCTTTGTACCACAAATCCCAAGAAGACATG
>NC_056524.1:74099917-74102976 GCF_019175285.1 Sceloporus undulatus
GTGTGTGTGTGTGTGTGTGTGTGTGTGTGTATATATATATATATACATACATACATACATACTGTGGAGCAGCTGAAAGTGTAATGCTGCATGTATATGCTTACACACACATCTTTGTGTGTGTGTGTATATATATATATATATACACATATACACACACGCATATATATATATATATACACACACACACAAACTGTGGAGCAGCTGAAAGTGTAATGCTGAATGTATATGCTTGCACACACATCTTTGTGTGTGTGTGTGTGTACGCACACTGCCCTGCCTCAAAGCTAGGGAATTCTGGGAACAGTAGTTTTGTGAGTCATTTTGCCTTCTCTATCAGAGAGCTCTGGTGCCACAATGAACTACAGTTCCCAGGATTCCTTGGCACTGGGCAGTTAAAGTAGTCTCAAACTGGATTATTTCTGCAGTGTGTTTTGGACCGAATGGACACCATTTTAACTGTCATGGCTCCATCCTATACAGGATCCTGTGATTTGTAGTTTGGCAAGGCAGAGGAGGCATAAAGATCTTGTAAAGCTACAAACCCCAGGATTCCATAGGATAAAAGTGGTGTCAAACTGCATTATTTCTTCAGTGTAGGGTCCAAAACCTCTGGCTTCAGTGCAAGGGAAGCCTGGGAGTTGTAGTTTTGTTGTGTTACTGGAGCTCTCTGACACAGGAGTCTCAATGTCTCACAAAACTACAGTTCCCAGGGCTGTTAAAGCAGTCTCAAACTGGATTATTTCTTCCATGTACTTTGGAGCTAGGACTCTAGTTTCCATTCCCAGCTGGCCATCGTTGGTCGAGTCACACACTCTCGGCTCCAGAAAACCCAGATAGGCTCGCCTCAGTGCCGCCATAAATCGCAATTTAAACAACGTTGAGGCACAATTAGCAAGCATCGCCAGGGAGGGAAAGAGAGGCCCGCCTGAGGGGAGAAGGGGGAGGCGCCAGTCTGGCAAAAGAGAGCCGAGGAGGAGAGGAAACGGCGCCATTCAGAGGGCTGCTTGCTTCAGCCCCTCAGTCTGTCCCTCAGCGCCATGGCGGAAGGCTTGCTCCCAAGGCGCCAGAGGGAACGCCTCAGAGAAGCCCCTCATGCAGTTACTATGACAAGCCCACTGTGTGCTTTGCACGTTTGAAGGGGGAAAAGGGGAGGCCATTAATGCCTTCTGAGGCGCTCTGGGATAATGCCACAGCCACAGAGACACCCCCACGTCCTCCATTATGCAAGACACTTCCTACACTTTAGCCTTCTGTCCAGGAGGAATGTCAGAAGTTACGACCTCCATTTTGGCAGGGGGACCACACGTCCTCCTTTAACCAGGACACACCCTACATTTCAGACTTCTGCCCAGGAGCGATTTCAAAACGTCTTCCATTCTGGCAGGGTGACCACACGTCCTCCTTTTGTAGGACACGCCCTACATTTCAGCCCTGCCCAGGAGGAATGTCAAAGCATCCTCCATTCTGGCAGGGTGACCACACGTCCTCCTTTTCTACGACGTGTCCCATATTTCAGCCTTCCCCAGGAGATATTTCAAAATGTCTTCCATTCTGGCAGTGTGACCAGACGTCCTCTTTTTATAGGACACGCCCTACATTTCAGCCTTTGCACAGGAGGAACGTCAAAAACGTCCTCCATTTTTGGTAGGATGACCAGATGTCCTCCTTTATCCAGGACACATCCTACATTTCAACCTTCTGCCCAGAAGGAATGTCAAAGTGTCCTCCATTTTAGCTGGGAGACCAGAAGGCCTCCTTTTGTAGAACACATCATCCATTTCAGCCTTCTGCCCTGGGAGGAATTTCAAAACGTCCTCCATTTTGAACCTGACTCAAAAGTATGAATTTATATGAGTGTATTTAGCTTTTATTTGGTCATGCCCTCCAGTTTTCCCCAAATGTCTTCCATTTTGAGCATGACTAAGATGCATCCATTGATATTTCTATGAATGGTGTGTTGTTTTTTAATAGCTTTTATTTGGTCATGCTCTCCATTATTTTTCCCTTCTCGAACGTCCTCCATTTTGCCGTGCCTTGTCCTCCTTTGCAGTGACAATTAAAAAACTACATTTCCCATAATTCCTCCCGGGGGAAGAGGAAGGGTCCGTGGTGACGTCACGCGACGAGAGCTGGGGCTGCCGTGCCAGAAAACCTCTCCAGCGGCGAGGGAGGCCTTGCGTTCTTATGAGCATGCGCAGAGTATGGCACCTGTGGCGCGTGTGCCAGGCGGAGGGGGTTGTGGTGCGGAGCAGCTGGCGGCCGGCCTCCCTCCCTGGCTCCTCCCCCTTGTTGCCAACATGGCGTCCCGGCGATCTCGCTCCGCCTCAGGTCAGTGAGCGCCCCGTTTCATGCAGGGATTCTGTTGCCATGGTGCTCCTCCTGCCTCCCGGAGCGCGGAGGCCTCGACTGCAAAGCCACACTCATCCTCTTCCTGGTGGGGAACCTAAGGGCACCCCGCCCTCCTTGGGGCTCTGGAGGAAAGGGCCCCGCTGGGAGGCTGCTGCGGTGGCTCCGGGTCCTTTCCTCCAGGCCCCAGGTGGGGAAGGAAGGAGAGCCCTCTCTAGGGGAATGCCTAGGAACAGGGCGAGATGCTCCTCTGGGCAGGACTCTTTGCTCAGGGCAATATTGTTCCTGTGTGCTTCATTCCAATTTATGGAGACCCTAAGGCAGTGATGGCGAACCTTTGCGTGCCGGGGGCGGGGCTTCTAACCCCTTTCCCTCTGAGGACGGTAAATGGGACTTGGAGGACGGCGCCCAACTCTGGAGTTTGCCAGCCTCTGAGGACCATCATTTTAACATAGGGTGACCCTAAGGACTATCATTCCACCTTATAGCAACCCTAAGGACCATCATTCTGCCTTACAGGGATCCTACGGACCATCATTCCATTTTAGGGCTACCCTAATTCTCATCATTCTGCCTTATGGGGACCCTAAGGACCATCATTCCACCTTATAGCAACCCTAAGGACCATCATTCTGCCTTACAGGGATCCTACGGACCATCATTCCATTTTAGGGCTACCCTAATTCTCATCATTCTGCCTTATGGGGACC
>NC_056524.1:74102986-74126745 GCF_019175285.1 Sceloporus undulatus
TTAAGGACCACCATTCCCCCTTAGAGCAACCCTAAATCCCATCATTCCATATTCAGGCAACCCTAAATCAAACCTATCATGGGGTTTTCTTGGCAAGATTTTTTCAAAGGAGGTTTGCCATTGCGTTCCCTGTGAGTTACCCATGACCACCCAGTGGGTTTCCATGACTAAGCTGGGATCTGAACCCTGATTTCCAGACTCATGATTTCAATACTCAAACCCCTACACCACACTGGCTCTAGGCCTCACTAAACTATAAAATCTTGAGTTCCACAGGAGGCAGACATAGCAGTTAACAGATGGCATTTCTCCCCTCAATCAATGTCTTGCAGCAGCAATGGACCGGATGAGGGAAAACAAGCTCAAGCTGAATCCAGACAAAATGGAAGTACTTACAGTAGGGTCCCCCAAACCAGGTATCAGGCTGCAACCTCAGTCCTAGAAAGGCTCATGCTCCCCTCAAAGGGCTGTGTTTGCAGCTTAGGGGTGCTTCTTGACTCGTCGCTTCAGATGAGAAATCAGGTGAATGCAACAGTTAAGAGTGCCTGTCTCAGCTCCAGCTGATATGTCAGCTGCGCCCCTTCCTGGAACAGGGTGACCTCGAAACTGTAGTACATGCACTGGTAACCTCAAGACTTGATTTTTGCAATGCACTCTACATGGGGCTACCCTTGTGCCTAGTCCGGAAACTTCAACTGGTGCAGAATATGGCAGCCAGATTGATTACAGGAACAACTAGGAGTGACCATATTACCACCAATATTGAAATCACTCCACTGGCTGCCTATTAGTTTCCGGGCACACTACAAGGTGTTGGTCATTACCTTTAAAGCCCTCCATGGCTTGGGCCCAACCTATTTAAGGGATCGCCTTCCATGTAATCCGCCCCATGCACTCAGATCCTCTGGGAGGAATTTGTTGCAGTCCACAAAGACCAGATGGCGACCTCCCAGAGGACTTTTTCTGCGATCGCTCCCACTTTATGGAATGACTTGCTGGACAAGATCCATCAAATTACCAACCTTGAGAGCTTCAAGAAAGCTGTCAGACAGATCTCTTCCGGCAGGCCTTCCCGGAACGTAAACATCCTGCCACGTAAACATCCCCCACAGACATATACAAGTGAAGACTCTGCCCACCATTATTCTATTATTGTATTATTGTTTTTAGATTTTATTTTCTGTAATTTTAATGTATAGAATTGTTTAATCCTTTTTTAAGGGTGGTGGTGGAAATTGTATATATTGTATTTTTAAAAGGTTGTACGCCACTTTGATTGAGGCAACAAAAAGCAGGATATAAATTAAAGTTTTATTTATTTATAGTTTTTAACATGAAATAATAATACTATAACAGTGTAGTGTGATATTGTCCATTGTAGGTAAACACCACTAGATAACATCACCCTGGTTTTGGAAGCTAAGCAGGGCCAGCTCTGGTTAGTACTTTGATGGGAGACAGGGACGTAGCTAGGATTTTAGGAAGGGGGGGGGTCCAGACTAAGTGCCACCATTATAATGGGGCTTGAGTGCGGCGGCGCAGCAGCACACACCATTCATTTTTCTAATGGAAGGGGGGGTCCAGACCCCCAGATCCCCCCCTGGCTACGTCCCTGTGGGAGACACCCAATGAATACCAGGTACTGTAGGCTGTATTTCAGAGGAAGGAACTGGTCAAATCTCCGCTGAATATTCCTTTCCTAAGAAAACCCTATGAAATTCATGGTGTTGCCGTAAAATCGACAGGCGACTTGAAGGCACACACAGATCAATCATTAAACGTTTATCTAGTTCTCCATCCAATGGCCAACAAGATGCCTTTGGGAAACCCACAAGGAGGCCAAGAGTGCAAACAGCATCCTTCCATTCATGTTCCTCAGCATCTGGTGTGTAGAGCCATGCTCACAGCTTCAAAAAGCTACTTGTTTGGATCACAACTGTCAGAATCTGAGAGTTACAGTCCTGCAGAGAACCCTTTCCTACTTCAGAACCAACTGCCTCTGATCCTCAGGTAGCAAATACAGTGGACACTTGGTATCTGCTGCAATTTGGTTGCAGGACCCTCGCTGTGGATACCAAAATCTGTGAATGCTCAAGTCCCATTATATGCAGTATCATAGGAAAATGGCATCCCTTACATAAAATGGCAAAATTTGCTTTTTGAATTTTTTCCACCATGATCATTTTTGAACCATGGTTGGTTGAATATGGAGGGCCAACTGTAGCCCTTTTCAGTACAGTAAAAATCATCAGAGGATAAGGATGCCTTAATGTCCCAAAACACTGCAGTAATATGTTCTAGTCACTAAAAGAAATTAAAAGACAAGAGTAGTTCAATTTATTTGAGAAAGGGAAAGGCCATTAGTATCTTGTGTCTTGTTCTGCCTTTCCAATGGAAATATTATATTTCAGTCTTTAGGTATATAGCAATTCTTTTATGAGTACACCTAAAATGTAAAGTGTAAATATGACAGACAGATATGACATTGGATGTGTGTCATTCTGGTGCCCTCCTCTGAGAGATGGGATTAGTTGACGCTTTGTGTGAAGCAACTCTGTTTTGACTCTTAGCTGCATAAAGTCCCTTAGGGTAAGACTATGCATTGACTAAAATATCGCAGAACCATAGAACTGGAGGTATCCCAAGAGTTGTCTGGGCCAACCTCCTACCTCTGCAGGGACATCAACTGTAGACTGAGGATGGCTCCATATGGAAAATAGTCATTTGATATATGTTAGATGAGTGCCATGTTGTTTCTAGGATAATGAAAAACTGAAAAGAATACACTGTCCCCTGCTTTGCTTTATAGTTGGCTCATACTTGTTTAGTTTGTGCTAGTGAATACCCGTAGTTGTTCCAAATTAAGAAGCACTGTGTATCAGCATGCTATTTTGTGTGCATTTACATTCCCCTTTTATTTCATCTTCCATCTGGTTTCATTTAGGCCACAATCCAGCAGTAGTTGCCAGCACTCCTAGTTGCATAGAGTAACATTTACCTTAATATTTTTGTCCTATATGAGACATTTCATTCTGACAGAAGGAAAATGGATGTAAGACCAATACAGTTCATGTTCTTGGCCACAGTTAGGAAGGCAGGGGGCCCACATTTGATATTCTGACTAGATGCAATGGCCTAAATCCTATTGAGATGAGATTAGACCTTTGCAACTAGAATGCACCCAGTGAGTCACTGGGAATTCAGTAAATCAACACCTGTAATTTTCATTAACTCAGGGGATCTACTCTAGTTAGAGAATGTTTAGTTTTAGGTCGCTGTGCTCCAGAACTCAAAATAAGCAACATGTCCTCAGCACTTACACAATGTGTTTTAAAAATAATGAATTACTCAAAACTAGACTAATGAATATAATGACTTGCTGAAGCCACCCATAACTGTTAAGTAATGTCATGCTTGCTGTTCCTTGCTGATGGGTGAGTCCAGCATGACATACTCAATTCTCCTTAAAAGCAACCTTCCAAGTTTTACATCCACCATATTTGATACCATTTCATTCCCCTTCCTTTTGAGTTGGATATGATTCTTCTGGATCCTGTTGTAACTATTAGGACCACTGCTGTATTAATTATGCAAGCTGTTAAAGTTGTTAATGCTTAGAATAAGTTAGAGAAGATTCTTTTATTTATACACATAAATATTTTAGGACTGCATTCAGGAATGTATTTCTTCACGATTATTTGAACCATAGATTATTTAAAGTCCACATCATTAGCGGATGAGCTGGATGACTCAGATGTCAGTCATCTAATACAGTGGTACCCCGGGTTACGAAATTAATTCGTTCCGCGGTTAATTTCGTAACCCGAAATACCTTCGTAAGCCGAATTCCCATAGGCGCTAATGGAAAAATAGCTCTCTGCTGCCCTCCGGTGGCGGAAAATAGCGCCGCGGTTTTTTCGTAACCCGAAGAAACCTTCGTAAGCCGAAGCAATAAATCCCTATGGGATTTTTTCGTATCCCGAAAAATTCGTAACCCGGCGCATTCGTATCCCGGGGTACCACTGTATCTTTAAGAAATAAAGTATTTAAGAGTTACATATTTGTGTATAAGATAGAGGGTGGCCTATGATGTAAGATCCAAAATACACTGCAGAAGTAATCCAGTTTGAGACCGCTTAAACTGCCCTGGCTCAGTGCGTGGGAATCCTGGGAACTGTAGTTTATTGTGATACTAGAGCTCTCTGACAGAAGGCTAAATGTCTCACAAAACTACAGTTCCCAGAACTCCCTAGCACTGAGCCAGAGCAGTTAAAGTGGTCTCAAACTGGATTATTTCTGCAGTATGTTTTGGACCTAAGTGGGAGGATGCCCCCAAATTATCAGAGAGAAGCACCCTTCCCTGCTTGGACCACAAGCTGCCATTGGTTACACATTTACAGTACAGTCAGTTTTACTATATAGAAGTTTGTGTGATGCTTCATTTAATTGCGATCTTGTTCTTACTGTTTTATGTCGTAATTATCTTCTTTTCAACATACATAGAAAATATGGACAAATTATTGCAAAAATAAACAGTTCCTCCCATGGCGAGATTGCCTAATTTTCATTTTAAAGCTGTGAGAATTCCAGCTTATATTTCCTTTATTTCTTTTTAAAATGCATTTTAAAGTATTTAAAATACTGTGATAAACTGTCTCCTGTAGGTACTATTTGGCTCTGTTTTGGTAGATTCCAATGTATCTCAGTTTCTGCCTTTGGTTGTCCTTTCCATTGTATACAGATACACCTCAATTAGCAAAACAGATGTGTTTCTGAGTGTTATTTCTTTAGCAGGAATTTGGTAAGTGGGGCAAAAATAATATGGAAAGAATAGGAACAGGCTACTATACCACAAAAAAGAAGAGAAGGTCAATATCTTTCAATAATCTTTTTAATCCAAAACTATCAATAGGCACATGTGAAATGAAACAACTAGATCAGGTTAGGCTTCCATAAGTAAAAAGCAAACAAGCAAACAAATAAAAATATTGTCAGCCTTTGGGAGACTACTTGAAAGCTTCTTCCAAAATGTATCCATGGAAAATTATTGCTATTATTATTCAGGAGGGAACTGATATTTACCTTCCCCATCGTAGACGAGTATACACAGCTGAAGTTGGATTGGCTAAAGAAAAATCCTGCTTTCTCTAATTTTAAACTTCATTGAATTGTTTACTGCAGATATGCTACTGCAAACTGACATTGAAAATCTGTGTTTCTCCAGCCATTCTTCACCATACTTCCAATGCTGATGCTGCTAAAAACCTCCCAGCTAGACAGAGGATGAGGAAAAAGGGCTGTGCAGGCATAAACAGACTGTAAAAAGGAGTTTCTTTGTCAGAGGCTTTGTTAACTGAGGTATGCCTGTATACAACTTGTCCCCAGTATATGCCTCCCCCCACTCTGCATTTTACTAATAATACAGGTGGCTGGGTCTGTGCACACCCATTTGAAAGTGCCTCTTTGTGTTTGTTTAATGTTTAAAAGACCTACTTTTTAATGGTGTACTTGCAAATAAAGTTGTTGAAAAGGCTATATTGGTAGAATATTCAAGTGATTGTAAAAGTGAAAAACATACCATGCAGGAGAAAACAAATGATGATGCATTCTAATTTCTTTATAATATGTTAATTGCCAGTATGTACTGCATGTCCTCCCTCCCCCCCCCCCCAATTGACCACTGAAAACATGCTTCGATTAGGGCTACATCAAACATTTTGGATCCATCCATGTATGCAGTACAGTACTTCTTTCACTGAATGGAAACCTGGTGACCAGTTATGGAATAATATTCAAAGCATAGCAGGCTTTGGTTCAAAGCATTGCAGAAATAATCCATCTTGAGACCACTTTAACTGCCCTGACTCAGTGCTAGGTAATTCTGGGAACTAGTTTTGGCCTGTTACAGACTGCCAAAATAAAGCTGCTTCGGGTCTCTTTGGAGGTATGCTATTTAAGTGATGCATGGGTCCTAAGAGTCCAGAGGTCACGCCAAAGCCACACTCCATTCCTAAGCACTGGAGGGCAGCTTTGGTGCAGCTTCCGGATTCTTAGGATGCATGCATCGTTTAAACAGCATACCTCCAAAGAGACCCGAAGCAGCTTTATTTTGGCAGTCTGTAACAGGCCTTTGTGCAATATTTAGCTTTTTCTGGTCTGGTGCCACAATAAACTACAATTCCCAGGATTCCCTAGCACTGAGCCAGGGCAGTTAAGGTGGTCTCAAACTGGATTATTTCTACAGTGTGTTTTGGTCTTTTGTTGCCTTCTCATAATGCTATTAGAGAGCACATTAGAATAATGTTCATGCTCTGTTACTAATAAAGCGCAGTAATTCTTGTTTACTCTTCAAGACAACCAAATTAAAAACATGTTATATGTTAATCTTCATAATCTAAGGTTATTTGACAGCTGCAGCTTTTGTGTGTCTTGATTTTGTTTAAAAACAAACAAGCAAACACAGGAATACTAACTCTCAATTTCTCTTTTAAAGACCATGACAGCGATGATGACTCATATGAAGTACTAGATTTAACAGAATATGCAAGGCGTCATCATTGGTGGAACCGAGTGTTTGGCAGAAATTCTGGACCTATTGTAGAAAAGTATTCTGTAGCTACCCAGATAGTAATGGGTGGTGTAACAGGCTGGTAAGAATACATTACTTCTGGATATTGTAATGTGCTTTTATTTTATAGCTTTAATTCATGTCAAAACTGTTTTTAAAGCGATATAAGTTTCGTTTCAAATTTCAGAAAATAGGATTAATAATAATTGTAAAGAAGTCCCAATGATTTTTGCAAATAGTTCTTGAAATCTGTTAGAGAAGAAATGTCTCATCTCTGAAAGTTTTAGTTAAACACAAAAAGGGGCACTGTTAATTGTCAGTGTTGTTGCTTGTTGATAGTACTAACTGTTGAGGCCTTATACAGCACATTGTTGTAGGGCAGGAGTTGGCAGCTGTGAGAATTTAGGGGACTGCCTGCCTGGAGACCCTGGAGGACTGCATCCCCACACCACACACCCCTGCAAAAGTATTTAAAAATTAGTTTTTGAATTTTGAAATATTTTTTAAAATACATTTTTACTAGAATTTTGAAATAGGTTTTGACCTTAGAAGGCCCTGGGAGTCACAAAAATTGTAGGTTGTAGGTACATGTAGTCCATGGACTCCACTTTCTTCACCTCTGTTGTAGTGTGATCTACAGGTTCACTAACATCTGTCGAGAGGCTGGAGAAAGCAAAAGCCATAGTATGAGATGGAGGGAATTCCAGACCCTGAATCCAGTTTTCTTAGTGTCCCAATTGTGCTTTCTGTAATTCCTCAAATACCCTTCTCTATGACCCAGTTGCTTTTGGTCTCTCCCAACTTTTGTAGCCACTGTAAAAGGCTTCTCTTAAGGCTTAGTTATTGACAGAAAGAGCCTTAAGCTAAAATACGCTGGTATTTTTGGTCCTGTCCTTTGCTCTGCCCGCCCTGGGTATCCTCTCCTCAATATTGTTTGGTCAAGATTGCTTGCATGTATCCCAAGTTATGGGGTTCCTTCAACTTTCCAGGATCAAGCTCCAATCATAGAGTTTAAGGTTTCAGATACCAAGGTTTGGAATGAGAATTGTAGAATATAGTATAGCAACCAGTGCTATGATTGTCTCCTTTTCTATACACTTGCATATATTAGGATGGAAGACGATATACACAGATTGACAACTTAATTTCTATTTCACTCACACACACACTCTTTATTTTAAGGTGTGCAGGATTTTTGTTCCAGAAGGTTGGAAAACTTGCAGCAACTGCAGTAGGTGGGGGTTTTCTTTTGCTACAGGTATGTCAATTTAATTTACAAAATATTGTCATTTCAATATAAATTAATTGGTCTGCAAGCAGAAAGAGAGGTGGCATCCACAGAAATAGCTAGAAGTTGTCTGTAAACATTTCTTTAGAAGCAGGGATATAGTCCTTTGGAGATAGTTGATATAGGCCTGTTACAGACAGCCAAAATAAAGCTGCTTCGAGTCACAAGCCTGTTACAGACAGCCAAAATAAAGCTGCTTCGAGTCACAGTGGAGGTATGGTGTTTCAATGATGCATGCGTCCTAAGAGTCCAGAAGCCACACCAAAGCCACGCTCCAGTCCTTAGGGCTAGAGCATGGCTTTGGTGTGAATTCTGGACTTTTAGGACGCATGCATCATTGAAACACCATATCTCCACTGTGACTCGAAGCAGCTTTATTTTGGCTGTCTGTAACAGGCCATAGACTCCCCTCATACTGGTGAACCTCTGGTAAAATCAATGGGAGCAGGTCTATTGATTGTCTGTAATTAGACATTAAATGCATTGGTTTGTATTCAGTGTTCAAATTCTTAAATTATAAGTACACTTTCTTGTAAAATTAAGGGAGCCATCCAAAATATTGAGAGTAAATTTTTGTTTAGTCACTGGGACTTCCCCCTTCCTCTCTTGTACCCACTCAGTGCAATTCTTTTCCTCTGGGGGTGTGGAGAACATTTCAGAGAAGATTTAGGGGGCAAAGTAGGTGCTAAAGGAAGAGGAGGAATTTATTCTAACAGCAATGCTGGTGGATGGATGCAGTGGAATATTGCCCAGTAGGTTCAGTGAAAATCACAATGTATTCGTATTGTACATTGCATCACCCATCTTGAACCCAGTTAGCATGAAAAAAACTTTTCACAGCAACTGTTCTCATTTCCGCTAGAGACATCATTAACCACAGGGGGGAATCTTTAAATGTAATGTACTGCAAAAATAATTAGGAATGCAATCCAAATAAAGTTTCTGTAAATAAAAGGTATTTACTGGCAAATTGGGACCTTAGTTGAAAGGTAATAGGGAATTAAAGCCCTTAAAGACAATTTTAACCTTCTAATAGGTCCTAGGCTTTCTCTACTATTTTAGTTTAAAATGAAATGTGAGCACTTGTTAAATACAGTGGTTTCCACAGAGACAAAGGTGTTTATCTTTTTTTTTTTTATTAATTTTATTGTTACAATAATCATACAAAATGCCAACCACATATTCCAAAGACAAGACAAACAAAACAATACATTCTTATACAAAAAAAAAAAACAAAACAAACAAACCATAAAACACGGTTTTATCTAATTTTCATTTATCTTCTAACTAAAGACTTCCTCAAAGTTTTGTACAGTATTTAATTCATTTCTTTAACGTATTTCGTAAGTTTTTACATATCTTTTTCCCTTCTTAATTCTAATCATAAATCCTTTCTATAATTCATATATTCTTTTATTTTACTCTTTTAATTTCTTTTTAATCCAAGTCCATTTTTTGAAATATTTTTAAACATTCCCATTCTTTCTCTCTTTCTTCTAATTTTGTGTCATTCATACGCGCTGTAAGTATGTCCATTTCCATTGCCTCCATTAGGTTTTCTAGCCATTCTTCTATATCAGGGGTCATTCTTGATCTCCAGTATCTAGCAAAAGTAATTCTGGCTATCGTAATCATATATAGTATTAATCTTCTGAATTTTTTTTCCATTTTTTTTCTAATATGCCCGTCATGTTCAAAAGAAACAATAAAGGGTTCAATGGTATCACAGTTTCTAATATTCTTGACATGAAATTTTGTATTTTCCCCCAATAATTTTTTGTCACTTCACATTCCCACCATAAATGGTAGAATGTACCTCTTTTTTTTTCACATTTCCAGCACATACCACTCCCCGCTTTATACATTTTATTTAGTCTACTTGGTGATAAATACCATCGGTGTAAAATTTTGATATAATTTTCCTTATAGTTCTGACAAAGAGTGAAGGAATGTGAGTCTCGCCATGATTTTTCCCATAAGTCCATTTCGATTACTTCACCTATGTCCTGAGACCACTTTATCATATTTTGCTTTACTGTTTCAGATTCCAGCTCTCTTTGTTTTAATATTCTATAATATTTAGATAAATGACCTTTTTTCTCATCAAATATAATGTTATCGATTTCATTCTTTATACTTGTTAATTCATGCTCTTTTTGTCCATTCTAAATTTTTCCATTAATTGTCTTTGCAATAACCAATTTCTATTAGTCAATCTTTCTATTTCCTCGTTAGATTTCATTACTAATTTTCCTTTTTCGTCCTTTAATAAATCTTTATATGTTAACCAATGTTGATCTTTTTGTCTAGTTCTTTTATAAAACGCCTCTTGAGCTGAGATCCATAATGGCCATTGATTATAGAACATTTTCTTAATTTTTTGCCAGATCCTATATAGCGAATTCCTTATAAAATGATGGGAAAAATCGGAGTTTGCATTTAATTTTTCATACCATAAAAAAGCGTGGTACCCAAATCTCATCTTTGTACTTTCTAGTTCTAGCAATTCCTCATTTCTCAAAAAAAACCATTCTTCTAACCATTGGAGGCCTGCTGCATAATAGTATAATTTCAAGTTTGGTAAATTACAGCCTCCTTTTTTTTATCTTCTGTTAACAGCTTCCACCCAATCCTCGCTTTCTTTCCTTGCCAAACAAAGTTGGTAAGGATTTTTTGCCAATTTTCAAAGTATTTATCTTTACACAGAATGGGTAGATTTTGGAATAGGAAAATGAGTCTTGGCAACACGTTCATCTTCAACATTTCCATTCTTCCCAACAAAGAAAAATTCATTTTGGACCATTTTAACATATCTCTCTTGATCTCATTCCATACTTTTTCATAGTTGTTTGAGTAAAGGTCTATATTTCTTTTTGTAAGATATATACCCAGATATTTAGCTTTTTTAACCACTTTGAATCCTGAAATATTACTTAGCTCTTTCTCTTCCATTTCTGACATATTTTTAGTTATAATTGCTGTTTTATTTACATTGATCTTGAAACCTGCCAATTCACCATAATTATTTATCCTCTTTATAAGTTGTACTATTGATTTCTTTGGATCTTCTAAGAATATGATCAGGTCATCGGCAAATGCTTTAAGTTTAACATTAAATTTACCTATTTTAACACCTTCTATATCACTATCATCTCTAATACTGTTATTTAGTATTTCCATTGTCAAAATAAATAGCAGAGGTGATAGGGGGCACCCCTGTCTAGTCCCTCTATTAATTGCTATATAATCTGTTATATCATTATTAATTATTATTCGTGCTTTCTGTTTTTCATAGATTGCTTTTATCCATTTCAGAAATATGTCTCCAAATTCCATCTTTTCCAGTGTCTTTATCATAAAGTGCCAATCTACCCGATCAAATGCCTTTTCTGCATCGACCATTATCATCGCAAACTTCTTGTCATTATTATGTTCATAATATTCTATTAAATTTAAGACCGTTCTTATGTTGTCCTTTATTTGTCTTCCTGGTATAAAACCATTTTGATCTTCTTTTACCAATACATTAACACATTTCTTTAATCTAGCTGATAAAATTGATGTAAAGATTTTATAATCTGTATTGGTTAAGGATATAGGTCTGAAATTACTTATAGTTTGCTTCTCTTGATATCCTTTAGGTATCAATGATATATATGCTTCACTCCATGACTCTGGTATTCCATTATAGTATATATCATTTAATGTTTCTTTTAATGGTTCTAACAGAATATCTTCCATCTTTTTATAATATAGTGCCGACAACCCGTCCGGCCCTGGGGCCTTTTGCGTTTTTAAATTTTTTATGGCCTCTTTAATTTCTTCTTTAGTAAATGTCTGATTTAAATAGTTTTTTTGATCTTCTTTTAATGTCGTATTTATATTCTCCTTTATAAATTTCCCAATCTTGTCTATATTATTTTCTTGTATTTCTTTACTATACAATTTCCTATAGTAATCCATAAATGCTTTTTTTATATCATTACAATTTGTTATTAGTTCTCCGTTTTCATATATTTCTGTTATTAGTTTTTTTTCCTTTTCTTTTCTTATTCTGGATGCCATCAGTTTCCCGGCTTTATTTCCGGATTCAAATTGTTTCTGTTTTAATATTCTTAGTTTTCTTTCTATCTCTTCTGTAGCTATCACCTTAAGTTGCATTTTTATCTCCTCTATTTTGTTTTTTAACCGTTTGTCTCCTTTCTTCCTCCATTCCTCCTCTTTTTTATTTAAATCTTCTACTAATCTTCTTTCCTTTTCTTTTTTTAATTTATTTCTTTCATATTGTATTTTTATAAATACACCTCTTATAACCGCTTTACTTGCATCCCATATAGTTTTTAAAGGGACATCCTCTGTTTTATTTTCTATAAAGTACAGCTTCAAGCTTTCCTTAACTTTTTCTAATAATTTCTCTTCTTTCAATATGTCTTCCTGTAATCTCCATAGATATTGTTTCTTTTTCTCTGAAACATTCAACATTATTAGATTGTGGTCTGATTCATAATTTGACTTGATATCCATAGAATCTATGGACGGTAACAATGTTTTGGATGTTAAAAAAAGATCTATTCTGGAGAATGAATCATGAACCTCTGAATAATATGTAAATTCCCTTGCATCTTGATATTTGTATCTCCATATATCTGTTAAATTGAAGTCCTCCATCATTCTGAAAAATGATTTAGGTAATTTTCCCTGGTGTTTTCCAATTGTCTTATTGTTATTTGATTTCCTATCTATAATTGGGTCAATAACAGCGTTAAAATCCCCCATTAAAATAATATTTTCATATTCTAATTTAGACAACTCATTATATAGTTTCCCAAAAAAAATTTCTCGCTCTTCTAGTGGGGCATATATACCAATTATCAACAGTACTTGGTTTTGAGTTTTAATTTCTACTCCTACGTACATCCCTTGATTATCATTTAATACTTCTTTGGCTTGAAATTTTTTATTTACATAAATAGTTACTCCTTTTTTCCTTGATTTCGATGTAGATGAGAAATTATTTCCTAATTTGGTATTTTTTATATATTTTAATTCTTCTTGCTTAATTTTGGTTTCCTGTAGACATATTATTTCTGCTTTTGTTTTTTCTAATCGATGAAAGATCATATTTCTCTTGTATTTTGAATTAAGGCCTTTTACATTCCAAGAATAGATTTTAACCATATTATTATAATAGAAATAAGTCACTTATAGTAATGGAATTCTTTTAACACAATATATAAAAAGGATCTAAGCTACTTGTTTCTTATTGTTTCAATTACCTTCTGCCTCCAATACAATCAGTTGTTCTTCTTCTCCCACGATATCCTTTAGTTCTGTTGAATCTGTTGGAACCCTTTCTTCTTTGTTCTTCTTACTTTCTTGTTTATATAAGCTATTCTTCCACACTCTAATATTATTTTTCTCCTCTCTCATATCTTTATGCTCATTTTTTATCTTTTCTTCCATCTCTTTTGCTTTATTAATATTGTCAATTTTATATCTTTTTTGTTTAAAGTAGAAAGATAACCCTTCTATTCTGTCCCATTTATAACTTATTTCCATTTTGTTTAACGTTTGGACTAATGACCTATATTTTTGTCTCTCAATCATAATTTGAGGATGAATATCTTTAAATATTTTCATTTCTATATCTTCTATTATTAGTTTATTAGAATAACTTTCCTGTATTATTAATTCTTTAAATTTGGTTCTTACAAAACATATGACCACGTCCCTTGGCAATTTTTTATCCTTTATTTGTTGTGAATTAACTCTAAATAATTTATCAATTTCCAAATTCATTATTTCTTCTTCAATTTTTATGAAAGGTGTTTATCACACTGAGGTTTTTGCAGCTCAGTTCTGGGGTGACTCCTGGTTCAGCTATGCGAATTCACATTATAACACACTTGTTTTATCACACCTGGTTGCCCTTCCGTTGCCCTTCCGAATCAAGGGGGAATCGAATCCAAGGCAAGTCACGTGATGCAGATTCACGCAAAGCGGAGTGAGTGCACATTGTATTACCACACGGGTGCATACCATGTGGATTCAATGATTCGAATTGGGACCCTTGCGCATGCTCAGTGGGAGTCTGAACACATCCTGAACCTTTGCACTTCCGGGGTGAAGAAGGGAGCCTGGTTCCACTTTCACGTGAATGCTAGCCTCACATGAATGAGTGCTTCACATTTCTTCCTCCCTTCTATTTTCCCATCCCTGGCAGCCAAATTCAAATGGGGTCCTCCATGTCAGAGCCTCCATCCATTTCAGCCACATCTATATCTGTTCTGTCATTCTCCTCATCTGTTTCAGCCGCATCTATCTACATCTATTTTCCTGTCATTCTCCTCATCCATTTCAGCCACATCTATATCTATCCTCCATGTCAGAGCCCCCATCCATTTATTATTATTATTATTATTATTATTATTATTAGTCACTGCAAAATTATCAGTGTAGAAGCTGCAGGTTTACTTGGAAGTAAATTCTTTGGATCTGAAGGAGACCCATTTTGGAAGATTGCAGAAATGATCCGGTTTCCTTTATTCTCCATGCTCCCTAAAATGCCACTTCCCTGAATCCAATCCACTTTCCTTCCCTTTGTAACAGTTGCCTGCTCTTTAGTTTCATCCGCACTGGGGAGATAATCCGGTTTAAATCAATTTTAACTGTCCTGGCTCAGTGCTATGGAATTCTGGGAACTGTAGTGTCCTGAGACATTGAGCCTTCACTGCCAGAGAGCTCTGGTGCCTCAACAAACTAATTTATTATTATTATTATTATTATTATTAAAATAAATTATTTTTTTGGTTTTTTAAATTATAATTATTATAATTATTCTCCATGCTCCCTAAAGTACCACCTCCCTGAATCCAATCCACTCTCCTTCCCTTTGTATCAGTTGCCTTCTCTTAGGTTGCATCTGCACTTGGGAAACAATCCGGTTTGACTCCACTTTCACTGTCCTGGCTCAGTGCTATGGAATTCTGGGAGTTGGAGTTTGTTGTGGGATCCTTGGTTTGAGGCTATGGAATTCTGGGAACTGGAGTTTGTTGCTCCCCCCAGCCTCCGATGGCCCCCTCCATTGCTCCCATCTCTCCCCCCAGCCTCCTGTTTCATTCTCTCCATCCCTGTCATCTACCCTTCTGAGCAACAGAAGTAACTGGGGCAAAATTGCAGTGCAGCATCATGGGAAATTTGCCTCTTTGGAGGTTTGGGGTGGGGGTGTACCGGGATGGAAGCAAAGTTGCATTCCACACCAAATCAATTCGGAGTGAAATTGAAATGAGCTTGAATGCGAATTCTGTGAATTCACTTTTTACTGAATTCACCAAAATGAGGAGTCACTTTGGAATCACAGCAGAAGCACCATGGAAGGAGCCCCCATAGAAAGGAATTGCATGTGATAACACATCATGTTATCATGTGAATTTGCATCGTTGGACCCGCAGTCACGTCAGATCACAGCTGTGAAAAGCTGCAAAAACCTCCGTGTGATAAGGGCCTATGTCATACTAACTGGGGAAGCTGATCTTCTATTGTAAAGATATAGGCAAGCGTTTGAGAGAGCAATCCTGCTTTCAAAGGCATGAGGAAGTATTTTTGGTGGTGGGCAGAATCTGTTTACAAAGCAAGTGCCACATCCTGTGTCCTGCTATTTTGCTGTGAGAAAAGCAGGAGGAGATAGTTTCGCTTTTTCTTTCACTTTAATTACAGTGGGAGAGAATTAATGGTGCCACAAGGCCAATATAAAGTCTATGCCAGTTGGTGTATATTAGGAACCAAAAAGGCTTAGGCTGTAGTGTCTTTGTGCTTGCCTCCAGAAGGCACCATTTCTCCCCTCTCTTCTAGCAATTCATCTGTGCCAGTGGAAATTTCTGTGAGCGGAATAAGGGACTTCTAATGGTGTTACTGTCTTTCCACTGTTATGTTTCCATCTACATTGACAAGATTAGAGATGCCCTTTAGCTGGCTTACTAGTGCAAGGAAGATTGTTCCCTTAGTAACAAAGAAACTAGGATTCCTTCCTTACTATGATTAATGTAACTGCCCCCACAATATATTGCGTTCACTGTAAAGGTTAATAATAATAATAATAACAACAACAACAACAACAACAATAATAATGTATGCATATATTTTGTGCTTTAGTTTTCTTGATATGTCTCTCTTTTCCTTTTCTTAGATAGCTAGTCATAGTGGCTATGTACAGGTTGACTGGAAAAGAGTTGAAAAAGATGTAAATAAAGCAAAAAAGCAGCTCAAAAAGCGAGCAAACAAGGCAGCTCCTGAAATCAATACATTGATTGAAGAGGTAAACATAAATTTTATTTTGAATATACTTGTGGATGTCTTGATGTGCATTTTAAAAAAGTATCCAGGATCTTAAGATAGATGATAAACTTATTATGCGAAGTCAAAGGCTTTCACAGCTGGCATCCATAGTTTTTTGTGGGGTTTTCGGGCTCTGAAGATGCCAGCCACAACTACTGGCAAAACATTCATTTTATTATGTTATACATGTTTTATGAAAAGTTCTAATAAAAATTAATTTTAAAAAAAGATAGCTGGTAAATTGTAGTTCATTGGACCCTCGGTATCCATTGCAGTATGGTTCCAGCACCTCTGTGGATACCAAACTCCATTACATACAATGATGTAGTAAAATGTTGTCCCTTATATAAAATGGCAAAATCAAGTTTTGATTTTGGGATTTGTATGTGTGAATATTTTCGAACCATGGTTGGTTGAATTAGTAAAGAATCTGGATATGGTGAGCTGTTACTTGGACATCCACAAGCAGACCACACAATCATTAGCGGAACAACAACAGGGTTTTTTGCTTTTGCTTTTCCCACTAGTTTTTCATTATGTATATCCCAGTTCATTGCCATAATCTCTCTCTCTTTTCCTTTTCAGTCAACAGAATTTCTCAAGCAGAACATAGTGGTATCTGGTGGGTTTGTCGGAGGCTTCTTGCTGGGCCTTGCATCTTAAGGACTTCTTTTTGCTGGCTTAAAATATGGTGAAGAAAAATGACAGGACAGGCTTTCAGTGAGGCAGTTGCAAATCACTCGCTAATCATGCCTGAGCAAGATGGACGGATTTGCAAGACAAATCAGAGTATTTTGCATTTAGGCTTTGCCTCCTTAAACTTACCTAAACAGATTTGCTGAAAATTCTGTTGTGTGTTCAGTAGCATTGCTGAAGGAAAAAAAACCCAACAAAATATCTAAATTTTGTCATGACTTTTTATTACTGTATTTCCATTCAGAATCCATCATATTTAATATGTTTTCTCTTGGCTCTGTATGTTTTCCAATTGTAGGGGTATATATATTATTATTAATATTATTATTATTTAATGCTATTTCATGCTGTGGCTAATAATGCCAATGATTAAATGTATAGGATATTGTGCTTCAAGTGCAGGGCTAGCCATCTTCTGTAGAAATCACTGCAATAATAATATACTAGTCTGTAATATATTTTTTGCAAATATGAAATAAGCAATTGTGAACTTATTAAAGAATGAAAACCAGTTCTTGAGTAATTTGTGTTTTCTCCACACTTCTTATCTGCTTGTGGGGGAAAGGAGATTCATCAGCAATATCCCATGTAAATACATAGCTGAAGCAAACCAAATATATATTATGTTATAAACAAATTGCTTGACTGACAAATTGCAAAGAAACACTTTTGTGCTATTAGCATGCAGAAGTGGTCCAAGAACTATCCTGGGTATGTAAATTTATTGTTTTCAGATGTGGCCTATGAAATACATTTGGTATTCTTTTCCTAATATATCAGAATGACTGCAATGAAAATTTGTTATTTGTTATTGTGTGCCTTCAAACTTCTTTCTGATTTATGGCGAGCCTAAGGTGAACTTATCATGGATTTTTTTTCAAGGTTTATTCAGAGGAGGTTTGCCATTGCTTTCCCTTGAGGCTGACAGCATGTAACCTGCCTAAGGTCACCCAGTGGGATTCATGGCTGAGGTGAGAGTCAAACCCTGGTCTGCAGAGTCCAACACTCAAACCACATACACTTGAAAACAGGGTTACTGGGCCTTATCTGGCTTAGTGGCCATCTAAATGATTCTTATCTCAATCATGAACTTACTGGATGGTCTTACACAAATTATTCTAACATGCTCAGTCATCTGCAGTTGCAGTGGTATGGTTAATGTTACTGACCTACCTCGTTTTAAAAACTGAGATACAGAGGAGATTTATAAGGGTAAAGGTAAGCAATTTTAGATATTGGATTGCAACTTGCCATTACACTGGTACCCCGGGTTACGAAATTAATTCGTTCCGCTATTTCTTTCGTAAGCCGAAAATTTCGTAACCCGAAACGCTTTTCCCATTGAAAATAACTAATGCGTTCCAAGACCTCAGACTGAACCTGCAAGTCAAAACAAAGGCACAATAGAGGCCTATTAAGCTAAGTACCCTACAATACAAGTTGCCTGAGGCACTAAAGAGCTTAACAATGACTGGCAGGTCCATTCTAAAGTTTCTAAAGGATAAAGAAAAAAAAAGGTTTTTTCTTATCTTTGATGGTTCTGGCTTCTCAGAGACAGGCAGGAGGAGGGGGAGCTCTCAAATCATCACAGCCATGACCAAAGCAACCAACCCCAAGGTGACACTCTCTGGCATCACACCCATGACCAAAGAACCCCAAATCTAAAAAACCAACCCCATGGGCACACTCTATGGCCCCAAATCAAGGCCAGACTTGCAACTCAACATCCCACATCCCACACGCTCAATCATAACACCCATGACCAAAGAACCCCGAAAGCTGAAAAAACCCAACCCCATGGGCACACTCATGGCCCACACAAACCCCAGGCCACAAGACTGCAAACCACAGACCCCGCACATCCCCACAACTCGCAACAGCCAGCAAACCCACGGACCAAAGCCCCAACCCCAACAGCTAAAAAAACAAACAAACCGCCATGGGCACCTCTATGGCCCACACAACCAGGCCCAGACTGCAAACACCACACCCCATCCCACACCCAACCATCCACACCGCATCGACCAAAGACACCCCAAATTAAAAAACCAACCCCATGGGCCCACCCCTATGCGCCCACACAAAACAAGAAGGCCAACTTGCAAACTCACAATCCCCCACATCCCACACCCAATCCAGCACAAGCCCACCCCGACCAAAGCAACCCCAAATTTAAAAACCCAAACCGACCCCATGGGCACACCTAACGCTATGGCACCACACAAAACAAATCCAAGGCCAGACTTGCAAAACCACAGCCCACACCCACACTCTCCAAATCATCACACCCATCGACCAAAGCCAACCACAAAATCTAAAAAAGACGCAACCCCATGGCACACTCTATGGCCCACCATCAAATCCAGGCCAACTTGCAAAACCACAAAGCCGCCCAACAGCCCACACTCTCCAACATCATCACACCAGAACAAAGCAAACCCAACCCCAGAAAAACCAACCCCACGGGGCCACACTCCCACACTAGGGCCCACAGCAAATCCCAGGCCAGACTGCAAAACCCACCACCCGACATCCCACACTCTCAAATCACACAACCCCACACCAAGCACCCCCAAAGAACCCAAAACCAAAAAACCAACCCCCAATGGGCCACTCTCAATGGCACCATCACAATCCAGCCACCGACTTGCCAAACCAACCCACACACCACTCAAACCCTCCCACACCCACACCCCTCGCAACCCCACAACTCATCCCACACACCCCAACCCACCCCACGCCCACCCCAAAGCACACCCCCACCCCACCCCCAAATGAAAAAACCCAACCCCAGGGCACACACTCTAGGCCCCGCACAAAAAACAAGGCCAGACCTGCCAAAACAACGCACCCCACACCCCACACCCAAACACACAACCCAATCAGACACAAAGAACCCCCAAAAAAAAACCAAACCCCATGGCCAACCACTCTATGGGGCCCACATCAATCCAAGGAAGGGCCAGACTTGCCAAACACCCCAACAACCCACATCCCACAACTCTCAACAAATCATCACCACACCCAGCCAACGCACAAAAACCCCAAACTCGAAAAAACCAACCCCATGGGCACCACACTCTAGGGCCCACATCAAATCCAAAGAAGGCCCAACGTTGCAAACGCAACACCCACATCCCACACTCTCACAATCATCACACCACAGACCAAGAGAACCCCCAAATCTAAAAAACCCACCAAACCCCATGGCACACCTAGGCCCACCATCAAAGCCAGGCCAGACTTGCAAAACGGTCACATCCCACCACCCCACAACAAGCTCTCAACATCACCCCATCACCACCAGACCAAAAACCGCCCCAAATCGAAGAAAGAACCAACCCCCCCATGGCGCACACTCTAGGCCCACAGCAAAGCCAGCCCCCGCCAGCAAACGCCAATAGCCGAGCCACCGCACTCCCACCGCCCCAAACACACCCCATCGAAACCAAAGAAGCCCCAGACAAAAAAAACCAACCCCAGGGCAACACCATATGGCACCACAACAAACCACGGCCAGCTGCAAACCAAACCCCACACCCACACCAATCCACCTCCACACCCGAACCCCAAAGAACCAACCCCAAAAACCAACCCCAAGGGCACACCAGGCCCACAGCAACAAGGACAGCTGCAAAACCACACCCCACCATCCCACCACTCAAACACAATCACACCCAAGCACCCACAAGCAACCCAACCCCAACAAAAAATCAAAAAACCCAACCCCATGGGCACACTCTACTAAAGGCCCACAATCACAAATCCAAAGGCCAGACTTGGCAAAACCACACCCACATCCCACACTCCAAATCATCACCACACACCAGACCAAAGAACAACCCCCCCCCAACTCTAAACCAACCAACCCCATGGGCACCAACCTGCTATGGCCCACATCCAAAATCCAAGCCCAGACTTGCAAAACTGCACACCCCACAATCCCACACTCTCAATCACACTCACAGAGAGCCCAGACCAAAGCACACCCCAAATTTAAAAAAAAAACCAACCCCCCCCCCCAGGGCACACGCTATGGCCCACATCAAATCAAGGCCCAACTTGCAAAACTCACACCCCACACACCCACACCTCAAATCAGCACACTCATGACCAAAGAACCCCAATCTAAAAAAAAAAAACCAACAAACCCCATGGGCACACTTCTATGGCCCACATAAAATCAAGGGCCAGACTTGCCAAACCACTCCCACATCCCACACTCTCAAATCATCACACCCATGACCAAAGAACCCCAGAACACAAACCCATAGGCCAGAAACCCCAAATCTGAACATGCAACCCCATGGTCAGGCCCATTCTAAAGGATAAAGAAAAAAAGTGTTGCTGGTCTTGGCATCTCAGAGTGAGGCAGGGGAAGGAGGAGGAGAACCTGCTCTCAAATCATCACAGCCATGACCAAAGCAACCCCAAATCTAAAAAGCAACCACACTCTATGGCCCACATCAAATCAAGGCCAGACTTTCAAAAGTCACACCCCACACTCTCAAATCATCACACCCATGACCATACCACCCCAGAACTCAAACCCAAAGGCCAAAAACCCAAAATCTGAACATGCAACCCCATGGTCAGTCCCATTCTAAAGGATAAAGAAAAAAAGTGTTTTTCTTACCTTTGCTGGTCTTGGCATCTGGTCCTGGCATGTCGGAGTGAGGCAGGAGGAGGAGGAGGAGGAGGAGGAGAGGGGCAGCCCAAAAAGCCAAATTTAAACCAATTCAAGCAATTTAACCACTTCAGCCAATTTATCCAATTCAAGCAATTTAACCACTTCAGCCAATTTATCCAATTCAAGCAATTTAACCAATTCAGCCAAGTTAGCCAATGCCACCAATTTAACAAATTTAACCATTTAAAAAAAAAAATTTGGTGTTTTTTTTAAGGATCACCTTTTTTTTAAGGGTCACCTTTTGCCTTCTTGGATGACGGTTCTCCCTCTCTAGTGAAGAACTGGTCCAAGGATGTCTGCCTTTGCCGGCCCTTAAGCAGGTTCTTAAAATGGCTAAGGCAGACATTATCAAAATGGGCAATGGCATGGCTGGTCAGCACCTGCTCAGGGTGGTGCTTCTCCACAAAGGAAGCCACATTGTGGAATTGCCTCAGAATGTCTTTAATGTCTGCCGTTGGCAAAGATGCCCCCGCAGCCTCCTCCTGCTGGCCCTTGTCGAAATGGAGCACGTCCTCATCCACGGCAGAGTGTTGCATCGCCACCAAGGCCTTGAGGTCCTCTGTTGTCAGGTCCTCGTTGTGCTCCTCGATCAGTTCCTCCACGTCGTCGTTGTCCACCTCGAGTCCCAGGGACCTTGCGATGGATACGATCTCGTGCACCTCTTCTTCTTCACCTGGCTCAGCACCCTCGGCCTGCAACCCTTCCAGGGAAGAAGCATCAGGCCACAGCTTCCTCCATGCAGCAATCAGGTTGCGCCTGGTGATCGCCTGCCAGGCCAAGTCCACCATCTTCAAGCACACCACGATGTCAAAATGCTGCTTCCAGAACTCACGAAGGGTCAGCTGTGTGCTCTCCGTCACATCGAAGCAACGCTTGAACAGGTGCTTGGTGTAGACCTTCTTGAAGTTGGCGATCACCTGCTGGTCCATGGGTTGCAAGAGGGAGGTCGTGTTGGGTGGCAGAAACTGGACCTTGATGAAGGAGAACTCCGCGAGGATGTCCTTCTCCAGGCCATGCGGGTGCGCAGGAGCATTGTCCAAGAGGAGGAGGCACTTCAAGGGCAAATCCTCTTCCTCCAGGTACCGCTTCACTGTCGGGGCGAAGACGCTGTTGATCCACTCGACGAAAAGGAGGCGTGTGACCCATGCGCGGCCATTGGAGCGCCACATCACTGGCAACCTGTCCTTCTGGATGTTGTGTGCCTTGAAGGCCCTTGGATTCTCGGAGTGGTACACCAACAGGGGCTTGACCTTGCAGTCCCCGCTGGCATTGGCACACAACGCAAGTGTGAAGCGGTTCTTCATAGGCTTGTGGCCTGGCAGTCTCCTCTCCTCCTGGCTGATGTAGGTGCGGCGAGGCATCTTCTTCCAGAAGAGGCCCGTCTCGTCGCAGTTGAAGACTTGCTGCGGGACGTAGCCTTCCTCCTCCACCATGGCCTTGAACGCGACGACGAAGGCTTCGGCGGCCTGGTGGTCTGCGCTGGACGCCTCGCCGTGACGGACGACAGAGTGGATCCCGGTCCTCTTCTTGAACCTGTCGAACCAGCCACGTGATGCCTTGAAGTCCAGGGTGGCTGGCTCCTCCTGCGAAGAAGTTCCTTCGCCTGCCTCCTTGCTGGCCAGGTCTTCGTAGATGGCGGTGGCCTTCTCGCAGATGACCGCGGTGGTCAGGGTGTCCCCGACTCGCTCCTTTTCCTTGATCCAGAGGAGAAGCAGGCGCTCCATCTCCTCGTGCCTCGGTGTCCTCTGCTTGGCGATGGTCGTCACGCCTTTCGCTGGAGCCACAACAGCTCTGATGGCCTCCTTTTGCTTGAGGACAGTGCCAATCGTTGAAGGGTTGCGTCCATACTCCTTGGCAATGTCCACCAAGCGCACGCCCCTCTCGTGCTTGGCGATGATGTCCTTCTTGTCCTCCAAGGACAAGGGAGCCCTCTTCTTCTTCTCACCGCTTGGCTTGGGAGCCATAGCTCAAGCCTAAAAAGGACAAAAGGCACAGGCAATGAGCAAAAGCCACAATTGGAAACCACCCCCACCCCCATGGTCACACTCTCTGGCCCAAACTTGCAAAAGTCCCACCCCACACTCTCAAATCATCACAGCCATGGCCAAAGAACCCCAGAACACAAACCCATAGGCAAAAGCCACAGTCCACACTTTGAAAACAGCAGAGCCATAGAAGAAAGC
>NC_056524.1:74126845-74127567 GCF_019175285.1 Sceloporus undulatus
GCCACAGTCCACACTTTGAAAACAGCAGAGCCATAGAAGAAAGCAACCCAGCATCCCCAAATCAGAAAAAGCAAGCCTATGGTGAGGCTCTCTGTCCCACATGGGACCAAAGGAAAACTTTTGAAAGCCACAGTCCACACTTTGAAAACAGCAGAGCCATAGAAGAAAGCAACCCAGCATCCCCAGATCAGAAAATGCAAGCCTATGGTGAGACTCTCTGTCCCACATGGGAGCAAAGGAAAACTTTTAAAAGCCACACTCCACACTTTGAAAACAGCGCAGCCATGAAGAAATCAAAGCAGCAAATGAAGCCCATCATCCCCAATTCAGAGCATGGCACCCTAAAAGAAAAAAAAACCCCAAAAAAATCAAGCCAGCACATCAAGGCCATAATCCACACATTAGAGCATGTCACCCTAAAAGGAAAAAAAACCCAAAAAAGGCATCCCTGCACACACCAGACCCATAATCCCCAAATCAGAGCATGCCAGTAGCAAAACCCACAATCCACACTTTGAAAAAAAACAACAACAACAACCCAGCACCCCACAGCAAAAGCATGGTCACACTGTCTCACCCCAGTCCACCCCACAAGAAGAAGGTAAAAATCCATCAACCTACCGGTAGAGAAATTGCTGATCGCCGGTCTTGATCCGAAGATATGGCAAAAGCCACAAAAATTCCAAAGGCAGAAGGCCAGGAAAAGTCTGAACCGCAAACAA
>NC_056524.1:74127667-74163145 GCF_019175285.1 Sceloporus undulatus
CCCCCCCCCCAATTTCGTTAGCCAATCCAATTGATTGGCTTGATTTCGCAAGCCAATCACTGCTGCTAACGAAATTCAAAATTCGCGCCAAAGCTAACCCTAACCGTTAGCCCTGGAAATCCCTGGAAAGCCAGTAGATGCACTTTGCATCATTTGAATTTCGCGCCGAAAAGAATTTCGTAACCCGAAAAATCTTTCGTAACCCGAAACAGTTTTTTCCAAGCCGCGAATTTCGTATCCCGAAAAATTCGTAACCCGATCATTTCGTATCCCGGGGTACCAGTGTATTCCATAGTAGAGGCTGCTGGGTCTTGGAGTCCAATAATTTCTGTCAAAACACAAATAGTCTATCCCTGTGGGATATAATTCTAGCAGGAGATTCTTGTTTCCTTTTCTGTCTATCACTTTCGTATCTGTTTAATTGATATGGTTCCATGTTACAGAATCCTGGGATTTGTAGTTTGGTGAATCACATATAATTCTGTACTAGAGAGCTCTACTGTCCCCTGAACTACAGCTCCCAATCTACCCAGAATGGCTGACAATGCAACAGATTTAAAATTATTCAATTCTCGGTTCTTCTCTTTTTGGGATACCTTCTACATACCTCATCAAATTATAAATCCTAGGATTCCTTAGGATGTAGCCTTGACAAAGTGTTTTAAAACTGGTGTAACTGTAGAGCAGGTGTATCTCAAATTCCTCAGAATAATTGGGATCCTCTAGATTACATTTTGCATTTTAACAAATATCAGTAAAAGATTTTGGCAAGATGGAATGTGGGAACAGGGCCTGAACTGGAAATTGGGCGAACCAAAAAAAAAGGTCTGGCTGTAGTCCTTTCCACTGGGTCACCAATCAAAAAGTTGTACTAAGTAGGTAGGTTTCTGATGAAAAGCTGGTTCTCCTGTCTTAAAGACAGAACTCTTAATAGTCATGCCAGCAAATGACAGGATAGGTACAGGCAATGTGTAGCCAAAGGGCATTCAGTAAATAAAATGTGGCCTGAAATAACTTTTCTGAAGATGAAACAAGTGTAAAAACAAATCCTGTGGCAATAGCAAGGAAAGAAGGCTTGAAAAGGTAGTGGGCAGGCCTCCCATTGTGATAGAGAGGAGTGTTGAAGTGACCAGAACTAATTTCTTTATGGAAAAAGTCTCTCTACCGAAGCCTTGGGTTTTATGGTGAAATGATTTCACCTCAGTGAAGCAAGAGGTCTTAGCAGATGAGGTAACCTCCAGGAAAGTAATGTTCAATAATAATAATAATAATAATAATAATAATAATAATAATAATAATAATATTTATATCTATGAAACGCAATTGGGTAGCTTACAGCATTAAAATATACATTCCCAAATCATCCTTCCCACCCCCCCCCCTTAAAATACAATTAAACAGATTAGAACATGGCTGCCATGTTTTGTACTAATTGAAGTTTCCAGGTCAAGCACAACGATAGCCCCATGAAGTGTGCATTACAGAAATCCAGATGGGAGGTTACCAAAGATGTATTATGGTTTCAAGGTCGCTGACTTCCAGGAAAGGGCACAGCTGGCGTATCAACCAGAACTAATAACAGGCACTCCTGACCATCGCATTTACCTGAATTATCATCAGGAGTGACAGGTCCAGGAGCACCCCCAGACTGTGAACACAATCCTTGGAGGAGAGTGTGATCCCATTCAGGACTGGAGGTTGTATCCCAATACCTGGGTTTGGGGCGGCTACCGTGAGTACCTCCGTTTTGTCTGGATTAAGCTTCAATTTGTTTTCCCTCAACCAGTCCATTACTGCTTTAAGACAATCACTGAGATGAGAGATACCATCTGAAGTCAAAACTGTAGACCAAGACATGGAGAAATATATCTGGGTGTCATCAGTGTTCATCAGATAACACCCCGCCCCATGCCTCCGGATGATCTCTTCCAGTGGCTTCACACACACACACACACACACACACACACACACACACACACATTAAATAGCATCGGGGACAGGATGGTGCCTTGAGATGGATCAAGATAATCGGTTTCTTCCAAGACAGTTTGGAAGAGTAAGCTGAAATAAAGGTAAGAGCCAGAACAGTAAAGCCCTAGGTTTTCCTAACCTTCGAAAAGATCCAATTTTGGTTAGGATGTGTTCTTCAAAGAAAAAAAGGATCCACATTAGATCAGGATGAACAGTAGTTTAATATTGCAGATTTTGCTGTTCAAAATCTACATTACATTAGTTATGTGGAAGGAGGAGGGAACCCCTTTGCCAACTGTAGAATGTCGAGGGCACATGCTAATTCCTTTTTGCTGTTTATCAAGTGGGGGGGGGCTGTCTGATCTTGGAAGCTAAGCAGAAGCAGCTCTAGTTAGCACTTGGATGGGAGACTGCCAATGAATACCAAGTGCTGTGGAGGGAGGAATTGGCAAAACTAGCTGTGCGTATTCCTTGCCTATGGAATTCATGGGTTGCCATAGGTCAACAGGTGACCTGAAAGCACATTTACGCGCACGCACACAAGGCAATTTCAAATACTTTTCACTGTCTCATATTTTCCAGCATTTTCTTTAGCTAGAAATTGGGATGTTATTCTGGGTACCCACCATTAAGAGTTACAAATTAAATAATGTGACAATAGGAAGGTTTTTGCATAAGAAATTCATTTCTTTTTAGTTTTATGGAATCACATACTTAAAGTGGGGAATAGAAGCTGCATTTCGTAATATTTATGAAAATATACTTAAAATATTATCCTGAGGTATGATACTACAGGAAGAATAACCTGTTATGGCTGTTGTCATAACAGAAGTTCAAGCATAAAATGTTAGCCTTTTATTATTCTCTGCTTTCAGTTGCATAGACAGCAACATCATAAGACCTGGGATATGTTTTGCTGATGGAGAAGTTAAATTTGGAAATGCCTCCTAATTGAATTAAAGTAAATAAGCTGCTAGAATGACTGGTAGTTAATGAAGCACCAATAAAGTTGATCATTATATCCTAGAACTGCAAATTGGGAAAGCCTAATTTCAATTAGCCTTTGTTTCTTCCTTCAAGGAACCCTGTTGATCGTCAGAATCCTGAGAACTAGGCCAAGAAGCAGCTGCAAGTCCATTGCAGCCGACTACTTGATGAGCATTATTGCTGATCTAGGGTTTGAGCGTGGGTTCAAAACCAACATTGCACCATTCAAGGTGGGATGATGGGAGGCACACACAGACCAACACATCTGTATTCCACACTCTATCCATTTTTCTATAGACTGGTATTGCCTTGGATTCTACTGAAGCTTCTGAAAAGAAGCTGATGATCAGGGGTGGACAGTCTTCCAGATGTTGAACATTTACTCTCAGCAACTATAGCCAATATAATTAATGTGAAAGAACTCAAAGACCTAGCTGTGTTACTCTGGAAGATTTGTATGTAAAGGGATCTTGTAGCTTCAAGATTCCTCTGCATACCAATATATCTAATGGTGATGCATGTTGAGAGTTGCCATTCAGCAATACATGGAAGGCCACATAATTCCCACTCTTACTTTAAATCATACAGTGGTGAAGTGTTCCATTTCTCAGTGGTAGAACATTAAAGATAGTAGAAGGGGGTGTGTTGTGCCATATTCTGGTTTTGTTTTGTTTTTTAGAAGATGGAAGGGAAAAACTTTTTGAAATGCTTTGCAGCTTTAAAAATTCCAGCAACATTTATTTCAGAATTAAATGTTCATTGTACCACTTTAAAACCTTAGTTTTAGCAAACTAATGGCCTGTTTTTTTTAAACGAGGAAAAAAAAAAGGCTGAACTCTAAATCAAGGTGAACAAACTGTGCCCTCAGATGTTGTTGGAGTTCAACTCAAAGCAGCCCTAGCCAGAAAAGTCAATGGCAATGAATATTGGCAGCTGCAACATCCAGAAACATCCAGAGAGCTATGCTTTGCCCATTTTCTTCTCTACACAGCATCTTATTTCAAGAAATGTGCATAAAGCTTTGAGGAAGAAACATTCAAAGAAATGAAATAAGCCAGTCTTCTACTGGAATGAATGAGGCAGATCTCATTTGGAAAGTGACCTTCTGATTATGCTCTCTCTCTATGTGTGTGCATGCACACATGCTAGTCTCTTACCACTTTTGCAGTCCAGTCCATAACACATATAAAGAAATAATTGCATTTCAATCAATTTAGTTCAATTGAAGCCAATGGGATTAAGCTGTCATAGGTCCAAGTACTTTAGTGTAACTTGGCTTCAGATTGTGGAAATCATTCATTCTGCCTGCAGATAAAAAATCTGTTGTATTAATAGCCACGATTTACTTAAAAAAACCTTTACTTTTTTCAGCAACAAGACAGATAAACCTCTGCAACTTCAGTTAAGGATTTTTATTACAGCAAAGCCTTCAGACCTTTGGTTCACTGGGTAAAATTCATAGATGATAAGTGACAGTGATAAATGAAGTATAATTAATGTCTGGCACATGCATTCTTGGGGAACAAATATTGTGTTTCCAAAGGCATGAGGCCAGTAATGAAATAAATCTTTGATGCCTTTGTCAGTCATGTTTAGATACAGCTGAGCTTCAATACATTTTCCAAGTTACCAACAACTCAATAAAATGGGTGTTGTTGGCATTTTATTGTAACAATGTTTTATGGGATGTTTACAAGGAGGTGCTGAAAAGGTCTTGTCTTGACCCACCTCCGAACATCTGATCACAATGTTGTCAGTGTAGCTTGAAAGAATGTACTTTTCTATTGTAAATTGTCAATTTGCAGAATCATCACTCTAATTTCTGATTTTTTTCAGATCATTGATAGAACCATATCAACAAAAAGTGAGAAATTTTCAAGTGCTGAATTCTGAGCCACCATGAAGTTCCTGTTCTTGCAGAAGAAAATTTCAAAGGAAATCCATGAGTGTATGATGAAAATATTGAGTGACAAGTGTGCCTGTCATACTCAGCTGCAAAGAACTGTGTACCAATTTTCAGCATAGAGATTCTGAGATGCAGCAAGGTTTGGGAGGCCATCAACAGTGTCAGCTCCGGAAACTGTTGACTGTGTTCATGGCCTGGTTTTAGCAGATCAGTGAGTCTTAGCCAAAAGAATTGCTGCGATGCTAGAGATATCCTGGAAATGCACTGGGTTTATAATTCATGAGCAATTGGTTATCCAGAGGCTGTCAACCAAGTGGGTGCCAAAATGTTTGAATGCTGACCAGAAACAAAATTGAGCAGATACCTCCAAGTTGATTTTGAAGCATTTGAGTGATCTAATTATAATTTTTTGGAATGACTCGTCATTGTTAAAGAACATGGTTACATCACTCTGATCTGGAGACTAAACAACAGTCCTTGCAGTTGCAGCACTCAGGTTCTCCACTGCTGAAGAAATTCAAGATTCAAAAGTCAGCAGGAAAAGTCATGGGCACAGTTTTTTGGGATAAGGAAGGTATCTTGATGACTGACTATGGTGGGTTACAAACCACCACTTGGGACGTCCTCAGGACGTCCCAGTTTAAAAAAGGGGTGTCTCTTCCAGACACCCCATTCCTGTTACGGACTCTGTCCGTAACAAATGGCGGCGGCCGTTCCACACGGCTGCTGCCATCTTGACGTAACGGACGCTGTGCGTCCGCACGTTGTGCAGCGCTAATGACGCCGCGAGTGCACCATTGGCACCTCGCGGCATCATGAGCGCACCGCCAGAAGAAGCTTCTTTTTTGCTCTGTAAGGAAGCTGCGCAGTTTGGCTGTGGCGGCTCCCTCATGGAGCAAACAGGAGCGCCGGGAGACTGCCTCAAAGCGGCGGTTTGTAACGCCTCTATGTGTGCCAAACAGTTAATGCAAATATTACTCTTTTAGAGTAGTGAATTATTAAATTCACTCCAGACTTTATTCTAGACTTTAAAGCAACTGCCTAAGATGCTGAAGATACTTTAGGGGGACATTTCAACATCCTAGATAGCTCCTTTCCTAGAGTGGATTTACTGCCCCAGTGACATAGAAACCACTTGTCACCTTGTCCCCCAGAATGGTACTTATTAAGGTCCTTTGTGGTATGAAGTAGAAAATCATCACTGAATGCATAGGAAAATAGGAAGATTCTTACTTGCCTTGCCTTGGATACTATCCGAATGGTCCACAAATTGTTTTCAAAAAGCTCACAAGCAGGCTCTATTGTAATTTATTTCCCAGAAACTGGTCTTCAAAGCTATGCTTTCTCTGAAGAAGGAGGTTCAGTTGAGCCATTACAGAAAAAAAACCTTGATAAACAAATGTGAAGTTGTCTAATCCCTTTAAACCAGTCAGAAACACACAGCTGCAATATGTGGCAGTTATGTAATTATGTAATTATGTAAACTAAATATGTGCAGGCATCTATAGATTGTGGGCAGACTTATTTGTTATGTGCTTTCAGGTCCAGCCTGACTTATGGCCCAGTACAGACGGGCCTCTTGATGACATGCTAGGGTTGCTTTGGGGCGTTGCTTACAGACGCCCTGCAACCCTAGCACATATTCTGTAAATCCAAATGGCGATGCCCTGTACAGGTGGGTGCCACCATTTTGACGTGACGGATGCTTAGCGTCCCCATGTCATGGCACAATACTGACATCATGAGTGTGCCATTGGCACACTGCGGCATCAGTATTGCGCTGCAAAAAGAACCCACTTTTTGCAGGTTCTTTTTGCTCCACAAGGAAGAAGCGCGGTTTGTTCGCTGCAGCTTCCTCGTGGAACAAAACAAGGCGCTGGCAGACCGCCCTTTTTGGGTGGGCTGTATGATGCCTTATGATAACCTTATTAGGATTTTCTTGGCAAGATTTACAGAGAGGAGGTTTGCTCTGGTATACCTCTAAGGCTGAGAGGGTGTGATAATGATATACTATGTACGAATATATATATTTACTTTCTTAGACTTGGAAACTATGGTTGTATTAATGCAGACAAAGATAACAGTTTTTATTATTTGTAATAATAATAATAATAATAATAATAATAAGTATCCTGCTTTTCCAAAAAAACTCAAACCTGGAACTCAAAGCAGATTACAATTTAAAAAAACAGTACAGTTAAAAACTTACCAAAATGATGGATGAAAATAGAATTAAATTACTATAATATTAAAACAGTTTACTCATTAACGTTTGCCTTCTTTGCTGCAGCATCACATTGCTGGTTCTTGTTGACTTTATGCTGAAGAATAATCCCAAGATCCTTTTAACATGTACTGTTAATAATAATAATAATAATAATAATAATAATAATAATAAACTTTTTATTTCTATACTGCTTTTCCTCGAGATCAAAGCAGTTCACATACGGTAAAATTATATGACATATGTCATATTACAGTAAAAACAGTTACAACATCTAACTGAGACATGTAGTCTCTTAAATTCAGTGCATCTGAAAATTATTAATACATCCACCCTAGTTTCCTTAAAAACCTCCTAATTTTCTTACTCATAGGAATTGTTTACAACTGAACCTTCAATAACTGACATTTAAGAAAGTATCATGAACTCCCTTTAGAGCATTTCTAACCATGGGATGTCACCCAGTATTTCCCTAAGGCTACCAAAATTAGCTTAAAGTCCACCTCTCTTCTTTGGTCTGTTTCTTTGCAATAAGTTGTATTATTCCATTACTGCATTCCAATTATAAGACTCATTCCACCAAGTTTCAGTGGAGCATATTAAATTATATTTGCCTTCCTATGTTAAGAGCTCAAGATTTTCTTATTTCTCATGTTCTGTGTTTTGGAATAGAGACATCAAGACCATAAGTCATTCTCTCCAGCTGATTCCTGTTTTGTTTTGTTTTCTGTGCCTGCTCTCTGGAATACTGCCTCCCACCCTATGTAACTCAGTTTAAAGAACCTCTGATCAGGTTTACAAGATTTTCTCACCAATTCATGTGAGGTGCAACCCCATCTCTTATAAGAAGTCTTTTTTTCATGAATGTGCAGACTATGGTCCAAGGAGCCAAATCTTTTCTGAAGATGCCAGCCACAGATGCTGGTGAAATGTCAGGAAGAAACTCTTCTAGAACATGGCCACATAGCCTGAAAAACCCACAAAAACTATGGATGGATGCCGGCCATGAAAGCCTTCAACTTCACAAATCTTTGTTGTTGGCATATTGTGTAGAGCCAGTTGTTCATTTCTAGTATTCTTCTCCATCTTTCTGGGCCACATCCTTTAACAGGAAGGAATGATGAAATAGCAACCTGTCCACCAAGACCCTTTCGTATCCTCCCCAGAGCCACATAGTCCCTTGCAATATGTTGGAGGCTATATCTTGAAGCATTATTTTTCCAGTGTGGATTAGATGGAAGGGGTAGTAGGCTTTATGAATCTTGTCAGCATCTCTGTTACAGCATGGATTTTCACCTTTTTGTAAACACACCTGTTCAGAAACCTTATCAGAACTACATATCGCTGCTTCTGTTTCTCTCAACAACAAATCATGTACTATGATATCATTAGGTTCCTGAACACAGCAGTGGTAGTAATGCTTTTGATTATTGTAGCTGATACATTTTCATTACTGAAACCTTACTGTGATACGAATCATAATCTCATTTGTGCCCTCCCCCTCCTCCAAAAATCTCAAATAGGCATAAATAGTGTTATCCTATTTTTAGACTTGGCATAGTTGTTGAAGTGGCTGAGGCTATGAGTTAGCGACTTCTGCAAGGCCAAGCAGTAACCTTAATAGCTGAGGAGAGGAGGGATATGCATCAGGAGATGCAAAAGAAGCAACTCGTGTCTCTGAAACTGTAATTAACAGAAAAAACAAAAGTAGACAAAACTAGTACAAGTTACTAGTGTGACATGATGATGCAACAGCATAGAAACCAGGGACAGCTGGTTCTGTTCTGCTTTCATCAAACCTCATCTGCAGCAGTGTGTCCAGTTCTGGGCACCACAGTTTAAGAAGTGGATACATTTTGACTAAGATGTCAAAAAGTTTGGAAGTTAAGCCGTACAAGGAACAACTGAGGGAGCTGATTAGGCCTAGCCTGGTGAAGAGAAGACTGACAGGTGATGTGACAGCCCTGTTTAAATATTTGAAGGGTTGTTGCATGGAATATGGTACTAGCTTCTTCTCTGCTATTCCACGGGGTAGGAACTGACAAGAAAAGAGTTTCTAACTGAATATTAGGAAGAACCCCTTGACAGTTACAGTTGTTTGACAGTGGAAGAGATTAACTTGGAAGGTGTGGATAGCAGAAATTAAAAAGCTGCCTGTGAAGGATATTTAGTCACGAATTCCTGCAATGGCAGGGGTGGGAATAGATGGAGGTTGCTTCCAGATCTGTGATTCTATTATTTCCTTCCCATGCACATTCTCACTTTTCATCCACATTTGCATTTCTTCAACTTGCAAGGTAGTATTCTTCAAAAATTATAGGTTTGGTAACATAACAAAACCACACAAATGTTTTCCTCTTATGTTTCCTCATGCTTCAGGTATAATCTAATTTTTAATCATAGAGACTTGCAATATGAAATCTGGATAAAGTTCTGAGAGTTGTACAATTGGGATGCAGGCTGCTGCATCAGACAGCTATTTGGCTTCGCACTTGCAGTTATGTTTATTTTCAACAAATATATTATAATCTTTTCCCATTCATTCATTCATTCATTCATCTTTATTGTTTCTCTCCCTTCCTCACAAATATATTTTTAAAATATGCCCAAATATATATTTTTTAAATATAAGAATGATATAAAAAAACCCTGCTAGATCCTTAAGGGTTCTGCTCATACACTGTTTTGACAAGTGGTAAAGCAGATATTTAATTTAACCTCATGTTAGATGCAGCAAGTGCTAGAATGTGGGTTTATTAACCGGATGTTACATGGGTTCCATCACTTCCTTTTGTTCAGCAACTACAGAACAGAGTTTGGAAGCTAATCATTAGAATGGCAGTGGTAATGAGAAAGTAATGAAGCTTCATCTCAAAAGTCATTTTCTTTGTGTAGGTTTCAGCTACTTGTAAAGTTAATTTTTAAAGGGCATTTTAAAAGCATACTGATCAATTTTTTTTAGATTTTATACAGTGGTTTTATCAGTTCTACAGTGTTTGTGTGTATGTGCCTTCAAGTCACCTGTAGACTTATGGTGACCCCATGAATTTATTAGGGTTTTCTTAGGCAAGGAATGCTCAGAGGTGGTTTTGCCAGTATCTTCCTCTGAAATGCAGTCTACAGCACCCAACCTTTGTTGGTAGACTCCTATCCAAATACTAACCAGAGTTGACCTCCTTAACTTCCAAGATTAGACAGGATCTGGTGCCTATAGGGTATTTAAGATGGTCTCCTACCTACAGTATTCCCCCTTAACAACAACAACAAAACATTAACAAACTATGGAATAAGCAAAGCAACAAGCTACCATTTAATTACTGAATTATTTTTTTAAAAGTAATTGCCCAGTCTCTGACACTCAGCTATGATTAACAGCTGTACTAGTTAACACTGTTCTCCATATTGTTTTCATGTATAAACTACCATTCTCACTGGAATATCCTCTCCTCCACAGACACTTATAGTGAAAACCACAGGAGACAGAAAATGTTTAATTAAAAATGCAATTGAAAAGCTACTGAGCTTGACAGAACTAAAACACATAGATTCCAGGTTGATGGTAGTAGCACTTTGGAAACAAAGTAAAACAGGCCATGCATGTCATGGTTGAACCCAAGCCATGACACAAACTGCTGTGAGTCGTGTGTGTATGTGCCTTCAAGTTGCCTGTTTTCTTATGGTTTCACCATTAATTTCATAGAGTTTTCTTAGGTGGTTTTGTCAGTTCCTTCTTCTGAAATATAGCCTACAGCACCAGGTATTCATTGGCAGTTTCCCATCCGAGTACTAATAAGGGTTGACTCTGCTTGAATTCTAAGATCAGACGCAATAGTGCCATGCATTAATTGATTAACTGATTTAATTTTCAACTGACAAGGGAAAGGGCTTATTTGAATAAAATTATGTAATGGGGTGTATGTGTCAGTAACACTTCAGTCATAATCTGTATCGCCCCCCCCCCCTTCCCTCATTTTGAATTTAGCGAAGTGCAAAAAAGTGTCCCTGGCATTCTTTCCCTACCAGTCCTGCTCCACTTCAATAAAGGATTAATACAAGGTTTCTATTCTGCAGCTTGCTCTGAATGCTGGAAAAAAAAATTCTTTAAATAATAATTGCATAATTTTCAAGGATATTGGTATGTGACAGAACCATTATTAACCTGTTCACTTCAGGGGATAAAACAGCTTGAAACCCAGAAGGTGAGTCATGAGGAGGAGGGGTAGAGTTTAGTTACAAAATGAAATTGCTTTAATCGACTTAATGGGTATGTTTTATATAGAGGAGAACCCTGAATCAGCTAGTCTATGGAAAGCAATTTTAGCTGGACTGATTTTTTTTAAAGGCAAAAGGAATGTTAAATGTTCTACTTTTGCCTCCTCGTTGACTCTATCAATTAGGCTATGAGCAGTGCAGTTCTACATAGAAGGAAGTCTCATTGAATTCAGTAAGACTACTCCCAGGTATGTGAATACAAGATTGCAACCTTAGGGGCTTCATATGGCCTGAGGTATGGTCCTTATATTGGTAGACTGCAATTCCCCTCACCCTTAATCATTTGCTATGCTGGCTAAGGCTAATAAGAGTTGCAGTTCAATATCTGAAGGGCAACACATTTTGCATGGCTGATGTCATTTGATTCTGATATCTTGAATTTGCCCATGAACCCTTTGTAGATAAGTCAGAAATAAACCTCATAATTCACAGCATCCAGGAATACACAATCTAGTCAGTGTAAAATAAGAGGTTTGATGGAGATATCATCAGGGCTTCCAACCCCCTCCCCACATTCTGTTCCCTCTGTTCACCAAATCTACAAGTACAGGGACTCTGTTTCTCTAAAAGCTGGTCCAAACAAGAAGCATTGGCCCAAAAGGCTTTTTGTTGACTTAATGTTAGACTCAGGAGAGAAACTGCCAATGTTAATGCCATGAAGTATACAAGTATACTTTTTAAAAATATCTAAAAATAATAACAACAACCCTCCAATATGGGACTGAGGTTTCCTAATTCTACTAGCATAAGCAGAACAGATCACATAGTAATTAATAAACCTGCTATGTAATCAAGGAAAGTTGAAAACATAAGACTGGCAATTTAGAACTGGAGCCCATATCTGTAAAGTTGATTGGGACTTGGAAAATTCAGAATCTAGTCTTCAGTGATTCATGAAACTGACTGGGTGTTTTGATCCTCACAGGGTTGTTCTGGGGTTAAAGACAGGAGGAGGAAATTTGAGCTCATTGGAGAAAGGAGAGTATGTAAACATGTACAGTGAACCAAGTGAATCACCACAACTTTAGTAAACTGGAAAGTATATCCCACTCCCATCTCTTTATGTAGTTACAGCCAGAGTTTTCTGTATCTGCACTATAGTTTGTTACCATTACCACTGCATCACTCCATCCTACAATATCCTGGGATTTTTAATTTTGTGTCACTGTTAGAATTCTCTATTGGAGAGTTCCAGTGCATTCCCCTGAATTGTGGTGCTAAAGCTCTCTGAGATCTCTAAGCACCACTCACCAAATTACAAACATCAGAAACCCAAGATGGAGTTATGGCAGTTAAACTGCTAAGCAGTGTAGTGCAGGTATGCTTATTGTGAAGCTTCACTTGCTGTCTTGGGGATGGCAGGGGGAATACTATTGAATGTGAGAATGCCAACTTTTGGCCTTCTGTCATTTTTCTTCAAATTTATTAAATATAAGTTCTAAAAGGGAGTATTTGTGATGATACTGAATATCAACGATCTGGAACTTTTAACAGGCTTTCAATATATGTGCTAATGGCAGCTACATTATTTTAAATTTTGCTTTGTCCTTAAAATGTTTACATTTGTAACACAGTACTTGCAGCTTGGGGAAAAACAACAACTGGTATTATATAACAACACAATCACATCAGAGTTACAGCAAAGTCGCTAAATAGTAGAATGGTGTTTAGAGATCAGGATTTGCATGACTGCGGTTTTCTTAGCTACATGAAAATTACTGAACCATAAAAGGCCCCTGGAGCATGTGACATTTGCAATTTCAAGCTGTATGTCTTGTACATGTCCCATATATTTCCTTTGAACATAAGGACTTGCAGATTAATCTATTGTTCATTTTCTTCAGCAGACCACAAACTGTTAAATAAGACTAATTTACAAATGTCTATATGTCTTTAACACTTAAGCCTTCATAATTCAAAATAGTTTTACAGCATCCAGTTACAATCCACGATGATCCAATATTTTTATACAATATGTGTTAAAGCAATTAATTTCCATGTGCAAAAGTTGTGCCATTTAGTCCACAGTTATGAGCCAGATATCTGTGCAATCATTTGTTAGTAATCTATGCACAATCCATAATACATTGACTCTCTTTTATTTAACAAACAAGGTTACAATGAAAGAACAAGGACAGTTTTTAAAATTTTAACATATATTAACTTGTTTCATTTGACTGGTATTGGCCCTAAGGGTTTAGGGCAGTTTAAATGACTCAGACGTAGAGAAATTAACATAAAATGTCAATGTACAGTCTTCTGGGTGGTGCAGAAAACAGCCTGGGAGTTCTGTAGTAATTGGGGTTGGGGGAAGAGTTGGTTTGATGTAAACTTTTATTGTGGGAGTAGAGGAAATGTTTTGTTTTTGGAATAACTCCCTGAATAGCTGGTAACCTGACCAATTCCCCATAATTGCACCTCAAAAATCTCTGGGCAACAGTTCAAAAGAGAACCCTCCTCACTTAACCTCAGTTAACAGCATTACATAATCAGTACGAACTGTCATTGGCAAATCATATGTTGAGGCCTTGAAACAATTTGGAGCATGAAAGGTTTAAAATTACACTGCAAGCAGAGATCTAAATCGCTGTAATGCTCTGTAGTCAAGCAAATCAGCACAGTAGATAAGGAAACAGAAAATAGTGTTGGAATACATCAAATAAAACTTTAGATTTCGCAGCATGGAATGTACATGCCATAGGCTAAATTCAACTGTAGTTCTGGTTATAGTAAATCTATTAAAATGAATGGATTTTGGGGACAGTTACAAGTAAGTCCCATTCATTTCAAGAAGTCTACTTTAATGTTGGATTTAAGCCCAGAAGCAAATACTTCCTTAATAAACTGTTTCATTTTAACCTCTGGACATGACTATAGTATTCTGCAATGGCCTTCTAATCTTAGAAATTAAAACTCAAGGAGAACAGATAGCTAGGGTAGTATTTTTTGCTGAGAAACATCTTCAGCAAAGAGCTAACTGGATATGGAATTTTAACTGGTTACCTTCTTCAAACTAAAAAATGTTTGAAGTTGAAATTTTACACACGCTCATTCTTTTTCTAGCAAAAGATGTGCATGACTAATGAGCCAACAAGTTTTAGGACTATAGATACTTAGAACTTAAGTGCTGCCAAGTATGGATTTAAATGCATATGTATGACCAGATCTTTTTCCAGATTGGTCCCCATTCACGCAAAAGCTGTATGTATGGAAATACAAAGACCGTATCTTCCAGCTATTCTGATTTGGCAGGGATAATCTGTGTTATCCTGTATGCTGAAGTTGCTTTTAAAATGTTCCCGTTTCTCTTCCACCCACGTTCCCTCTTTGTACTCAGCATGCTTCAAGAGCTGCACACTGAGATCAAGGTGCAAACATAGTGTCCAGTCTTAACCCAGCAGAAGAGAGAGGAGGTGGCAGAATCTTGCTCTTTTCAGTAGGTTCAGATAAAAGCAAACTGCTGCAGCTTCTCATAGTTTGTGTATTATTTTCATCTGTGAAATACTGGAGAGTACAGAAGATGCACTGAGTCCAGGTGCACCAACAGTCCAGTAATATATAACTTTGTTCATCAGGTTAGTGTGTATGTGTGGGAAGATGAGTCCTTCCTCTTTCCCATTTCAGTAATGAACTATAATGAATCATCAGGGAGATTCTGATAGAGCTAGATTAACACTATAACTGTTCTCTCTCAAAATATTGGAAAATATTAGTCCTGTCTAAGCAGCATGAGAGAAAATCTGGGAGTGGTAAAATATACAAAGAGAAAGCATAGCTGTCATCTATGTGTTCACTACTTTCAGGTTGACATGGGAAGTAGAAAGCCCATTTCTTCCCCATAAAGACATGTCCAATTGTCTCATAAGAGAGCCTGGTTAAGTTACTTGTTTGGACTACAACTTCTAGAATTCCCAAGCAGCATGCCCACTGGATTCTGGGAGCTGTAGTCTAAAAGAGTATTTTCCTCTACCCCCAAGATCTGTGACAGCTTCCTGCATGAGAAATCCTTTAGGATCCTCAGGGATGAGCAAATGCAAATGGCAGGAGCCATTGTCCCTTTCTGTGCCCACCTGAAGTAACATGATGTCATTTAGCATCACGTTCCAGCGCACCTGAAGTGTTGGTTATCACCTATAAAGCCCTACTTGGCTTGGGCCCGAGTTACTTGAGGGAGCACCTCTCCCTACATAATCTGCCCGGCACACTCAGAACAACTGGCAAATATCTATTGGAATATCCTAGGGTGAGATTGTATGCAACTCACCAACGAGCATTTACATCTATTGCTCCTGCATGTTGGAATGGACTCCCTGAGGAGATTCGTCTCCGTTCTTCCTTGGAAGCCTTTAAGAAAGCGTTGGACTCACCTATTCTGCTTGGCATATCCCCCTGATCCTTCATAGAGATAATTATCCCCCTACCCTACCATCCCCCAAAGTTATGAGTATCTGTGATGTTAATTTGTAATTATGAGATTGTAAAATGTGAGATTGTGAGTTTTTAATATGTTTTTATAGGATGTTTTTAGACTAGGTTTTTAGTGGAATGTTTTTATTGTATATTATGCTGTAATAATTATGTGTTTACATCTGTATTTGCCTGTGAACCGCTTTGATCTCCAAGGAAAAGCGGTATAAAAATAAAGATTTATATATTATATATTTATAACATGATGTCATTTATGGTCAACATTATGACCATTTTCTCTCTTTTTTCTTGTCTGTCTTGTGGCAGTGGGAGAGTGCAGGGGAGCAAACTATTGCCTTTATAGGTGGTTTTGAGAGATATGGGGTGGTTTGGGGCAAAAAATATCACCCCAAAATCATTCTGAACATTTTTGGGGGGAGCCTGCCAAAACCCCACTTAATCCAGGATAATTGATATCGGGGTTTTCTCCGAGGTTTTTTTAAAAAAAATCACATCTCCAGCAGTGTGAACAACCAAAGCAAACAGATCCAGATTAAAGTTTGCATGCTTTAAATGGGTTTTGAATACATTTTATCATCGAGTTCTTTGGGGATGTGGCTCCTCCCGGACAGCCTTATGATGACACCCTCCTCCTCTTCCTCTTTCCCTCCACATCCGTTGCTTCGGGCTCACTTCTCGAGAGGAAAGTGCCATCTCCTCCCCTCTATTCAGACTGTGAAGGATGAGCCCAGGCCCAGCAATGGGGACCCTCCTCCCTCCGTTGCTGGCTCCTTCTCCAAACTCAGAGATGCAGATCAATGCTGTTCCATAGTGTGAATAACAAACATGCAAAGTGTGAGTGAGGTTATTTGCATTGTTTTACTACAAAAAACCAAGTGTGAATGACCCCTAAGTGTACCCCCAGACCCAAACCTTATTGTTACCACTCAAAAGATGTTGCACAATTATTTTGCCCAGCAGAATTTCTATGGGAATCATAAGGGTAGAAGAAGCAGTGGGAACACATAGTGCCACTATAAATGGATGGTATAATTAGGACAGCTGGTTCCCGTGCCCAAGAAATTCTGTTGAATGAGGCAGCATAAACAGTCTGTCTGGAAGCAGTCTGAGGACCTTATCACACTTGACGAATCCTGGGCAGAAACAGGATTTCAAAGTAAAAACCCCCTGCAAAGCCAGGATGTTTTTCAGATGATGTGTCTTCCAAAAAGCAATAATGCAAAAATAAAAGCGAACGAAAATTTGACAAAAATGACACCTTTTTACTTTTGGGAACTTCCTGAAAGTAAAAATATGTCATTTTTGTCGACTTTCCATTTGCTTTAATTTCACATTAGTTCTCTTTGGTGCACACGCGTCCAAAAAACACCCTGCATTTGTGGGTGTTTCTATTTTTAAAATCCCATTTCTGTGTGGGATTTGTCAGGTGTGATAAGGTCCTGAGACTCTCTGTTCTTCCAAGGTTTTAAAAGAATGCTGTGCTGACCAGTTTACTCCACCAGGTGGAGATTGTTTTCACTCATTCTCTGTAATATGGGTTATTACAGATGAGCTCCAGACACACGAACTGCATCCTCCATTCTCACAGCCAGTAACAACAAGAGAGGCTAGGGAAGCTGATACAACTTACTGGTGTGTGTGTGTGTGGGGGGGGTGTCTAGAATCAGACCTGAATCGTGACTAAGTTGCATACCTTTTATCTTTCATAGTACAACTGGCTCTCAGTATCCACGAATTCTTTATCCACAGATTCAAGCATCCACGGCTTTGAAAATATTCAAATAATATATAAATTCCAAAAGCAAAACTTGTTTTTGCTATTTGATGTAAGGGACACCATTTCACTATGCAATTATATTTAATGGGACTTGAGCATCCACAGGTTTTGGTATCCATGAGAGGTCTTTGAAACAAACCCCAGTGGATACCAAGGGCCACTGTGATATCATTATTTGTCACTTGTTTTTGACTCCCATTGTAACACTGAAGTATTTCAAATAAAAGAATAATGATGCACAGATGTTGAAATCCTATGTTAAGATTTTAACCTGGTGCATTAAAGGCTCATGACTGCAACTGGACAGGTCAGAAAAAGACGCTCATTAGGAGACATGCGGTGTAGCAATCTCTGCGGTTTTCCTGGCCCACAAAGTCAGGGACGAAGGGAGAGGAACAGGAGGAAAACTTTTTTCTTAGACCCCATTCCAACTGGCTTATAACACGGATCAAGAATCAAATTATGGATGCATCATTGAGCACGCATCTGATCCTCATTGTGCCGATTTCGTTCCCATTGGAATTCGGATCTGATCCCCATGTATTTGATTTTTCTTTGGAAAACCCGAATCACTGGTGGATAAACCGGTTTAAAAAGGGTGCACATTTTTAGAGCTTTTTCCTGCACCTCCTGAGTCCGATTCGGGGCAAATGAATGGGAACAACAAGAGTGTCTGATTTGGGAATTTGGGGATGGGAGGAACAGTGCTCAAGGGGCTGGCCTGGGGGTGTCATCCACTTGTTCTCTTTCCTGCATTACTGGCGCCATTTCCCCCCGTTCGCATAGCCTTTCCCTCAGTGGAGTGGGAAACAGGGTAAGGCGATTGCATGTGTAGACAAATTTATTTATTTTTAAATTAAGCTTTCGATCACTTAGGCGATGTCAGGTGTCCAAACATAGCAAATTGCTACATTGACCTCCAAATATGGTAAACACATTATGCCCTCCTGCAACCTCCTCCCTGCTCCACATGCATAGATCAACGTGTGAGGAGACCCATTGAACACCATTTTAAACTATTATTTTTTCTGTTTTTTTACATGCCTGCTCGATCGCCCCCCAAACAGCCCAGGGAGCAATGGGGGAGGCAAAGGGACTTGGGAGAAGGAGGCTCCCTTTTGCCTTTCCCAGAGGGAGTCTGGGAAGACACAGGAGAGCCTGGGAGGCAAAGGGACATCGGGGGAATAGAGGCTCCCTTTCCCCTTTCCCAGAGGCACTCTGGGAAGACACAGGAGAGCCTGGGAGGCAAAGGGACATGATGGGAATAGAGGCTCCTTCTCCCTTTCTCAGAGGAGAAAGTGATTGATTGGCTGTGACGTCAAGCGCTTAGGCACTTGATTGACAGCTGCTTTTTTAAAAAAAGACGTTCTGGAAGGGCAATGGGAATGGGGAGCAAAAAAGTCAGCTTCAAATTACAACCAAGAAAATTTCAATGGGAAGGAGAATATGGGTCAAAAAACCCCAAGTCCGTTTGCCCCCTTTCATAATGGGAACGAGGGACCAGATTCGAATATGACTCGGGGGGGGGGGGGAATCCAAGTCAGAGTTGCAGCAATATAAGCCACTTTTTTGCCCAGTGGGAATGGGGCCTTAGCTCCCTCTTCCTCATGCATAGCCAGGAGCCCTTCTCCTGCTCAGCCCAAAGCCACCATCCTTGTCCAGAGATGCTTACCAAGACATTTAGATATTCTGCATTTACCCATTAGAGTCCACTGCCCATTGCACAGATCTGCTTCTGATGAAAATCTGGGGAGTAAACCTCGACCCCCCCCCCCCCCCCCCGGGACTGAATCTGATCTTTATTGTCTTGCTCATAGCTGCCCTGTAAAACAGGTGATGAGAATGACTGGTTTATGGTCACCCAGGCTTCATTTATACTGCAGAAGTAATCCAGGTTGGCACCACTTTGACTGTCATGACTCAGTGCTATGGAATTCTGGGGAGTGTAGTTTTGTGAGACATTTAGTCTTCTCTGTCAGAAAGCTTTGTGGGTCGCAACAAACTAAAGTTCCCAGAATTCCATAGCACTGAGCCACAGCAGTTAAAGTGGTGTCAACCTGGATTATTTCTGCAGTGCAAATGCAACCCCACTGAGGTTCATGGTTGAGTGAGGGACAATATCTGCACCTCCCAAGTTCCAGTCTGACACCTTTAACCACTATATTGTCTGTCTGTTCAACTTACAATATATTTTTAAACATTTACTTTGCCACAAAAGAAATGCTCATGTGTGTTACATACCACACCGCAAGCTTTTTATATGTAATGACTCAGGCTTTTACCATGCAGCTGCAAACTGATGTAAGAGATTTACAGAGGCACTATGAAAAAAATCATCCAGTCACCCAGTCTACAGAGCACACTGATGTGATCAAAAAACTCTGTCTGTAATAATAGCCATAACATATGTGGTGGCGACAATGTGCCAATCGAAACAAAGTCATTTCAAAAATTGTTTAAAGGGCTGTACCAGAAGCTATATAAAGAAGGGTGATATACAAACACACAAATGACAGTATTATCTTTAGGGTCTTTGATCTGAGGTAACCTTAAACTGATACATGAAGCCCTAATTCAGACTACTGCAAAATATTTTAAATGTTTAAGAGTATACCCAAGCTGCTATATAGCAGTTTTATTAATTCTGATGGCATGACTTTCCCCAAAGATGTCATGACTTTTCTGAGCAAGTGTGCTGAGAATTTTCTCTCAGAGATTTCAGACTGTCCTTGTAACAATCCTGGCCTTAAACCTTGGGAAAATTGTGGGACTCCAGGTATTGTCACTTCCTATCACTCTGAACCATCAGGGCTAATTTCAAAGGATGCTGGGAGCTGAAATCCACCAACATCCACTGGACCATCACAGGTCCTTCTCCTAAACTATATGGCATCACAGGCAAAAAAAGGATTACCCTCCATGGATTTTATTAAAATATTCATTTATTTTAAATTCCTCATCTTTACTGAATTTGTAGCCATTTGCACTGCATGGTTTTTCTTTGTCATATAACTTCACATGTTTGTGTGAATCACATTATACATGCACATTGTGAAATTTTATTGCTAATAAATACAGCCATACAGCTGATCACAGAAATAATCAGAGTTGGGAGGCACAAGCATAGGTCATACTCTTACACTCCTGCCAGTGTAGGATATCCACAGCTGATTTTGTATCAGACAACCATGCAATCTATTTACAATCCTCCACTAAAGAAGCATCCACCATCTTTTGAGGTAGTCTGTTCCAGAGTCAAGGAGCAATTGCCACCAGGAAGCTCTGTTTAGTGAGAACCTTCTAATAAGTTTTAGACCCCAAATCAAATCAAAGCTTTAAAAATCTGTGGGTGCAGCAAACCCCTACCAGAGGGGAGGCTTCAGACTGGGTAGGCAATGGAAGCAGAGCAAGGGGACTAAGTGTGCAACTTTTTCGTTATTGTTGAACTGCAACTCCCAACAGTCTTAGCCAGCATCACCAACAGAGAAAAATACTAGGAGTTGCAATTCAGCAACATAACAAAAGCCACACAGTTCCAACTCCTGACGTAGAGCAACCACTGACCAGCTCCTTATAGCAGCAGTAGCACTACTGAGTGGGTTGTGTCATGCTGAGTAGAGCTTCTGGGAACTGAAGTCCAAAACATATTGAGCGCAAAAGATTCTCAGCCCGTATAAGGAGTATCAATAACTGTTTGCTAGAGGAGTTAAAACAGAAGAAATTGGAATATTTGAACAAACATCCACAATATTATTTCTTAATACTGGGAAGGGAAAATATTTTTTAAAAACCCCACAGACTGCAAATTTTACTATGTTTCCCTGACCTCTCAGATGTCTTCTGTCTACACATTTAAAAACTTAATCTTTCTGAAAAGGGGAAAAAGTCATCTCCAGTTTTAAAATTCACAAAGTTTTGCTAAAGATTTCTTTGCCACTCAGTCTTAAAATCTAATATGAATCAAGGTTTCTTCAAAGATGTGCCAGTACTCCCAGACTGTGGTACTGTTCTGGTATGTCCTAGATTAGCATCTATTTCAATGTTTTAGAAAGAAAAGATAAACATGCTGATTTTTAAATAAAAAAGTTTTCCCACTCATCTTTGTAAGCCGTTGTGAGGCTCTATTGATCAAAGCTGATCAGACAAACCATTTTTTTCCTGCCTGCAATGATAGCCTATTGTCCTTGGAATACACTAATATGATGTAAGATATTCAAACCCTGAATATAGTTTCTGTTTTGAAGTAGCAGAAAGGGAGGGAGAGAGAGACTCTAAAAGCTCTTTTATCACTGAATCATTTGGGCTGGACATAAATAAAAATAACCTTTTGTTCTTTAGTTTCTTTCTTCTTCCTCCTCCCTGTGAATGTTCATCTATGCTTTTTACACAATTTGCTGATAATAATAATCAATTAAGTGAATGCAGCCTTTGAAGGACCAAGTACATTTCCCTGTCTTCAGCCAAGAGGATTCTAAACTGACAGACTGGTTTGGTGCTAGCATTTCAGCAGCCATGGTGCTTTCAGCAAATGAAATGGGACAGATTGGAGTTGCTGTACATCTCACCTCAATTTTGGTAGAGGTTGTTATTTTGTTGCAAGAATATAAAAAAAGTCCTACTGGATTGGACCGAGGGCTTGTCCTCTCTAGCATTCAGTTCCCACTGTGGAAGACCACAAACAGGTCCTGAGAACAAGAGTCCTCTCCTGCTCATGTTTCCCAGACACTGATATACCAAGGCACACTGTCTCTGGTACTGGAGATATCATATTGCCATCATCACTAGTTAGTTGTCATGGAGAGCTCCATCCTGGGTCACTGTAGGTAGCAGCTTTATAATGTCTCAGCCTAAAGTCTGTGCTACAGCTGCTGTTAGCCTTCCAGGCTTTCTCACAGTTCACCCAGGGCTATCACCAACTACTTTTGGGATACAAAGGGATCTTGTAGTACCTTTGAGACTAACTGAAAGAGAGAAGTTGGTAGCATGAACTTTTGTAGACTTGAGCTTCCTTCTTCAGATGAATGGGGTGGAGTGAAAAGTCCAAGGACAGGGTTATATAGGGAGGCTGTATGTGAGAATGTCCAAAAGAATACAAAACTTTGTGAGTATGGAGATGAGGTGAGGAGTTCAGTTTTAACCATGGTCATTGGGAGACAAGGCAGGAGGAAGGATATAGCCTAAAGCCAAAGTGAATAGATAACCGTATGAATGAGTACTGGGTACCAGAAAGGAGACATGATGGACTGGCTAAGAGAGCCCTAAAGAAGCAACAGGGTTAGACAGTGTTATAAGATGTGTAGTGTGCCAGGAAACGATTGTCTCTGTTCAACACACTGTTGATGAACTGAAGTTTCTGGATATATTCTAATTCTGCTGTTTCTCTTTCCAAACTTCCTTGATATTTTTTTCGTTCAGTGATTGCTGTTCGGACTAACACAACTGTGTCTTTGAATTCCACTTTTGGGTTGTCTTGACTCCAACTGTGACCTTCTCTCTCAGTTTCCTTCTGCCAGTCCAGAACCTTTCTTGCATTCCCTCTAGTCAGAAATCTCCAGCCTATCAACATGTAGGGTGAAATTCTGTCCCTTCACCACTGGTTACTGATAATGGGCCCATAGAGTTCAAGATAATATCTATACACTAACAAATTGTGAATCACTATATTTTGATTCCATCATACAAGTATAAAACGCCTCAAAATTGCACTTCACACAGCTGCCTTCTTGATAACAATAATAATTTAAGGATCACATAGACATTATAACATTTAAACATCACATCTCTTTTCTGGCTCTAGGCTTTGACCAATGGTATGAAACACCCCCTCCATTAACTGTTAACCCCTCATACACTAACCTTGCTGCTTAATAAAACACATGTACATACTTCATTTTTTTGCCTTGTATATACAGACTTTCTTCACAAAAGTTAAAAGATCAAAAGCCAACCATGGCTTGTTAGACATGAGTAAAGTTACACTGAGAAACATGTAAAACAATTTGGCTTTGACAGGTATTTGTCAGAAACAAAGAATATGCAGAAAGATTGCCATCTATAATGTTCACTGACTTCTACTAGCAATACAAAAATAAATTAAAACTTCTATTAAATGCCTTCTCTATTTTCATCTCCAAGTCTGCCCTGTTTACAATGCCATTTCTTCTATACAATAGTTTGGGTGCCACAGGAATCTTATCTTTTTCAGCAGCCATATTTGCAAACTGGAATTTACTTTCAGTATTTTATCAACAGGTTATAAAGAGCAAAAACTCAGAAAAATAGACCACACAGAGTGTAACATGGAAAGAGGCACATTTCATTTAGATTGGGTTTGAAAGGAAATGATGGTTGAACCTGGAGTTGAAAATGATCCAAGTGTTGTATTTGCACATCGAAATTGTGCAAAGACATTGAACAAGATAAAGTGCTTTTACTGTCTGAAAAAGGATGGGCATGAAATAAGCTGAACTGTGGTGAGAAGGTAATGAATGAGGAGGAGTTCTGAAAAAAAAAAAGATACCATACTGCTTGGTTTGGACAAAAGCTACTGCTAACTTCATTGTCACCGAACAAGAATTGGTGTCCTCATAGCGTAGCCAAAGAAAAGGGAAGAATGTAACTTCTCATGGGGCTCAGCCAGTTAGTTACACAATGGCTTATTCCCTATTGTCACACTGTCTATACAATTTTTAGATTCTTAGGCTTTGATTCATAATTCATTTAGTTCAGGGAAGTACCAATGACAATAAGTAGGTTATGAATTGCATCAGGCTCCATTCAGATATGGCTGTCTGTTCCTTGGTGACTGCAGAATCAGGTAATGAAGACATGCAGGTGTGGAACAGTCAGACATCCTGATCAGAGATCCCAGAGATCAATTTGCTCATATTATTACCTGACATCACTTCAAATACATTTCAGTGGAGTGAGTTTATGCAGTCTCTTATAAGGCCTGAAGTGCTGAGTGACAAAGGAAACTCCAGATGACAGACATGCAAGACACTTATTCAAGAAACGGTGAAGTGCATTGCAAAGCCATGCCACAAGAGTGGAGAACTTTTTGGTCTACTCTTATACCTTGGCCTCACTCATCACAACCATGTGACTCTCACAAACCTTTTAGTAATTGAATGCAGCCTTTGGAATCAAAGAGCTTCCATGTCAGATTCCTCTCTCCCTATTATGTCCTTAAGGGCACCATATGTTCTATGGAAGACCTGAACCACACATACTTTGATAGACATGTAGAGCCACTTTTCAAATGGGCTAAATAGCATGATATGTGGCTGCTGGAATGGAGATTATTTGAATAGTTGCAACTCCCTCATATATTCCTTAAAATGGAAGAGGAGGTATATAATCTGGACCTTAATCTGCTGTCAATCTCATCTGTTTTCCTCAAGATATTCAAGTGCTATATTATTTCCTTCATTATGGAAAATAGACATTATGGGTCCTGGAATATTTTTACTGGCACAACCTCATGCTTGTAAAATTCACATATAAAATAATGGTTTCCAGCCTTGCTCTGAAATAGTACATGAATCATCCTGACTAGAGCTGAGGACATCAAAAACAGCAGAAGGCAAGCCTTCCGTTCGCTAGCAAAAGGAGCCACTGGCCACTGTTTGCTTGCAGGTTATTGAATTAAATGGAAAATGGCAGCCAATAAAGAGAGGCATAAGCCATGATTAGCACTTTCTCAGCTGGATAAATACGGAGTTTGATGGGGTGCAACAGACTTTTACAAGAAGTTATTTAGAACATGACTGCCGAGTCAAGCTTCATGCCCCAGCGTCTTCTATTCTGCCATAAGCCACTTCTCCAGAAAAAGCAAGCTCAGAGTAAAAGGAAGGGAACAAATGCTTTGAACAACCGAAGATCCTTAGGGGTTCTGTTTCCCTTTTCTTTACATTCAAGCCAAGAGGAGGAAAAGAAGCATATGGGCCTGTATGAATAACATGTTTTTGCAATATGTTAATTGTTGCAATTTCAGCTTTTACAATATAACTTGTAATTTTCTTAATAAGATGTTGATGAAAGTTCTTGCAAGCTTCAAGTTGTTTCCAACTTATGGCAACCAGAAGGCGAATGTATCACAAGGTTTTCTCTGCAAGATTTGTTCAGAAGGGTTCGCCTTTGCCTTCTTCTAAAGTTGAGATAGTGTGACTTGTCCCAAGTCACCCAGAGAGTTTTGGGGCCAAATGGGGATTTCAATCCTAGTCTCTCAGAGTCATAGTCAGTTAACCACTGCACCAGTGGAAAATGACTTGAATTCACACAACAATTTACACAGTCAGTTGTTGTCAGAGATATACGTTTACTATCCCATTTCTCAAAAGTAAAATAGTTAGTTGCTAGGAAGAGATATCTCTCTGGAGAGTCTCAGTCCAACCACTACAAACCAAGGCTACACTACAAACCACTGCGCAGGGTGACTGGATGTCCTAACCACAAAGGAGGACCAGGCCCCCCAAATGGAGGACATTCAAGAAAAAAGGAGCACATGGCCAAAGAAAAGGGGGAAACACTGATAGAAATATAAATGCATGCTTTTTAGTGATGCTCCAAATAGAGGACATTTGGGAATTCCTCCTGAGCAGAAGGTGGGAATGTTTTGGATAGCTCCTGAAAAAGGAGGACGCGTCTGGCCATTCTGCCAAAATGGAGGACATTTGGGAATTTCCTCCTGGGCAGGTGGCTGAAATGTAGGCCATATCCCAAAAAACGAGTGCTCCTAGACACCCTGAGAAAATGGAGGACATTTGGGAATTCCTCCTGGACAGAAGGGTGAAATGTAGGACAGTTCCTGGAAAAAGAGGATGCGCCTGGCCACTCTATCAAAATGGAGGACATTTGGGAATTCCTCCTTGGGGAGGAGGCTGAAATGTAGGACGCGCCCGGGAAAAGGAGGACGCGCCTGACCAACCCTGTCCCAAAATAGCCCTGCCATTGGACCTGCTCTGTCCCTGCGAAAGGCCCTCTAAATGACAGGCTCTAATACAAAACTTCCCCAGCTGGAGGGTCTGTTTAAACTAGGGATGAGCGTGCAGGAAGGGGCTGGGGCCTGCAGGGGGCAGCAGAGAGAGCGATCTGGGGAAGTGAAGGCGCCACTTCCATCCTCGTCGCCTTCTGTGACGTAGGAGGCGGTCTCCTAGCAACGGGACGCCAAACAAGGGAAGAGGGTTCAAGAGAGAAGCAGCAGAGAGGCAGACAGAGGGAAGGAGGCCATGTCACTCCCTCTTCTCCCTGGGTACTCCTTCAACAGGAACGTAAGTGGCCCCTTGGCAGGGGACCAACAGGGTTTTGCCTCCTTTTACTTGGGCTGCATCCACACTGGAGAAATAACCCGGTTTGGCACCGCTTTAACCCATTGTCTGGCTCAAGGCTATGGAATTCTGGGAGTTGTAGTTTTGTGACTCCCCCCTCAGCATCACTTTGGCAGAGGCCTTTTAAACACTCTGTAAAACTACATATCCCAGGATTCCATAGGAATGAGTGGAGCCTCAGCACTTCAGAGCGGTGTCCAACTGCATTATTTGCACAGCTTTAAGTGCATCTCAGGCTCCCTTAATTAATATCATCTTGAAGGTGCGTAACAGCAACAAGAAGACGTATTCCAAACCAATAATTTGTATATATAAATTTATGTCATCTATAAATAAAATAAGACATGCGAGGTTGACAGCGGGAATGGGACTGGGAATTGGAGTATCCGATTTCTGCCTAATAAATGGCCGTTGGTTTTAACATCTGTAACTTGCATGGCTATAGTAGAGAGATGTTGTCGCACCTTTGAGAGTGAATGAAAGGAAGAAGTTGGCAGCATGAGCTTTCCTGGACTTCAGTCTACTTCCAAATGCATCTGACGTATTTATCACCACGATCATCACATGTAAACATGCATCCAGGGAAGTAGGCTGAAGTCTAGGAAAGCTCATGCTACCAAATTCTTCCTTTCAAAGACATAGACGTGTCAGTCTGTAGAATCAGTATGCAGAGGGATTTTGTAGCATCTTTGATTAGGAAGTTGGCAGCATGTGGTTTCCTAAACTAAAGTCTACTTCCTCAGATGCATTTGGTGGGGCAGAGAGCCTCAAAGGTGCTACAAGATCTCTCTACATACTGATTCTACAGACCAACCCGGCTATATCTTTGAATTCTGCTAGTATGGCTACAGACCTCCAACCGTGTAACCTCAGTCCCTTCCTCCTCCCATCCCTGCTCATATTGAGATGTTGGGCCTGATGTTGCTCCCGACAAAAAGGCTCCCAGAGCTGACTTTGGGGGACTTTTCACATCAACAAACGTGGTGGCCTAGAATTGTCAACAGCAGCAGGGGGAAAAACAGCCTCAGATGTATTTGGGAGAGATAGAAGAATTCATTCCCTATTTTCATTATGTAGTGTGTGTAGTTCATAGCGTTCCTTCTAAGGCATGACTTCTTCTCTTCATACAAGGAAACAGACAAACAATGGTAGTTTATCTGTATTATTATTATTATTATTATTATTATTATTATTATTATTATGCAAAGGGTTCTTGCAGCACCTTTGAGACAAATGGTAAGAAAGACATTGGTAACATGAGCTTTCCTAGACTTCATCTTACTTCTTCAGATGCATGAGTTCATAGAATCATAGAACCATAGAGTTGGAAGAGACCGCAAGGGCCATCCAGTCCAACTCACCGCCATGCAGGAACTCTCAATCAAACCATACGTGACAGATGGCTGTCCAGCCTCTGTTTAAAAACCTCCAAAGAAGGAGACTCCACTGCTTTCCAAGGGAGTGTGTCCCGTTGTCAAACAGCTTTTACTGTCAGGAAGTTCCTCCTAATGTTGAGGTGGAATCTCTTTTCCTGTAGCTTGCATCCATTGTTTCAGATCCTGTTCTCTGGAGCAGAAGAAAACAAGCTTGCTCCCTCCTCAATATGACATCCCTTCAAATATTTAAACAGGGCTCTCATATCAACTCTTAACCGTCTCTTCTCCAGGTTGAATATATCCACCTCCCTAAGTCTCTCCTCATACGGCATGGTTTCCAGATCTTTTACCATTTTGGTCACCCTCCTTTGGACACGCGCCAGCTTTGAGTTAATCTCAAAGGTGCTACAAGATCTCTTTGCATATTGATTTTGCAGACTTACATGGCTATACCTTTGATTATTATTATTATATTACAGTCAGCCCTTCTTATACACAGATTTTTTTATACACAGATTCAAGTATACACGGTTTGAAAATGTTCCAAAAAAGTATAAATTTCAAATAGCAAACCTTGATTTTCCATTTTTTTAATAAGGGACACCATTTTGCTATGTCATTATATTTAATGGGACTTGATCATACACGGATTTTGTTCTCCACGGGGGATCTTGGAACCAAACCCCAGCGTATAACAAGGGTCCACTGTATTCAGTATTAATTGCATGTGGATTCTACCTTCACAGAGCTTAACAGACTCCCTCCTCATACTTTGTCTTTACAACGTTGTGAAGTAGGTCAGATCCAGAGAGATTGACTAGTCCAAGTTCATCCACTCTAAGCACAACACCACACTCGTGCTCTGTAGTTTGTCTAGAGCAGTGTTTCTCAAAGTAATGATCTGCAGAACAGTGGCAGTCTGTGGGCCCTCGACTGCTGGTCTGCAGTTTGCAGGACAGAAGGAACCAGTTGTAACCAATGGACACAAATATGGTACCACCACAGATTTTTGTATCCATGGTGTGTGTGTTTGTGTGTGTGTGTATGTGTGTAACCAAATCCCAGCAGAGACTTTACTGGTCTCTGGCATATTAGAAAAAACAAACAAACAAACCTTTTCCAGTCTTCTATTTTAGCGAAGCATATGTGATGACCGGTTAACAGTGGTTGTCTAGAAGGAGCCATAAGCTGATGTCTTTTTCTAGCTTAGCTGCTTGAAATTCTTTGTATACCTTTATATAATGGATATAGACGCCCCCATATATTTGGACTACACTTTCCAACAGATAAGATAGAGAAGAGCAATTGGTGCTGTAGTCAAATACATTTCAGAAGCAGCAGGATAGTTATGCTACTAACTTCATGTAACGATAGCCATTCTCTACCTCCACATTCAGCCTTAGCAATACTTAGCAATGGCAAGTACATTTCTACACTGCTTATCAGTGCACTTAAGCACTTCCTAAGTGGTTTACGATGTATAAGCTAATTGCCCCCAACAAGCTGGGTATTCATTTTAATGAATCATAGAATCATAGAGTTGGAAGAGACCACAAGGGCCATCCAGTGACAAGCAGGAAATCACAATCAAAGCATCCCCGACAGATGGCCATCCAGCCTCTGTTTGAAGACCTTTAAGGAAGGAGACTCCACTACATTTCGAGGGAGTTTGTTCCACTGTCGAACAGCCCTTACTGTCAGGAAGTTCCTCCCAATGTTGAGGTGGAATCTCTTTTCCTGAAGCTTGCATCCATTGCTCCGGGTCCTAGTCTCTGGAGCAGCAGAAAACAAGCTTGCTCCCTCCTCAATATGACATCCCTTCAGATATTTAAACAGGGCTATCATATCACTTCTTAACCTTCTCTTCTCCAGGCTAAACATCCCCAGCTCCCTAAGTCGTTCCTCATAGGGCATGGTTTCCAGACCTTTCACCATTTTAGTCGCTCTCCTTTGGACACGCTCCAGTTTCTCAATGTCCTTTTTTAATTGTGGTGCCCAGAACTGGACACAGTATTCAAGGTGGGGCCTGACCAAAGCAGAATAGAGTGGCACTATTACTTCCCTGGATCTAGACACTATACGTACTTCTATTGATGCAGCCTAAAATCGCATTGGCCTTGTTAGCTGCCACATCACACTGTTGACTCATGTTCAACTTGTGGTCTACTTGGACTCCTAGATCCCTTTCACACGTAGTTTCATTCAGCCAGGTGTCCCCCATCCTATATCTGTGCTTTTCATTTTTCCGCCCTAAGTGCAGTACCTTACATTTCTCCATGTTGGATTTCATTTTGTTAGATTTGGCCCAGTTTTCTAGTCTGTTCAGGTCATTTTGAATCTTTATCCTGTCCTCTGGAGTATTAGCTACTCCTCCTATTTTGGTGTCATCTGCAAATTTGATAAGTATTCCCCCAATTTTGTCCTCCAAGTCATTGATAAAGATGTTGAATAGAACTGGCCCGAGGACAGAGCCTTGTGGGACCCCACGGGTCACTTCTCTCCAGGATGAAAAGGAGCCATTGTTGAGCACCCTTTGCGTTCGGTCGGTCAACCAATTACAAATCCATGTAACAGTTGCCTTGTCTAGCCCACATTTTACAAGCTTGTTTGCAAGAATATCATGGGGAACTTTGTCAAAGGCCTGAAATCAAGATATATGATATCCACAGCATTCCCTTCATCTAACAAGCTGGTAATTTTATCAAAGAAAGAGATTAGGTTTGTCTGGCATGACTTCTTTCTCTGAAACCCATGTTGACTTTTTGTGATTATGGCATTGCTTTCTAGATGTTCACAGACTCTCTGTTTAATGATCTGCTCCAGAATCTTTCCTGGTATTGATGTCAGACTAACTGGACGATAATTGTTGGGATCCTCTTTTTTCCCCTTTTTGAAGATGGGGACAATGTTTGCCCTCCTCCAGTCGGCTGGGATTTCTCCTGTTTTCCAGGAGTTCTAAAAGATTATTGCCAATGGCTCCGATATTACATTTGCCAGTTCTTTTAATACCCTTGAATGTAGTTCATCTGGTCCTGGAGACTTTGGCCTGTTACAGACTGCCAAAATAAAGCTGCTTCGGGTCTCTTTGCAGGTATGCTATTTAAATGATGCATGGGTCCTAAGAGTCCGGAGGTTGCACCAAAGCGACACTCCATTCCTAAGCACTAGAGTGCAGCTTTGGTGCAGCTTCCGGATTCTTAGGATGCATGCATCATTTAAACAGCATACCTCCAAAGAGACCCAAAGCAGATTTATTTTGGCAGTCTGTAACAGGCCATTAATTCATTTAGATTAACAAGGTATTCCTCTACTATCTCTTTACTTATTCTGTGCTGAAATTCCCCTAATCTGTCCTCTGCTTCATTATCCTCAGGTTGAGCTCCCTTTTCCTTTTCTGAGAAGACTGAGGCAAAGAAGGTGTTGAGTAATTCTGCCTTTTCTCTGTCTTCTATTAGCATTTTGCCATCTTCTCCATGCAGTGGCCCTATCGTTTCCTTCTTCTTCCTTTTGCTGCGGACATATCCAAAAAAGCCCTTTTTGTTGTTCTTAACCTCTCTAGCAAGCCTGAGCTTATGCTGCGCTTTAGCTTTTCTGACTTTATCTCTATACAGGCTTGCTATTTGTTTGAATTCCTCTTTGGTGATTTCCCCATTTTTCCATTTCTTATACATGTCCCTTTTTAATTTTAGCTCAGTTGAAAGTTCTTTAGATGTTTATCACACTATGCTCTTAAAGAGCTACTATTCCAGTGTGACTCCTCTAGCAGCCTCCTGTTCTCTGCCTGAGAATTCTAAATACCCCTCCTTAAAACTGCCAATCCCAGCATGCAACAGGAGGCAGCTAGAGGAGTCACACTGGAATAGTACCTCTTTAAGAGCTCGTCTGATAAACACCTTAGTCATCCATCCTGGTTTCTTGAGACATCTCCCATTTTTCTTCATCACTGGAACTGTTTGAAATTGTGCCTTCAGTATCTCCCTTTTTAGAAACTCCCATCCATCTTGAACTCCCTTCTCTTTTAGTATTGTTGACCATGGGATCACACTCAGTATTTCTTTAAGTTTACTAAAATCGGCTTTCCTAAAGTCTAGAATGCGTGTCTGACTATGCCTGGCTTCTCCTTTCCATTGTATAACAAACTCCAGGAGAACATGGTCACTTCCACCTAAGGATCCCACCACTTGCACCCCATTAACTAGATCATCCCCATTGGTTAGGATCAGATCCAAAATAGCTGACCCCCTTGTTGCCTCTTCCACCTTTTGGACAATGAAGTTATCTCCAAGGCAAGTGAGGAATTTGCTAGAACTTGAGGATTTGGCTGAGTTTGCCTTCCAGCAAATATCAGGGTAGTTGAAGTCGCCCATCACTACTACATCTCTCCTTTCTGAATGTGTGGTCATCTGTTCTTGAAAGACATCATCCAATTCCTCAGTCTGACTTGGGGGTCTGTAGTAGACTCCCACAATAACATCCTTGTTGTTTCCCTGCCCTTTAATTTTTATCCAGATGCTCTCCACCTGGCTTCCATGATTGATGTCCTGGATCTCTTCACTGGTGTAAATATCTCTGACATATAGTGCTATTCCTCCTCCTTTCCTGTTTGACCTATTTCTCTTAAAAAGGTTATACCCCTCTATTTCTACATTCCAATCATGAGACTCATCCCACCAGGTTTCAGTGAGGCCTATTATATCATATTTGCTTTGTTGTGCTAGGAGTTGAAGTTCTCGGAATGACCTCAGAAGAATGCAAGGCTGAGTGAATCCTGGAGCCCCTGGCTCGTATCAAACTCACAACCTTGCAACTGTGAGTGAGTGGTTGCAGTGAAACATTTTAGAGGCAAACTTATAGAATATTTTACTTTGGAAAGAACAGTAGCAATCTTAAATGCACTTAGAAATCCAGTGTTAGTTTTGATGGTCTCAGAAGTTACAGTAATGTGTGTGTTTTGTGGTTGTGCAACACGTAGTAAGAGAAGAAAATATTTCCGAATGATAGGGTTACCAATTTAATTGTGCTAGGTAAAGATCCAAAATTTATTAAATCACAAGTTGAGGAATAAGTCTTGTAAGATGAAAAATCAAAAGAAGAGAATTATATCTAGAATTATGAAATTAATTCATTTAGTAAAGACTGGATTTCCAACACTTTTTGTTGGTTGTTATCTTGAGTTTGAGGTGGCATTGTTCTGGTCATCTATCTTTTCTTTATCCCCCCCACCAAAGTCTGTTGGAACAAAGTTTTCAGAAATAGGGAACTTCTCTTAGTTATATCAATAGCTGGTTTGCTTGGAAGCATGTGTTGTAATGAACGGTTAGATGTTTGGACGTGTTTCCACAAACACCCTGGTGATATATTGTTAGCTAGGCAGCCCATTCCAATATTCTCTACTGAATGGAAACTGCTCACATATCCTGTAAAGGCTCAAGTTTTGAGCACTCTCAAATGCCACCTTCATGTATAGAAGCAATGCATCTTTATATCAGTTGCTTGGGACAAACAACGCTGGTAGACCCCCGTCTTCATACCCTACTAATAAATGCCCAGAGTGGTGGGCTTCATAGACTTCTGGCCCAATGCAGTTCTGATCTTCTTATAATAAGTCAGGTTCTCTTGGTGTGTGAACAGTTCAATCTGTTTTCTACATGTCAAGTGCCAAGACATAAATTTAATTTTTAAATTTATTTGATACATTACTATGACAACCTTGTACCTAGAATTGACCATTGAACAATAGCGTATGTATTTTATAATGAAGTGCCTCTAAAATGATGTGCTTAATTTTTAATTTAATGTTTCTTATAATACTGTTGTTTACTTAATTGCTCCCATTTTCCTTTATTTTTCTTTCTATTAATATGTCTAAAGAAAAGAAAAGAAAAGAAAAAAGAAAAAAGCACACACAACTCACTTTGATTTGCTCCATCTGGTTCTGATGCTGGCAAGTTATCCTGATTTCATGATAACAATAATTTCTATTCTTAGATGACTTCCTCACAGTTAGATACTTCTGTGTTCCATTTCTATTTTCTCTATAAATTTAGACTTATGGGTTCTCTTGACAATGAGGTCAAAGACCACTGCTGCATTTTACCTTTGCAGTATAGTTCCACAAGTTCTGATTCAAAAGCAGTGTTTGGTTCACGTGTAGTTGTAAAGTATGAATTTTTGCTGCTGAGGACAAGTTTAGATCTGCTAGTTCCTATTCCCCTTCACTTTTTAAGATAAAGGCTTAGCAGTACACACTGTAGCAGCTGCTTAGCAAAGAGGTCATGTCAGAGGAGCTAAAAGTAAAGGTCACTAAAGGGTGCTTAACACTTGGCCCCTTTATTTTTTTGAAAGGACTCCTGATTTAAAGGTGTACAGTGTCTTAAACTATTTCTCCTTACACATTTGCCTGCAAAAATCACTCCCCTGCCCACATTATTATTAGCAGCTGAAGGTGCTACTGTTGTAGTAAACAAACCTGTTACTTGGATTCACATTGGAACCCAACGTGGCTTATTTTTTTTCTATAAAAAAAGGGAGAGGAGAAGGAAGGAGAACGTTACTTGCATTATGCATACCTGTTTTTTTAAAAATGTGTATAACATAACATGTAGTACAAGTTGAGTATCTGAAATACGCAAAGTTAACTGGATGGTTGGTTGAGACAGCGACACGTTTGCTTTCTGATGATTGAGTTCATACAAACTTTTGTTTTGTGTACAAAATTATTTAAAATGTTGAGTATAAAATTACCTTCAGGCTATGTGTATACGAAACATAAATGAATTTCCTGTTTAGACTTGGGCCCCAATTCCAAGAGATCTCATTCTATATACATAAATATTCCAAAATCAAAATAAGTAAACAATTTAATAAATACATCCAAAATCCAAAACACTCCTGGTCGCAAGCATGTCGGATAAGGGATACTCAACTTGTATCATTACAGTTTGTTTCAAGATGAGTTATAGGGAATCCCCTTGTCAGTTTCACCAATGGAACAATCCAACGATTTGTAAGAACTTTGTATGTGGTTGCTTCAGTCCTTTTGGTTTGTTCCCTTCAGTTCCTTTGGTGTCTTGCCCAAACTCCCTTGCATTTTCAGGCTTTTCTGCTGCTTTAGTGGGGGCAGTATGTGCACTGGAGCATGAGCATATATGTTAACCCTATTGGCCTGTTACAGACAGCCAAAATAAAGCTGCTTCGAGTCACAGTGG
>NC_056524.1:74163170-74190193 GCF_019175285.1 Sceloporus undulatus
GCAGGGGAAAAAAACAGCCTCAGATGTATTGGGAGATAGATAAAGAATTCATTCCCTATTTTTCATTATGTATAGTGTCGTAGTTCATAGCGTTCCTTCTAAGGACATGAACTGTCTATCTCTCATACAAGGAAACAGACAAAAATAAGTAGTTTATCTGTATTATTATTATTATTATTATTATTTATTATTATTATGCAAAGGGTTCTTGCAAGCACCTTTGAGAGACAATGGTAAGAAATACATTGGTAACATGAGCTTTTCCTAACTTTCATCTTCATCTTACTTCTTCAGATGCATGAGTTCATAGAATCATAAACCATAGAGATTGGAAAGAACCGCAAGGGCACATCCAAGTCCAACTCAACCGCCATCAGGAACTCTACAATCAAACCCTACGTGACAATGGCTGTCCAGCCTCTGTTTAAAAACATCAAAAAGGAGACTCCAACTGCTTTCCCAAGGGAGTGTGTCCAGATTGTCAAACAGCTTTTTACTGTCAGGAAGTTACCTCCTAATTGTTGAGGTGGAATCTCTTTAACCTGTAGCTCTGCATCCATTGTTTCAGATCCTGTATACTCTGAGCAAAGAAAACAAGTCTGCTCCCTCCTCAATATGACATCCCTTCAAATATTTTAAACAGGGCTCTCATATCAACTCTTAACCGTCTCTTCTCCAGGTTGAATATATCACACCTCCCCTAAGTCTCTCCTCATACGCATGTTTCCAGATTCTTTTACCATTTTGGTCACCCTCATCTTGGACACGCCGCCAGCTTTGAGTTAATCTCAAAGGTGCTACAGATCTCCTTTGCATTTGATTTGCAGACTTACATGGCTATACCTTTGATTATTATTATTATATTACAGTAAGCCCTTCTTATACACAGATTTTTTATACACAGATTCACGTATACCACGGTTTGAAAAATGTTCAAAAACGTTATAATTCAAATAGACAACCTTGATTTTCCATTTTTTTAATAAGGACCCCATTTTGCTATGTCATTATATTTAATGGGACTTGATCATACACGGATTCTGTTCTCCACGGGGGATCTTGGAACCAAACCCCAGCGTATAACAAGGGTCCACTATTCCAGTATTATTGGCATGTGGATTTTACCTTCACAGAGCTTAACAGACTCCCTCCTCATACTTTGTTTTACAAGTTGTGAAGTAGGTCAGATCCAGAAAAATTGACTAGTCCAAGTTCATCACTCTAAGCACAAACACCACACTCGTGCTCTGTAAGTTTTCTAGAGCAGTGTTTCTCAAAGTAATGATCTGCGAAACAGTGGCAGTCTGTGGCCCTCGACTGCTGGTCTGCAGTTTGCAGGACAGAAGGAACCAGTTAACCAATGACACAAATATGGTACCACCACAGATTTTGTATCCATGGTGTGTGTGTTTGTGTGCGTGTGCATGTGTGTAACCAAAATCCCAGCCGAGAACTTACTGGTCTCTGGCCATATTAGAAAAAAACAAACCACAACACCTTTTCCAGTCTTCTATTTTAGCGAAGCATATGTGATGACCGGTTACAGTGGTTGTCTAGAAGGAGTCATAAGCTGATGTTTTTTCTAGCTTAGCTGCTTGAAATTCTTTGTATACCTTTATTAGGATATATAGTACGCCCCCAATATATTTGGACTACTTTCCAACAGATAAGATACGAGAGAGCAATTGGTGCTGTAGTCAAATACATTTCAGAAGCAGCAGGATAGTTATGCTACTAACTTCATGTAACGATCGCATTCTCTACCTCCACACTCAGCCTTAGCAATACTTAGCCATGGCAGTACCATTTCTACACTGCTATCAGTGCACTTAAGCACTTCCTACGTGGTTTCGATGTATAAGCTAATTGCCCCCAACAAGCTGGGTATTCATTTTAATGAATCATAGAATCATAGAGCTGGAAGAGACCACAAGGGCCATCCAGTGACAAGGTAAATCACAATCAAAGCATCCCCGACAGATGGCCATCCAGCCTCTGTTGAAGACCTTTAAGGAAGGGACTCCCACTACATTTCGAGGGAGTTTGTTCCCATGTCGAACCAGCCCTACTGTCAGGAAGTTCCTCCCAATGTTGAGGTGGAATCTTTTTCCTGAAGCTTGCATCCATTGCTCCGGTCCTAGTCTCTGGCGAGCAGAAAACAAGCTGCTCCCTCCTCATATGACATCCCTTCAGATATTTAAACAGGGCTATCATATACCTCTTAACCTCTCTTTCCAGGCTAACATCCCCAGACTCCTAAGTCTTCCTCCATAGGCATGGTTTCCAGACCTTTCACCAATTAGTCGCTCTCCTTTGGACACGCTCAGTTTCTCAATGTCCTTTTTTAATTGTGGTGCCCAGAACTGGACACAGTATTCAAGGTGGGGCCTGACCAAAGCAGAATAGAGTGGCACTATTACTTCCCTGGATCTATGACATATATCGTACTTCTATTGATGCGCCTAAAATCGCATTGCCTTGTTAGCTGCCACATCACACTGTTGACTCATGTTCAACTTGGGTTACTTGGACTCCTAGATCCCTTTCACACGTAGTTTCATTCAGCCAGGTGTCCCCCATCTATATCTGTGCTTTCATTTTTCGCCCTAGTGCAGTACCTTACATTTCTCCGTGTTGAATTTCATTTGTAGATTTGGCCCCGTTTTCTTATAGTCTGTCAGGTCATTTTGATCTTTTCCTGTCCTCTGGAGTATAGATACTCATCCTATTTTGGTGTCATCTGCAAATTTGATAAGTATTCCCCCAATTTTGTCCTCCAAGTCATTGATAAAGATGTTGAATAGAACTGGCCCGAGGACAGAGCCTGTGGGGACCCCACGGGTCACTTCTCCCAGGTGAAAGGAGCCATTGATTGAGCACCCTTTGCGTCGGTCGGTCAACCAATTACAAATCCCTGTAACAGTTGCCTTGTCTGCCCACATTTTACAAGCTTGTTTGCAAGAATATCCGGGGAACTTTGTCAAAGGCCTGAAATCAAGATAATGATATCCACAGCATTCCCTCATCTAACAAGCTGGTATTTATCAAAGAAAGAATTAGGTTTGTCTGGCATGACTTCTTTCTCTGAAACCCATGTTGACTTTTTGTGATTATGGCATTGCTTTCTAGTGTTCACAGGACCTCTGTTTAAGATTGCTCCAGAATCTTTCACTGGAATGATGTCAGACTAACTGGACGATAAATGTTGGGTCCTCTTTTTTCCCCTTTTTGAAGATGGGGACAATGTTTGCCCTCCTCCAGTCGGCTGGGATTTCTCTCGTTCAGGAGTTTTAAAAGATTATTGCCAATGGCTCGATATTACATTTGCCAGTTCTTTTATACCCTTGGATGGAGTTCTCTGGTCCTGGAGACTTTTGCCTGTTACAGACTGCCAAAATAAAGCTGCTTGGGTCTCTTTGCAGGTCTTGCTATTTAAATGATGCATGGGTCCTAAGAGTCCGGAGGTGCACCAAAAGCGAAACTCCATTCCTAAAGCACAGTCCCTAAGGACTGGAGCGTGGCTTTGGTGTGGCTTCTGGACTTTAGGCGCATGCATCAGTAACACCATACTTCCACTGTGACTCGAAGCAGCTTTATTTTGGCTGTCTGTAACAGGCCATTGTCTTCTTTCTATCTACTATGCTTCAATCTTACTGATGCTATTTGCATTTAACTTTTGGTTTGCTCACCGTGACTGCTCTACGCTGCAGAATTAATGGAGTTTGACACTGCTTTAACTGCCATGGCTCAATGCTATAGAATTCTGGGATTTGTAATTTTGTGAGATATTTAGCCTTCTGTCAGAGAGCTCTGATACCACAACAAACTACAAATTCCAGTATTCCATACGATGGAATCATGTCAGTTAAAGTGGTGCCAAACTCCATTAATGCTGTTGTGTGGCTGCAGCCTCAGTCATGCTACAGTTAATATCACATTTGAGAGTATGCAAATATTATATTGATAGTGTGGAGGGGTGTTGCAAGATTGTGTTTGGAGGGCTAGTTTTTCTTAAAAGGTTGCAGGAGGCTGTAAGGGTTGTTGAGGGTGTGAGCTGCCATTTCTTTGTCATTGAGTTTATATTCATTGTTCATCCCCTTTTAGTGTAACTGTAAATTAGACTGTAGTCTAATTTTCCAATCTCTGGTGAACATTCCCTCACACATGGTGGTGGTGAAAAAAAATCTGTTTCTGTTACTTGGAGGCTAGTTGGTTTCAGCTGTTGTGCAAAATTTTTGCTGTCTTAAGTATGATTCAGATTCTGGATGGCCATCTGTCGGGGATGCTTTGAATTGGATTTCCTGAATGGCAGGGGGTTGGACTGGATGGCCCCTGTGGTCTCTTCCAACTTTACAATTCTATGATTCTATTTCTTCTGTTTCAGATTTAGGCATGCACAGCATTCATTGTTTGCATTCCTTTCCTTTTTTTTTTTTTTTGGCCAAAGGTATAGTGCCAGTCCTTTCATAGGGCTCCATCTGTGCACCAAGGAACTTGTGAAGTTGTTCAGCACATGTGCCCAAAGAAAATACTACTAAGTGTGATTCATTTGCTATAGGGAATTATCACTTTTTAACTTAAGAAAAACAAGATTTTTAAAAAAATGGATCAAAATTAAAATAGGATTAAAGTTATCATTTCCCTATGATTAACTTTGTTTTATAGATTTTGACTAATACTAAAGGTTTTATTTTTGCAGTTGCTGTTTTGAAATACCCTTGCTTTTGAAAAATATTATTTATTTTATCTTTATTTCAGCTAGGGAAAGAAAAATTCCATAAATCACAACACTGGAGTTATTGCAATAAAATTTCTATGCTGGTGGGAGAAGACAAACCTGGAATAGGAGGTGAACCTTTGCCTGGGCAGAAGCTGAAACCGAAGTACAGCGTTTTTCCAAGAGGTCTTGGGAGTGATGCACCTTCATGGGTAGCATTTGACAAACAGGTATACTGAGTCCTGATTCTTCATTCATTTGTTTAGTGGTGAGGTTGCCAACATTTCTGCATTGGTTCAGATCCTAGGTTATAATAACTTGAGGAAACTCATGGTAGGAAAGTTTCCTGCCCTTCACCTGTGTCCCATGATAATCCTTTCAGGAAGGTTATAGGGTAGCCTTCAAGAACAAAGCAGGGCATGGGTAGCTGCTAAGGAGAGAAGGAATCACCCTGTATTGGGTGGGCATCTCTGCTATTTGAGAGATCAGGCCTGATCTGTTCCAGGACCCATTTGAATTTTTGGCTGTCCATGGTATCCTCAGTACTGTACACAGTACTGTACTCTGGTACAAAAACATATGTACAACAACCCCCCCCCCCCCACTTTTTACTCACCAGTTTATCTTGTTCTTGTTTTGTATCATTCCTGGGTCACTTATATAATAACTGGGAGCTCTCTATCCTACCCCAACCTTGTAATTTGTTTCAGAGCTATTTGGGGACAGAGAAAAGAACTGGATCAGGATTTCTTGTTTTTACCATAAATTATACAACAACCTCCCCAAAGTGGCCAGAAAGCTCCATTTACAAATTCAGCTCATCTGACTGGTCCTCGGGGCAATCTGCCTCAAGGAACAAAACACCATTCTCTGTTCAAAGCTGTAGTGTAGAATTGACTCCTTGCTTACATAATCCCTCTACTTCATTCAGTTTCTCCAATACAAAATCAAGTTGTCACTTTCAGTTATGCTTTTAATGGTATGTTTGCTTGTTTGGTTGTAATACCAAATTATAGTTTATTCAAACTAGGAAATATTCTCGTAAAACCAAGCTTGTGAGGGCAAAGAGAGAGTGCATCAACACAGGACTTTATTCCTGGTTCTTCAGGTCGTGGCTTACAAGCTTGACAAACCAGCTCTTAATGCAGTCAGTATACTTAGGGTAGATTCTGCATGCTAAAAGTGCTAAACTTTGACTTATTAATAGGATAGGACTAAGTACGACATGTATTATACTGTTATTCCCATGCCATCTAAGGCTGCAGTGCTACACTCACTTGCTTGGGTTTATTCAAGCTCGTTGCTGGTTCTGGCATTATATTCTTTAACACATCAGCTTTGTATTACAGTGTTTTAAAATGTGTGACTTACAGAATGGTGTCACTTTAAAGGCATTATCCCTTTGCCCCTGTTCTGTAAATTTCCTGATAAAGTAAAATATAGAATTAGGCTAAACAGGAAAAGAACTTCATATATTGCATTTTAATAATATGTAAAATAGTGCACTTAATTTTCCATTGTGTAATTCATGCTTCAAGAGTGTAATGCTTTTGGCATGATCTCCAAGCCAGTTCAGCCAAAGTGCTTTGGATTTAAATCATTTTCTGGCCTGTGAAAACCAGTGGGACAGAATCAGCATAAATCCAAATACAATTATTTAACTGGACTAAAGATTAGGATGTTAAATAGTTAAGTCGCTTATGGGACAATTCATGCTTGAAAATGTTTCTCATAAAATTTGTTCATCAAATTATACTGTCCAAGCAAGCCAAACATAATGTGGTTTCCAGAGTGCCCAACAGGACTTGGCTAATCTCCATTCTCTCTCTGTATTCCTCCCTCCTCCACTTTCTTCTTGATATACAACTTCTGTTAATTTTATTTAAAGAGAGAGGATAAACATTAGAGCTTGCACATGCCAAACACCAGGCAGCTGGTGATATTTTTGTTATCAAAGTTAAACGCTTTCAAGAAATAGGAAAATTCCAAAAGTTCAGGGATCTGAATTAGAAGGTATAATCTGCAGTGTTCATTTCCTTGTTAATTTGAAAATTCTTCTTTCTGCGGCTTATAACTGTTCCCTTTGATATTTGTAATGTTAGCAGCACAATCAGTCTTTAATTATCTATGTACAGCTTGCCTAATTAGAAGATTAAATCTCCTCATTAAGGACAAGTTCAGATGAGACATTACACTGCCTTAATCACTTCTCTCGCCCCCTCAGCTGCTGTCCCTGTATCTCTGCAGCTGAGCATACTTTAGCATACCTTCAACCAAGTACATTAAATGTTTTCTTACTTTCTGCAACATGAGTAATCCTGTAGGACTATATTTAATGGTAAATTTCCTATGCCCACTTTAAAAAGAAGAAGAAGAAAAAGGCCAGAGCTGCACATCTCTGCCAATATCAGAAGAGTCATATATAGTTGCGAAATTAATAGCACACAGATTTCCCAAATTTGCCTCCAGAACTGATACATTCCTCTAGTTGTGTGTTTCATAGATGCTTTCAATACTGGTCTGAAGTTAAGAACATACAACAGATGTTGACAGGGACTTGTTTCTTGACAATTACAAAACAATTTTAGTTGGAGTTTACCTCATACATAAACTTTTGGGTAGACTTAACAGTATATATGCGTTATATGCAGCTTTGAGCTTACGTGTAAAGCTGTGTAGAGCTGTGCAGGAGCGCACGGGGAGCGTGGGGTGGCGCAACCCCTTCAAAGGAATGGGGCACGTGCGCCTGTGGCACGCGTGAACTGCCACATGCACAAGCCCCATTCACTTGAATGGGGCTCGAGCGCGATATTTGGCTTACGGGGGGGGGGGGGCCCGGAACGGATCCCCCGCTTAAGCCAAGGGTGCACTGTACAAACACAATGGGACATTTATCTTTAGCATAGCCTAGACTTTACCAGCATAGTCTGGGTCTTTTATCAGCTGGGAATGGCTTATCTGTTATCAAACAGCCATCTTGATATGATGGGAAACTAACACTTGCAGACAGCCTGCTATCTGTCTCTTCACAGCCAGTTTTATATCATTCTCAGCTTTTCTCTGTCCAATCAGCAAGCAGATCTTTAGTAGTCTTCTCTTACATAAATAATATTTTCCTCCAATCACGCTAACAATCTTAGTGATTTTTACTCTGTGATGTAATATTCAACGACCACTTAGTTCTGGCTTCCTTCTGCATCACACCAGCCAGTAATCCTTTAATGCAATACAAGTAATACTTTAATGTTGTACATACAATTCTTGGGTTCATTATAAATCAATTTGCTGTTTATATCTCTCTTTCAGGCTTATTATGTTTATAATTAGCCTGGAACTAGCAAGTGACTGCACTCTATTATATACATATTCTACAATATATAAAGCTTTATTCTTTATATTTTGTGCTTCACAAAAATTCAGGTTTATATTTTGCAAAACAGAAGTCAAATCAGTGCTCAGCCTATAACAATGTCCTCCTCTCATGAGGCTTGAGATGGGCTTTTATAAGTCTGCTTCTCATGTACTGACCAGTCTAAACTGGATGGACATCAGGGAGGATTTTCCTGTATTGGTGAGAAAGACCTGGCGAACTTTTCCTTTACAAATGGATTTTACTTTCAGAATGATAGAGCCTCCACTATCTGTGGGGCATTAATCTTGGAACTGGAAAATAGGCTCTAATTGGTATGGAAAGCTCCCACTGATAATGAAGCATATCAGAAAGTCAGCCTCCACTTGAGAAGGGCAATTTCAAGGCAACAGAGCAAGAGGACAGTGACTTCCTTCCCCCACCTCCTATCTTTACTGTATTCACTTAGAATCTGAATTGTGTTTGTATCTCAACCTCAGCTGGAAAACTGAGGTCCGGAACACATGGGCCAAATGAAGTAGCTTTTGACCACTTTGGAGGCATGGCATTCAAATGATGCACACTTCCAATGCGGCCTGAAGTCTCACTGAAGCTGCACTCCGGTCTTTTGAACTGGAGCAAAAAGGAGTTGAGATAATCTGGCTCTTGGTGGTGTGGGTTGGATCTTGTGGCCACAGCCTGCTTTGGGAGTGGGCTGTATGGTTGGTGCGGTCCCGACCCGCCTGCGGCCAAATTGGACTCAGGCCGTTCTTTCCTGCCCATCTGCTCTGGCCCCGAGATAACAGTGCCAACCAGACTTTACAAGGGATACTGAAAAACTCCATTATGATTAATGTAATTGTTCCCCAAAATACTTTTTGTGAGTGTTATTAGCTCTTTTTACTTGAACTGGCTTTTCGTACAATGAGCCTAAGCTCATTACTGAAGTTTTAATATATCCTATTTTTGGTTTTTATGGCTTATCAATATTGGAATCTTTGCACCACTTTGCTATCAAACCCTTTCCTTTTGTTGAGCCTGTAAGCTCCTCGTCTCTCCTACTTTAAGTTATATTTTTTTTAGCCCACTAATGGAAATCCTGTGGTCCTCTAATGCTGCTAGAATTCAAGCCCCTATTAGCCTCAATTAGAAATGTGATGTTGTGGAGGAAAGGATTGGAAAAAAAGTTTTGGGGGGTAGGGAAATTGCCATTTTTTTCCCTGAAGTCTTTTTCCCCTTAGAAAAATTAGGATAATATGGGGTTAAGAATTTTGTTTTAGAATGATGAATCAAATATTTATGACAGGATGTTCATATATTTATTCCCCCTGCATTATTTTGAAAACCAGCATATCAGGTAGACATTTATGTAAGAACTTACAGTATCTCATACCAATGTAATTTCTAATCTTGGTTTCCTTTTCTCAGTTCTTTTTATGGAAACGAGTGGGTTATGTTTGCTTGGTATCATGGAAACTAGAGAATATATATATATATATATATATTTGAGATTGACTTGAAGGCATTTAACAACAACAAAAATATAAATGTATTTCTTTGAAAAAAATTTCCTGCTTTGGCAAAAAGATTTCTCATAGTTCAGGTGTCCCTTTCAGTTCAGTATCTTGTAGCTCCATTGAAACAATAATAGTTTAAAAAATAAATGTTACAGTTGGCCCACCCCTTATGCGGGCTTGCCTTCTGCGGACTTGAGCTCATGTGGAAGGCAAGCCCCAATCAAAACAATGGGGTGTGCACCAGTGCGCACCATGGTGTGCTGCGGGAGCACACCCCATTACACCAAATGGGATTTGAGCATACGCTCAATTCCCCTTACGCAGGAGAGTCCTGAACGGATCCCCCCCATAAGGGGCGGGACAATTGTATTTGTAATTATTTCTTGTATAAACTGTAGATTTATCAAACATGATACCTTTATGCCAAGCCAAGTTACACATAGTGATTTTATTCCTAAAATAAGAAAGTGACTTTGAATCTGCAATAGGTGTGAATATTTCATTTTTTCCAGTTTTTCTGAAAATTTGTGTTTTTATCTGGAAAAAAAAAGCTCCCACCCCTGCCTGTGGTTTAAAAATTTCTGGGCATTTTATATCCTAGTCTCAGTCTGGGTTAGGAATGATGATGTTTTAGAGGACTTTCTGTTTCCCCCATCTGTTTTAGAAGGTAAGCTTTTATTCAGAGCTCTGGTCTAATTCCTTCTTCCCTGAACATGTTATATGCTTAGTTTTAGGTAAAGAAATAAATGATTTTTTTAAAAAAAATATTGCACTTCTGTAGAGAACTTTGTCATAGGATAGAGTAAAAATTAAGTAAACAAAATGTGGGAAATGTGGTGAAAGTTCGTTGCTTTTTAAAGATCACGCCTGCTCAGATTTAGATAGAAAAGGTTCAGTAATGTGAAGATGTTTAGGGAGGCCATCTTGATTCATCCCTAAAATTTATACTTCCGTTATCCCCAAGCTCTACCAGTCTGATAAGAGATGGTCATAGGATTGCTTGCTTTTATGAGCCACAGGAAAGAGGAGCTTAACTAACATTCTTTTTGACCCCTCCCAGTAGCGTAATATGTTCCATTACACACATGCACAATAATGTGTTTTAAAGCAGTTTTAGAAGCATTCCCCTGATAGTAATTTAATATCACTTCTGAGATTTTCCACATAACCATGGATCCTTCTTTCTTTCTTTTCCATAGTACACATGCCTATGTTTGAGTCTCTGGGCCAAAGCAGAAAGTCTGGAGGAGCAATCTCTGGCTGCTCCAGCCCTGATCACACCAGTACCACAGCGACCACAAAGCCCACTTTCAAAGTGGGCCACTGCTGCAGTCTGAAGCTGGCCGCCAGCAGGAGTGGATTTAATCCACTCCTAAAAGGTCCAGCTCTTGCTGCCTTTGCGAAGCCTTGGTGAAGCTTCCAGCAGCTTTGGGGTATGTGTCATCTAAATGCTGAACTCCCAAAGTGGTGAGCTTATTTGGCCTGTGTGTTCAGGTCTTTGTCTCATTGCAATCTTGTGGTCCCTGGGTCAGCATGTCAGGAAGAACAGAATATATTAGGTCTCCTTAGCCAAGGGCAAATAGAGGGGGCCACTGCTGGAAGCAGAGAGCCAGCCTCAAATGTCCCTCCCAAATGTCTTAGCCCTTACTAATGTTGAAATCCAGGCAGTATCTGAGAGGGGGCAATGGAAGCATGGTGGTGGTGTCAATAGAAGATTTGGGAGAGTCTGTGCACACATCGCTCTGACAGCTGCCCAGGAGGGACCCGTGAACATGGTGGTAATCTACACCATCTCTGGAGATTACCCATATTAATTCCTCTCCACGAATTTAAATGGAAGGGAAATAGTGTAAAAAAAAAAAAAGGAGAGTAAAAGACCCAGCCTGACAGGGAGAGGAGTGAAAACACTCATTCTCCATCATTCCTGTCTTGCCATTATAACATCCTAAAGGATTTTGGAGATCTTGGAGATACCTGATATCAAAACTCTCTGAGGTAAGGGTTAGGATTACCTTGTCTACCTATTCACTGAAGGAGTACATTATTATTTAGTTTGTGTAGTCATATCCATTCTTGAATTCAATAGAATTTCCTCTTAGATAAGAATGCACAGAAATGCATTGATTTCATACTCATAAGGTTGTATTGCAGGTCTCTTGAACTGTTTTAATAAATGACATTTCCATGCTGTTTGTGCAGTATATGAATATGGTTAATGTGAGTATATTATTGTTTCTCTTCAGATTATATGTGGTTGATGTGAGTATCTGAAAAGAGGTTTTACACTGTAAGTATTAGAATCAAATTGCAGACCTAAGTGGAAACCAATGTATGCCACATGCCTGACAATATAACTCAAGACATGTTTAGGTTGAAATCCTTCCTCTCTCACCCATACATTTTGTAATGTACACTGATGTGTTCAGTTTATGTCTTTGCTTACAGCACAAGTGATGTTGACAGTTGTCAATTTTTGATTTTTGTGTAGGTATTATCTTTTGATGCTTATTTTGATGAAGAAGTTCCTGACAAAAATCAAGAACTGTACAGAATAAGACATTGTAAAATATACTTCTATCTGGAAGATGACACTATTCAGGTGGTTGAACCCCAGGTGAAGAATAGTGGAATCCCACAAGGTATTTTTATTTGCAAATCTTCTATTTCTTTGAGGCTTTAAAATAAAAAGTGTTATTTTTGCCCACCTGACCCAATTTGCTGTTTTCATAGTATAGTTATTACTTATAAACAGGAACTGGTTAAATCTTAGGTTTAAGGTCAGTCAGCCAAAACGGATATTCCAGTGTTCAAATTGTAGCCAACAATCATTCTGTAAATGGCTTAGTAAACTAATTTGAATGTCTCTTAAACTAATTTGAACGGCAGTACATCTTTTTTGAACTGGAGAAATATTTGACCATATTTACACATGATATTGTGGCAGTAGTGGACAATATAGGTATAGATTTAGTTAGAGCTCCTTGGTGTTCCCCCTTTTGAACTGTCTGCTCTGTTACTTTCTCATCTATAAACTGATATTCTTGACGTCACTTTTCCCCACACAACTCCTTCCCCTCTCTCTTAATCATGGAATCAGTGGTAGAAGATCCATCAAACCCTGTCTCCACTGAAGACAGTCTTTTCTCAGTGATTCCAAACACCAGCATCATCTTCTATGTAAGGTAACACACGTAGGGTGTATGAAACTCTGCTTCGTTGTCTTTCTTGATACTTTTGCCTAGTCTGAACTGAGACTTGAGTGAAACATGGCAAAATGTGACTAGATCGGGTTTTTGTTTTTTGGTGAATTTTACACATGTTTTAATGTGTTATGTATGATTTGTTACTTATGATGATTACTCAAGTTGAGAGGAGCATGTTATTTTCAGACCCTTCCTCTGCTGTCATAGAGAATGTTTTTAAATACAAAAAGTAACACCTTTACAAGCGTTAAACATAAACTGCTTCAAACATAAAATCTATGTGTAGCAGAACTCTGTGTAAGCTGTGTAATTCACAGAACAGAGTGAAATATCACGCACATTAATCAAACAGTGTTAATGGATGGAAAGTGAGAAGAGCAATCATAAAAGATATAGAAAATCTCCCTTATTCCAGACTCAGAATGTCTTAAAATAATGGAGACTTTCTTTGTTGAAACAGACTGCATGGGAAGAGTCTTCCATATTGTATAATCTCATGTTAGCTGAACCTAAACTAACCAATGTGCTTTGTTATGGAAATGTTATGTTTGTCCCTTAAGGGTTAACATCTCTTTCCAGTATATTCCATATCCTACAATCCAAAGAACAGTTAAGAAGGGGTTGGCTAATTTCCCCAAGGTCAGCCAGACTGTTGCCTGCTGGCAGGCTTCCCCAAGGCCAGATGGATGAAAAGGGAAGTGCAGTCAGGCACATAAGGCCACAGTCACATCCCCCAGCTTCAATGAATCACTGATTGTCTAAGGGCCTCTGATGTTCCCAGTTACTTTAGAAAATTGGCTCTGTGTATACTCATAGTCTGGTTATCCTAGTTGGAGGAGGACATACAGCCTATTGAGCAAACAGGAAAAATGTGCTCAAAGTGATTTTTGTTGCACTATTTAGGTACTATGGTACTTTCACTTAGTAGAATAGAGAATATAGATCCACTGACCTTAGGTTAGAAGTTTTTTGAAAAACTTCTTACAGTTTAATTTTGGGAAGTATTCAAAACAACAGTGCTAAAACTATTTTTTACAGCTTTCTGGGTTATGAAACAGGAATTATGCATTTTACACTTTTTACCTAATCTGGAACTCAGAGAGCTCAGAATTACTGGAAGAGATACAAATGTAATTAAATAATTAAGGGAATTAATGCATAAATGCAAAGTGGATGAAGCAAAATGCATATCACATGCCTTTATACTTTTCTCCAGATTTTGTTTATAAATGACATTGTTTATGGAGCCCAGGGTTTTGTCCCATCAACTGTATATTATAAACTATATTTTCCTACTTAGGGGCTGTACAGACAGTCCTGAAGGGGCGGGATGCAGCCGCCCCTGTTTCAGTCCGATCAGGGCTGTGGCAACGTTACACCGTGGCCCGATCTGGCCTTTGCAGGGCGCAAAAAGGAGTTGTAAAAAGCGGGTCCTATTTGCGCCATGCAAAGGGCACAATAGCCTTATTGCCATGGCTTAGCAGCGCTCCTTCAGCACTGCATCGTTTCTACACAGCACTGGAGGAGCGCCATGACATCATGCCTCCCTAGGGGCAGAGCCAGGGAATGCATCGTGGAGATGCTACGTCCCAACTCGGCCCAAATGCTGACCCAAACAGCCGTTCTTAACAGCTGCTTAGTCTCCTGTCAGATACTGAGAAATTACTAGTTGTATCATCATAGTTTTGAAGCAAAATAGCAATCCTCCCCCCCAATTTTTGCCTGTCAGTACCAGTATGTTTCCTTGTAGATGTATGTAGACCTGATATAATTTCATGCAAAGCAGTAGAAAGCAAATATATATAATAATAATACAAGATAGCATTAGGTAAAATAAGCAAGCAACAAATTAAAAATATCAAATATCACATATCAAAGCAAATATCAAATAACAGTCAGATAACAGTCACAATGCCTGGGAACGCTTCCCTGAATAATACAGTCTTCAACTCCCTTTTGAAACTGGTTAAAGAAGTGATGACCTGTGCTCCTGGGGAAAGGAGGTTCCAGGATTGAGGGGCAGCAAGCGAGAAGAGACTAATCCGGGAACAAAGGGTACGAGTGGGGATGTGAGGAGAAAGAAGTTCAGATAAATAAGGAGGGGCCAGCCCATGCAGGGCTTTAAAAGTCAACAACAAAAACTTATACTGGATACAGAAGGGGAAGGGGAGCCAGTGAAGAGAAGATAATAGAGGAGAAACATGGTCAAAGTGGCGAGTGGATGTAATAATGCGTGCAGCTGAATGCTAGACAGAAATTAAAGGATGGAGATGAGAGAGAGGAAGCCCTGCCAGAAGGAGGTTACAATAGTCGTGAGACCACCAGGGCATGGACCAGAGTCTTGGCGGTAGAGGCCGAAAGAAATTGACAGATTTTAGCAATGTTGTAGAGAAAGAATCTACAAACCTTGGCTGTGACCTGGATCTGGGGGACACATGACAGAGAAGAATCAAAAATAAAACCAAGACTGCAGGCTTCCTGGACTGGTCGAATAGAGATGTTGTCAACGGAAACAGAAAGGGAGTATGGGAGGGAGGGAGGGAGGGAGGGCAGGCTTAGGTGGAAAAACAAGAAGCTCTGACTTGGACATGTTGAGCTTCAAGTGCCAGTGCTACATCCACTGAGAGATATCTGTGAGACAAGATGAGACTTGCTGTTCAAGCCCCGGAGAAAGGTCAGAGGTGGAAAGATACAGCTGTGTGTCATCGGCGTACAGATGATAGGAAAAACCAAAAGAACTGATAAGTTTTCCTAAGGAAAAAACAGTAGGGGACCCAAAACAGAGCCCTGGGGAACTCCAACAGATAACGGGACAGAGGACGAAGTCTGACCACCCGAGACACTGCAAAAGATCTATCTGACAAATAAGATTTAATCCAATCAAGAACAGAGTCCGAGAACCCAAGGTCAGAAAGTATATCAAGTAGGAGGCAGTGATCAACGGTGTCGATGTCCGCAGACAAATCGAAAAGAACAAGAACAGCATAAAGGTCATTCGCCTTGGCCCATAAAAGGTTTTTCAAGATTTTTGTGACAGCGTCTCTAGAATGCTGAGGGCGGAAACCAGACTGAAAGGGTTCAAGAATGGAGTTGGCTTCGAGAAACTCAAGACAGCGAGAATAAATGATCCATTCCAAAACCTTAGAAAGAAAAATAAGAAAAGAAATCGGACGATACTTAGACAAGGAAGAGGGGCCAAGAGAAGATTTTTTCAGGATTGGGGACACGAGAGCATGTTTAAAGTCCGAAGGGAAGGAGCCCAGAGAGAGAGAGAGAGAGAGAGAGAGAGAGAGAGAGAAGATTAAAGATATAGAGAAGCGAGGGCAGAAAAGAAGGGGCTATAGAGATTAGAAGGCGAGAGGGAATTGGATCGAGAGAACAAGTTGCAGGTTTGGAAGAATTTAGTGTAGAGAGTTCGTCCAAAGAGACAGGAGGAAACACAGAGAGCTTTTTAGTTGCAGGTGCCAGAAGATTAGTGGTGGAAGACAAATCAGGAGGGACTATCTCAGATCGAATAGTAGAAATCTTAGTGATGAAATAATTAGCGAAGTCAGTAGAAGAAAATAACGAGGAGACAGGGGGAGAGGAAGGTTTTAGCAAAGAGTTAAAGCAGGAGAACAGACGTTGCAGGGGTCGCTCATTGGCACAGATCAATGATTTATAATAATTCTGCTTTGCCATAGACAGGGCGTGTGAAAAGGATAAAAGGATAAATTTATAATGAATAAAATTGGCCCACTCCCTGAACTTTTTCCAAAGACGTTCGGCCGCTTGAGAGCAGGACAGGAGAAACCTAACTATGGGGGAAAGCCAGGGCTGAGGTCTAGATGTAGAGGAGGACATGCATAGAGATACAGAGGCAAAGCTGTCAAGAGTTGAAGAAAGAGTGGAGTTAAATAAAGACATATGAGCCAGCAGAGTCCCCAAGATGTACAGGAGAGAAATATGAATCCAAGGACTGACTGAGATGATCAGAATTAACAGACTGAAGATCACGAAAATAGCAATGAATATGACAAGGAGGTGGGATATAAATAAGAGTAAAAGAAATTTGATGATGATCAGATAATGGAAAATTAGATGCTAAGTAGTCAGAGATGACAGCAGCGAGAACTAGATCAAGGCAGTGACCGAGAGAATGGGTTGAAGAGTTGGAGTGAGGTTGAAGACAGAAGGAAGGTAAGAGGGAGCTAAAGCGAGACGTTGAAGGATTCTTGGGATCATCAAGGTGGATATTGAAATCACCTAGAATCAGAGAGGGGACTGAATCCGATAGAAAAAATGTGAGCCATGACTCAAAGTCTGAAAGGAACTGGGTAGCAGAATCAGGAGGGTGATAGATAACTACAATCTGCAGCTGCAAAGGAAAAAAATAGTCTAATAGAGTGAGACTTGAATGAAGAGAAACAATAGCTAGGGGGAGGAGAAAGAACTTGAAACTGGCAGGAATTAGACAATAATATACTGACCCCTCCTCCTCTACCCTCAGGGTGGCTAGTATGGGTGAAAGAAAGACTGTCAAAAGAAAGGGCAGTGGAAATAGCAGTATCATGGGCTGTGAGCCAAGTTTCAGTAAGAGCAAGAAGATTAAGTGATCTAGAGAGAAAGAGCTCGTGAATTGCTGTCGCTTTTGGCGCAACAGAGTGGCAGTTCCAGAGTAAAAAAAGAATGGAAGCTGGGAGATAGAGAGAGGTCGAATAGGGATCAAGTTAGGAGAGATGTATGGAGCCATGGGAAGGAATGGATTCAGTACCCAAAAATCAACAGAAGAAAAAGTGACAACAAGAAAAGTAGAAAAATAATAGCCGATGGTGCTAGATAACATTGCCTGAACACCACAAGACACAAGGAAACTAATAGATAAGGAAGGGGTGGCTTTGGAAGCCTTTGCCCGATGTCCCAGCTGCTGAGGATGATGGAAGGAGAGGTGGTTTGAGAAGCCTCTGCTTGTAGTCGCTGCTGTTCCTCTAGCCACGTCCCTCTCACTGCTCTTCCAGAGGTCCCAGTGTTGAGGGGAGAAAAGAAAGGAAGTTCAGCGTCCTGGCTGGCTGGCTCTCAGCTGAGTTGTTGCCTGATCATCCACTAAGGCGACCATAGCAGTCTCAACTTTGTATCTTGCTCTGACACTGGTTTGAAATGGGTCTAGATAATTTGTGTCATCCAAGACGTAACTAGGTTTAAGTAAGGGATGAAATAGATGGGCCAAATGAAGCGGCTTCTGGCTGCTTTGGGGACATGCTGATTAAATACACTTCCAAAGCAGCTGGAAGCCTCACTGAAGCCACACTCTGGTCCTTAGGACCAGAGCTAAAAGGAGCAGGAATAATCCGACTCTTTACAGCGTATAAAGGAAAGAACTATCTTAAATAGGATGTCCTGTCTAAAGAAAAGTTCTAAACAACTTGAAGGCATGCAATAAACAACAAAGTGTGTTTGGAACAGCAGTGCTGCCAAATAGATTTAAACTTAATCATTCCTTTGTAGATCATTCCATTGATTTACAAGTTAACATTTATACTTTATGCCCTTACCTATAAGAGTTAAAATTATGTACTTTTTTAACTTGGTGTTGTTAACTGCCCTTGAATTGACTCATGGTGATCCTGTGGATGAGACATCTCCAGAAACCCCTGTCCTCCACTACTCTGCTTAGGTCCTGCAGTTCCTGTGACCTCCTTGATTGAATCCAGCCATCTGGCGTGCAGTCGACCTCTCTTTCTACTACCGTCTACCTTCCATAGCATTATTGTCTTTCCTAAAGAATCATGCCTTCTCATGATGTGGTCAAAGTCTGACAGCCTCAGTTTCATCATCTTGGCTTCCAGGGAGAGTTCAGGCTTAATCTGTTCAAGACAATCTATTTATCTTTTTGGCTGTCCACAGTATTCTCAGCACTGTTCTCCAGCTCCACATCTCAAATGAGGTGATTTTGTTTTTATCCACTTTCTTCACTGTCCAGCTGTCACATCCGTATGTGGTGATGGGGAATACGATGGCTTGGATGATTCTAACTTTAGTGCTCAGTTGTATATCTGTACATTTTTGGATCTTGTCTAGTTCTTTCATAGCTGCTTGTCCCTTTCCTAATCTTCTGATTTCTTTTAGATTGTAAGCCTGAGGGCAGGGAACCGTCCAATTAAAAAGATTGTATGTACAGTGCTGTGTAAATTTACAGCGCTTTATAAATAAAGGTTAATAATAATAATAATAATAATAATAATAATTTGACTACAGTCTCCATTCTGATCCATATTTGATCCAAGGTACAGGAAATCTTTGACTATTTCGATATCTTCATTATCTAGGTTGAATTTATGTATATCGTCCGTGGTCATTATTTTTGTTTTCTTTATGTTCAGCAGTAAGCCTACCTTTTCACTTTCTTCTTTAACTTTCCTCAGTAGATTTCCAGGTCTCTGACATTTTCTGCTAGTAGTATGGTATTATCTGCATATCTTAGATTGTTCATGTTCCTTCTTCCTATCTTCACTCCTCCTCCTGAGTCTAAGCCTGTTTGCATGCAAGTTTAAGACAGGGTGATAGAATGCATTCTTGCCTGACCTTTTTGCCAATTAGGAACCATTCTTTTTCTCCATATTCTGTTCTAACAGTAGCCTCTTGTCCTAAGTACAGATTCCTTGTCAGGACTAGTGGCACTCCCATTTCTTTAAGAGTTTACCTCCACTTACCTCCAGGCAAATTAATAAGAAAGCAATGCTGCAGTGTTAGGTACTTCCTTCTCCAAACTCCTCATGTTCTCATAATTTCAACTTGTATAAATTGGCATAATTTTTTCAACTTAGAAACAAGTATATATGGTAGGCCAATAATTCTAGACTTCATAAACACATTGTATGCATATTTTGCTCATAGTCATTATTTTCTCCCACAAACAGTTTATCGTAAATATTTCATTATGTTCTGGATATTTTACAATAATTTTGAGCTCTTCATCAAAAAATAAAAATAAGAAATGAAAAGAATTAATCTGGATATTTTACAATAATTTTGAGCATCAAAAAATAAAAATAAGAAAAGAAAAGAATTAAGTTTTGGTTTGGTTAACTATTTTATTTGGGAACTATAGTAAGGTTACAGTTAGAAATATTGTCAAATGTGTGGGCTAAGTGCAGCCACCCAGTGTGACTGTTTTAGCCATAAGTGGACTTTTATCAAAAAATAAGTTACTTGTAGTCACTTCTCAGAAAAGAAGAAACATGGTGAAATTGCCACTCATAGTTGTTTATAGGCCCCAAGGGCCCTTTTTGAGATGATGATGATGATGATGTTGATGATGATAGTATTGGTGATAACAGTGTTTTTAAATGGTGTGTGTATGACTTTAGGAACTTCCTGTCCCTTTTCATCACTGTGGTTTTGGAAGATGTTGATTTGTAACTCTTGTTGACTTTGGGGTCTTTCATTTTCTGTGCAGAAATGTTTTCATATCAGCAGCCTAGGCAGTGTAAAGTTGGAATAGCTATTAACTGTATTTCCCCCCCAACATAGGGACTATTCTTCGGCGACATCGGGTTCCGCTTCCACCTCCTAATGAAGATGAGTTCTACACAATAGATCATTTCAATCTTGACACAGATATCATCTTTTATGGTCGAAGATATAGGATTACAGATTGTGATCAGTTCACCAAAAATTTTTTGAGGAAGATGGGAGTCAGATTAAAACCTGCACAGACTCGTCCAGATGATCCCTATACCAAAGAACGTCAGAAGGTTAGCTGTAACTCTTGTTTGCTAAGATAGACAAAATCTTTACAGACTACATAAAAGATGGATCCATCAGTTGCTAACATTCTGAATATCTTTTATTTCTAAAGAAAAAAATTAGAAATATTTAGTAGATAAAAGGATACTTCAATAAACTGAATACTGAACACTTTACAGCAAATGTAGACAAAAGGATATAGAAGAGGAGAAGAATATAGAAAAAATGTACACAAATGATAAACAATTTGCATGTGTATTTTCCTCGTTTACCATTAATATTAAATTGGTGCTTTCAACTCACCCAGCTACCAGGGAATACACATTTAATCTATTTTAAAAATTCTTTGTATCCAGCTTCAGATAGTAACCATCAGACACGAGGTAATAATACTGCAATCGATTGTATTATATGACAGACTACTTGGATAGTGGAAAAACATTGTCTAGAAGACCAGTGAAAACCAGTGCTGGAAAAATAGAAAGGAAAATGCTTTACGTGTATTTTAACAGTGCAGTCCTGTGTATACCTACCAGTGACTAAACTCTTTTGAACACAGGAGCTTGATAGACCTGCCCCGAAGGGGGGAGGGATGTTGTCCCTTCCTAGCCAGATTGAGGCCCCAGCAACTCACACTGCGGCCCCAATCCGGCCTTTCGAGGGCGCAAAAAGCAGCTCCTTTTTGTGCCTTCGAAAGGGTGCCATAGCCATGGCAGCGCAGCCATATGGCGTTCCTTCAGTGCTGCATCGTATGGACACAGCAGTGGAGGAATGTCATGACGCCATGTGGAGTGGCACAGAATGTCATGGTGCCCTGGGGGCAAAGTCTGGGCATGCGTCATCTGGACGTGATGCCCTTACTCTGCCTCCAGGCCGGCTTTTCAGGCCGGTCTGTACAGGGCCATAATGTGACTTCAAGAGTGTAGAGGGTCTATAGGATTGTCCTACTAGTATGAAATGTTTTTCCCTTAAAAGTATTTATTTAAAATAGATATAAAACATTTTCTACAATGAATGTGGCACCGCATATGATATAAAATACAGTAAAAACAATGTTAAATCTCCTAGAAAGAGCAGTATGATCTGTTACAATTGTAACAGTAGTTGTTTTACTGCTCTGGAAAAAGGCATATATTACATCTGTCATTTTTTCTTCCTTTCAAGTTTGTTTTAAAATCTGGAAATGAAAAACTGTGATAGATACACTTGGGAAAGAATTGGTAAAATAAATCTATTGAAGTAACACTTGGCCTGGCTTAACTTTAATTCTGCATTTAACTGAAGATTCTCAGTATCATTAATCAAAAATCTAGCTGTAATCTAAATCATTATAGAATTATTGTACTATAGTTAATTTTTAAGATACTGTTGAGGCAAGTGCAATATCACTACAACCTTTTAAATAGCAACTTTCATTGTGGTTCGATTCAAAGACATAGCAGTGTTGGTCTGGGGAGTCAGAGTGCATCTGAGGGAGTAGACTGAAGTCTGCCAAAGCTCATACTACTAACTTCCTTCTTTTAGTTAGTCTCAAAGGTTCTACAAGATCCATTTTCATTATGGCTGCCTTTTGTTAAGTATAGCTAGACTATTTCAGCTTCATTTAGTATCAGTTTGTGTGTTGCTGTCTTGTATTAATAATGTAGTTCATTTGCAAGACAACATGAAACAAGGGAAAAAATAGAATCTAAAGCAAAAAATTCCTTTATTCTACTTCAAAATTAAGCAAACATTTGCTAAATCCATTTGTTAGTCCCGGTCCATTAAATGAATGTAAGTGTTGACTTTCCACGTTACCCTCCATTTAGTGAGCCTGCTTTAGTTAGGACTAACAATTAGATTTGGTAAAAGAAAATACAATGCATATCAGAGATAGCGAGTGAAAACAATCAAGTAGGATTGTTTCCTAATCCTTTAATTAAATTACAGCAAAATTCTATACCTGAGACTACTCAGACGTAAGTCTTATTAAGTTAAGTGCTGCTTACTGCCAGATAAGTGACTGAGAGATTGTAGCCTCAGGGGCTGTGCAGACTGCCCCAAGGGGCCGTGAGGACCACCCCTTCTACAGCCAGATTGGGGCCATGGCAACTGCACATGGTGGCCCCGATCTGGCCTTTGCAGGGTGCGATAGTTGTGGCTTTATGGTGGTTCCTTGGTGCTGCGTCATGTGGACACAGTGCCAGAGGAGCACCGTGACGCCATGTGGTGCAGCATGTGGAGTCACACTGGCCTGGGGGCAGTGCCGGGGCATGCGTCCTATGGACGCCATGCCCCGACTCTGCCCCCAATCTGGCTTTTACTGCCGGTGTGCTAATCCCCTTAGTCTTACCCATACCCATGTTTCTGGGAGGGAGTGAATGAAGATGGGAAATGTTTTTAGTTGAACTGTGTATAACACTGTTAGGGAAGCTATATATCTGTTAATATGACCGTTGTTATTTATTTACCATATCTGGTAAAATGTAAGCCAAGCTTCTGGTACCTCTTGGAATTCAAGCTTGCCTAAATAAGGTGTTCCATAGCCTGTTCCTCTCGCTGCTGCATTGTTCAACGTGTAGTCAGGAACAGTGTCATCTTCATTTTTTCTCTTTCTCAATCTCTCCCCATCCTTCATTCTCATCATTGAATCTTCCCTGCCCATATCTCTTTCACTTCTCATGCCTTACTCTTCCTTCCATTCTGTGTTCCCTTTATTTTAGAAGACGTATTGCCAAGCCATCCCTTTCCCATATCCCCTCATTGCTGAACCTTTTCCATTTTCTTGCTCTGTCTTTTTATCCACCACCATGAATTGCTTCTGAACTTTATGTAACATGCTTGAAATAACAACTTAATGATTTTAAAATAATACTAATTGTATTGTCTTATGAGACTAGAAGGACTGCTTAGTTTGTTTTGCAAGGCCAATTCAAGTAATCAGAGAATTAAAGCCTTATTATGTCAAACAAGAAGAATACCTACATTCCACAAGTCATTATATGACATTATTTCAAGGTAACTAGAGGATTGTTGGTATTTAAATACATTTTCCTCAGTTTTTTGGTATAAAAATTCCTTTCTTTTTTTAAAATTGGACTTTTAAGAATGTTGCTTTATGGAAATTGCCTTGAGATTCCTTTATTTTAATAATCCCTTATTTTTTAATTTTTTTTAAAAAAAAATAAAGATGGACTTTTAAAATTTTGCTTCTTGTTGTGAATGCAAATATTTAGATCTGTGCTTACATTAAACATTTGTTTCATTTGCTATAACTAGTTTGAAATGTGTTGAAGGTCCCAAACACTGCAGAAATAATCCAGTCTGAGACTGCTTTAACTGTCCTGGCTCAATGCTAGGGAATCCTAGGAATGGTAGTATCTTGTGGCACCAGAGCTCTCTGACAAAGAAAGCTGAACATCTCACAAACACTATAGTTCCCAGAATTCCCTACCATTGAACCTCGGCAGTTCAAGCACTCTAAAACCAAATGATTCCTGCCGTGTGTTTGGGATTTTGGTTTACTGATAACCCAGAGTATCACACCATAAGGGGCAGCAGAATGTGGATATTCTTGTGTCTAGAAAAGTTGAACCCTGGTGGTATTTAAAGCAGGTGCTGGCAACTTCCCTAATTGGGGGGGGGGGAGGAGCCCCCATGACTGGTTGCAGGAGGATGGTACCTCCCTCCCCATTGTAAATGTTTAAAAAATCTGAAAAAGGTCCCTCATGCCCTTCAGGGGACATCAAGGACAATTTTGACATGTTCCTCCTAGCATGATTTAATGCCAGGAGGGGTTTTCAAAACTGAAAGTGACTGGGAGCTGTGGGCTACATTTTACTCACCCTGAGCTTTAATAACAATGTACATGTACAGCAAGTGGGAAAAAAACACCCTTTTTTCTTTTCACTTCCAGTTGATAGACAGTATGACACCTTTGCGTCCATATGAGCGCTTTGACACGCTTCAGCAATTTTTGGAGCATGATGGACATGTTTTACGTTTTTACGGCATTTGGGATGACACGGAATCTATGTTTGGGGATGTAAGAGAAGTGGTGCTACATTATTTTTTGTCTGATGACACCATTGAAATAAAAGAAGTGATACCAGTGAATTCAGGTCGGGATGCTGTACCCCTGTTCCTCAATAGGCAGAAGCTACCAAAGGTAAGTATCTCTATCTATATATGAAAGGGTGTTTGAGATTTGTTTAGTAATTGAATGATTGGAATACTTTGGATACAATCCACCAGACTTTTGATTCTCTAATCCAAAAGGAACCCTGTTGCCCTCCAAATAAGACTGACAGTGGATCCCCTCAGTTAAGTGCTGCTATAAAGGTGAGGAAAGAGAGAAGGGTAGTTGAATGAATATGTGTGCTATAAGGGATTTGTAATGAGATTCAGCATGGCATAGTGGTTTGAGTGCAGGACCTATGACTCTGGAGCCCAAGGTTCAATTCCCAGCTCAACCGTGAAACCCACTGGATGACCTTGGGAAAATCACATGCTCTCAGGCTCAGGAGAAGGAAATGGCAAAAGTCTCCTCTGAACAAATCTTGCCAAGAAGATCTAATGACAGGTTCACCTAAGTGTCACCATAAGTTGGAAACAACTTGAATGCATGCAGCAGCAAGGGTTTTTTAGCTGATCAATATGTATTATATTCCATTTCCCTAGAATTTTAATACAAAATAATATAATTTCTGCTTGCATATTATTTTTTGGTAAAAAATTATTTTCTATAAAAAGAAGTACCTTGGGCTAAGTGTTACTGGCTGTCTTCAATTTTCAGTTGCTTACTCTTGGTGACTGGACATACAATTCTGCAAAATACTTCATGGCCAGCTAGGTTCATCTTCTACTTTTACATCCACAAAATTTAGCTATTCATTTATGATGCTTAGGTTAAGATGATGTCAGTGGATGTATTGCTAAGTTCCAATGAGAGCTTTGAAAAAACAAACAAAAAAACTACCACATAACTTCAACCCCTTGAATCAGTTACACTGTGAAATAAGAGAATAGCACATGTTTTGTTTAAAGAATTCCAGGTTAAAAGTCCAAGGTGCAGGAGATAAAAAGTTTGGGTAGCAAGTCATATGAAAAATCATCGTCTGAGGCTCTGTAGTCACTGTCAGTCAGAGTGGACAGTACTGGACTGGTTAGACAAATAATATCATGTAAAAGTCTTTGTACCAGATAACCCAGGTTATTATCTCATTCGGCTTTCATAATTATAGATATCAACATACTATTTCTTTGTCTCCTGCACCTCAGTATGCTCCAGTTGGACTGTACCAGCCTGGTGTAATCACAGATCGAACAGTCTTGAATGTTTTTGGAGGACTAGTAGGAAATAAAGGTCGTTACATTCTGGACAATCGTAAGGTAAGCACATGGCTAGGGAACTTGTGACCCCCCTCTATCAGATCTTGTTGGACTACAACAAAATAAAGGTGTTTTTGGTCAGTCAAAAGGCAGATCAAGGAACAGAGATTCATACTGTGCTGAATGGCGTTTCCCATTCGCAGTTGGGTGTACTCCTGGAGCCTACCAGGCTTTGATAGTAGTTGGGAATGCATTTGCACAACTAAATCTAGTGCAACAGCTGTTTTTTAGACATCAAATTTCGGTGCAGTGATACATGCCTTAATAATATTCCATTTGGGTTATGTAACACAGTTTACATGGGGCTGCCTATACAAACTGTTTGGAAACTTCAGTGGATCCAAACTGCTACATTCAGGATGCTAACTGAGGGTGCTTACAACAAATAACTTTTTTGTTGAAACAGCTTCACTGGCTACTGATCCATTTCCAAGCAGAATTAAAAGTGCTGATTATGACCTTTAGAGCCCTATATACGGAGTCCTGGTGGTGCAGTGGTTAAATGCTGGTACTGCAGCCACAAGAATTTGAGTTCGATTCCAGGGCTTCAAGGTTCACCCAGCCTTCCATCCTTTCGTAGGTTGGTAAAATGAGTACCCAGCTAGTTGGGAGCAATTGGCTAACAGATTGTAAACTGCTTAGAGAGTTCACTGATAAGTGGTATAGAATTGTAAATGCTTTTGCTATTGCTATATGTCTTGGATCCAGACTGTTTGCTGAAGTTTTAAGATTTTCTGGTGCTGGCTTTTCTCTCAGTCCTGCTATCATCACAAACATTTTTTTTTTGTGAGGACATGGGAGGCATTCTTAGTGACTCCTCTCAGGTTACATCCCTCCCTTTTTTCTATTTCCACTGGTAGGCAAAGATGTTTTTATTTAGGCAGTTCTTTGGCTTTTAACTTTTGTGGCAGAATGAGTTTTTAATGGGGTGAGATGTGTGTTGATCTTTATTATGTTTTAAATGTGTCTTAAACTATTTTAACTTTGTGTTTTTAAAATAATTGTTTTTATTGGGGTTTATTTTTTAAAAGTGTTTGTACTGAATTTTTTATTTTTAGCTCTACTTTGTTTTAATTTGTGGTAAGCCGCCTTGGGCCCTGTGATTTTGTCCTATCCTGGCTAGCTTCTAATTTTCAAGTATT
>NC_056524.1:74190203-74311024 GCF_019175285.1 Sceloporus undulatus
GGATGTCTTTCACTATTGCTTCATCCTGTGGTTCCCCTTTTTAAATCCCGCTTTGTGAATAAGCCACTTGAGTTACTGGGGGCAATTTGCTACATTCTTGGGATGGCATGGAGGAGCAGCCCACCACTATTGGGGTTATTCCCATATTCCAGCCTGACCACCAGTAATGATGGATTGCTTCTTCTGTCATCCCAGAAAGAACCTTCTTGGTAAGTCCAACTTCTTAATCACTTCTTGTATAATTTCAAGTTGCAGCTTCTAAACATTTCGTCATAGCATGAAATTAATACATATAAGGTGTCTGTATTTTTACCACTATTATTAGACAGGAGCTGTGCATCAGGAATTTTATAAAGACTCTGACCTGAGAATAGGATCAGCAATCAATGTTTGGGGAAGAAAGATAGTTCTCTGTGACTGTGATGAATTTACGAAAGAATATTATAGGACAAAGTATGGAGTCCGTAAGTAACAGTACTTGATACTTTACAAACTGATCTTGAACTTGTACAGGGTGGGTATTTGAAAAGTTTTAAACATGTAAGTAAAAAATTAGATTAAAAACATATATAAGCACAGTGATTAACAAACAATAGAGTGGGAAATGAATTACTTGGTTCAGAAACTATGTAAGAATTGGGGCTTCATGCATGGTCACCAGCATCTGAACTTTGGTGCACTTGATACCAGAGGCAGAAATAACATGGAAAGAATAGGGATAGATTCCTACACCACACATAAAAAAGTGCAGTTCCACATGTTTCAATAAACTCTTCATCACCCCCCCCCCAAAAAAAACCCACCCCCTAATAATATGTATATGGGAAATGAAACAATCAAGTCAGGAAAGCCTTGCAAAGTAAGTAAAAATATTTTAATCTTTCTTGAAGACTTTTTACAAAATATATCTAGGGATGACAACGGAGATTTTAATCACCACATAATAAGGAAATCACTCCTTAAAGTTTGGTTTAAAATCAAAGATTTATTTTATAGAAAATTTCCACCTTGGATATCACTACAAGAGGCTTTTTATCATAGAACAAAAAAGAACAATGACTCCTTGAATTAAATATGAAGATTTAATAACGATAGATAAGAATAAAGGAGCTGAAATGAAACCAAGAGATCAGATAGGTAAGGAAAATATTTAAAAAGATTGGTTTCTATACCAACAATTATATGAATGCTTTAAATTGGATAACAAGATGTTTGGTCTGACAAATGCAAAGAATGAACAAGATAATATATAATTATGGATAAAGAAAAAGGTCATATTACAAAATATTACAAGCTGTTGAATGAAAGAGATTTAGAGAAAGAGGTGATAAAACACATGATAAAATGGGCTATAGATATTAACAAACTCATAGAATTAGAGCAATGGAATAAGGCATGGTACAATACAAATAAATTTACGTTATGCCAGAATTACAAAGAAAATTTTATTAAAATGATGCATCGCTGACATATGACACCTTGGAAATAGAACAAAATTTATAGAATGGAAAAACCAATATGTTGGAAATGTCAAAAAAATAGAAGGGATTTACTTTCACATTTGGTGGAAATGTAAAGAGGCACAAAATTTTGGGAAAAGAATCCACACTTTGATGTCTGAAATACTTCAACTAGAAATACCTTATGATCCTTTAGTTTTTTTAATTGAATATGACAGATAACATCAAATTAAAGATTAAGAAAGAACATTCACAGATTATATTGTATATGGTTACTGTAGCGAGAATCCTATATGCACAATATTAGAAAACAGATAAGGAATGGATACAAAAACCTATGAAAGCGAGGTGCTTAGATATATTAACGGCTATTCTAAAGGATAAGACTAAAAATAATACCGAAAAAGAATGGGAATGCCTAAAAGATCTTTGGAGGAAAAAAATGACTAAAGTTGATTTAAAGGGAAAGAAATAGATGTTTGGTAAATGAGTAAGAATATAAGTTATAAGTATATATTATATTATATTATATAAACTGAATTATGGTAAGATATAAAGATTCGAAAGGGGAAGTCAAATGATTCTCTTTATTGAGGTGAATGTAACCGTTAAGAAGTGTTAAAATAGAAGGATATAATTTAACTAGAATGACTTTATTGTTGTAAGTTAGTGGGTGTTATAGTATAGGTTAGGATTGTGTTGTTATATGTATATGTGTGTTTGGCTGTATGTTTTAACTGTATTGTTTTTTTAAAAAAAATTGAATAAAATCTTTAAATAAATAAAAAACAAAATATATCTAGGGATGATCCCCCCCCTCACCATCCTCCACCTTTCTTATAATTTTTATTTTGGTGGCCAAGATCTATTTGCAGATTTCAAAGACATAGCTGCCTTTGGAAAAACAGTTCTTTTCTCTTTTTAATTTTTTTTAATTAACTAACAAATAATTACATACAAACCATACAGACACACATATATTTAAAAACACATACATGTTAGTGACAAACAAATATGGTTACTTTCTGTTACTTATAAATAAAATTAGGTAAAACTTGTTGGTTGAAATCATATTATTTTTAATTAATGTTCCTGACTCGTTTTCCATAGTTTTATTCATGAGGACATCTAAATCTTTCTTTTCATTACCTTTCTATATAAGAATGAAATTTAGTCCTCACTCCTCAACTTAGTTCTTTACAAAATACTACTACTACTACTACTTCTTCTTCTTCTTCTTCCATGTCTGATGTAAGACAAAAAAAAAATTAATTCAAACTTTTTGTTAATTAAATCATATTACTAATTTTCAAGGATATAATTTTAATTGTCCAGATATATTCCTTATTTAATATCATTTTCATATTTTCTTATCAGACACCATTCATTTTCTATTTTTTCCAATGGTTTGTCTTATAATAAAGCGGTTAATTTGTTCATGTTCATCATCTCCCAAACTTTTGACATCCATTCTTTGGTGCTCGGTATTCCTCTCTTTTTCCAATACCTGGCGAAGATTATCCTGGCTGATGTTCTCTTTTTTTCCAATACTTTGTGAAGATTATCCTGGCTGATGTTATTAGGTAGAGAATTACCCGACCATATTTCTTTTCTTTTTCCTTGTCCAGAACGGATGTCATATTTAGTAGGAAAAATTCAGGGTGAAATGGCAGGTGGAACTGATGTATCTGTTAAAGTCTTATGTACACTTTTCCAGAATGCTACTCTCCTATTGCGCTCCCACCACATATGGCAAAATGACCCAAGATAATTTTGACACTTCCAACATTGGTTGCTGCTTGTTTTATATATAACTTTGAGTCTTCTGGGGGATAGGTACCACCTCTGTAACATCTTTAGGTAATTTTCTGTGAGATCCTAACATAAGGTAAAACTATCCGTGAGCCCCCAGCCTTTTCCCCATTCTTCTAATTTTATGCATCTTCTTATGTCCTGAGACCACTTAAGTATGACATGCTTGATTAATTCATATTCTAGATCCCTTTTGATAAAGATTTTGTAATACTGTATTTTGCAATGTGGTGTCCCTTGCCATCTGTCATAATAATGTCTAGGTCAGTTTTGTTGCTTTCAAATCATTCTGATTTTTTTTAACTATTCCAATTCTTTGTTGTAATTGATGACAGAGGAACCAATTATGTATTGTTCCTTCTTAAATTGTTCTTTTGTTTTCATTTATAATTCTAGACTTCCATTTTTAGTTGTATTTTTCTCCAATAAGTCTTGGTATCTGATCCAGGTTTTGTTATCTCTTTTTGTTCTATTCAGTAAGGCCGCCTGTGGGGATGCCCAAAGTGGTATATTTCTATAGAAAGACTTTTTAATTTTTAACCAAACCTCTTGGAGTTCTCTTCTTATACAGTGACCCATGTAATCTTTATTTTTCTTACGTTTGTTGTAGATCATGTAAGCAAGAAAGCCAAATCTGATATTATCCCTTTCCAGACTCAAGAATCTTTCTTCCTTCAAATTGATCCAATCCTCTAACCATGTCATGGAAGAAGCATAGTAGTATTTTTTAATATCCGGCAGGGTCAGGCTTTCTCTACTTTTAGAGTCAATCATAGTAGACCATCTAACTCTTGGCTTTTTACTCTGCCACAAAAATTTTGTTATCTCTTTTTTCCATGCTTCAAAACATTTTTCCTTGGGTATAATAGGAATGTTTTGGAAGAGATACATTAATTTCGGAAGTATACTCATTTTGATTAGAGATATTCTTCTCAAAAGAGATATCTGTAGTCTGGACCATTTTTGCAAATCCTTTTGTATTTCTTTCCAAATTTTAGTGTAATTATTTTTGAAAAGGTCTTCATTGCTTTTTGTTAAATTTATCCCTAAGTATTTCACTTTTCCCCCTGATCTTGAATCCTGTTTTTGTTTTAAGGAGGTCTTTTCCTTTTTTTGACATGTTTATCGTCAAGACGATAGTTTTATCTTGATTAACAGTACCCGCTAGCTGGCCCTATTCCTTTAAGGTAAACAACCATTTATCGTTGCTTTTTAGTGGGCCTTCTAGAAAAAAACCACATCTTCCCATTTATGTGCATACCCTTTTGTCTTGATGCCTTGAATATCATCATCATTGTTAACCTTAATCAGTAAAATCTCAAGGGTTATTATAAATAGCAATGGAGAGACAGGGCACCCTTTTCTGGTGCCTTTTTTAATTTTTATTTATTCAATTTTTTCTTCATTTACTATGAGTTGGGCAAATTGTTCACTATATATTGATGAGATCCACTTAGTGAATTTTTCACCCATGTTGCATTGGGAAGTAGCCTCCATTAAAAAAAAATCCACATTGTTGAATGCCTTTTTGGTGTCTAAGAACACCATTGCTAACTGTCTCTTGTTTTGTTTTTGGAACAATTCTATGGCGTTCAAGCCAGTTCTCATTATTCTTCCTGGCAGGAATCCATTTTGGTTCTCTTGTACTATGCCTTGTAGAATTTTCTTTAATCTTGTGACTAAAATTGTTGTAAAGATTTTATAGGCAACGTTGATTAAAGAAATGGGTCTATAATTCGTAACTAAACTAGGGTCTTTGCTTTCTTTTTAAATTAATGTTATAAATGAATTCCTCCAAGTATCAGGGATGCCGTTATTTTGTATATCATTGAAAGTTTTCTCCAAAGGAGATAGTATAACTTCTTCCATTTTTAAAATAGTACAGAGCCGTAAAGCCATCCGGCTCTGGTGCTTTGTCTGGTTTCATATTTCTGATTGCCTCTGAAATTTCTTTCTCAGTAACAGCCTGATTCAACTGTTTTTTCTGACTTTCTATCAGTTGTGTTATCCTTTGTATTTCCAGATATTCTTTAATCAACAATCTCCTATTATTGTCCTTATTGTTATTTCTATATAACATTTCATAATATTTTAAAAATATTTTTGATGTTTTCTTGATTCATGTAGATCCTTCCTTCATCTTTTATTTCTGTTATGATCTTTTTGTTTTTTCTTTTCTCGCTTTATTTGCTAAAATCTTGCTAGGTTTGTTTCTCAATTCAAAATGTCGTTCTTTGATCCTTTGTAATTTTCTTTCCCATTTTTTCATTGTTAAATTCTCCAATTGATGTTGTAATTTCTGTATATCAAATTTTAAGTTGTTATCCCCTCCGTTTTTCCATTCGTGTTCTTTACGGTCCAATTCTGACACACACACACACACACACACCCCGTTCTCTTTCTCTTCTGTTTCCTTCAGGGTTTAGTCCAATTAGTATCCCTCTTGTGACAGCTTTGCATGCATCCCAGATTGTTTTGTGCTTGTTCTCTAATGATGTGTTCTCTTTAAAAAAATAGCTTAAGTTCTGTTTTGAGTTTGTCTACATAGTCTTCTTTTTTTAGTATGTGGCTTTTTAATCTCCAAGAGAGCTTGGATTTTCTATCTCTTATTTTCAATGTGATTGGGTGGTGGTCTGAGAAAATTTTAGACAGAATGTCCATTTTATTTATCTTGCATTGGAATTGTTTGGATGCTAAGAACATATCTATTCTAGACCTTGAATCGTGTGTGTCTGAAAAGCATGTGCATCCATGAGAGTTTCCATATTTCCAGTGCCAAACATCGGTTAATTCATGTTCTTCCATCATTTAAAAAAAGCTTTAGTCAATTTACCCTGATGTTTCTTAATTGCTCTCTTCGTAAGTGATATTCTGTCTATTTGCAGTTCAATTACTGCATTGTAATCTCCCATTATTAGAACATTATCGTAGTCTATTTTCCTTAATTCAGCTGAAATTGATTCATAGAACTTATCTCTTACTTCTAATGCTGCATAGATTCCAATAACTAAAATTCATTTTTCTCTGAGTTTAAATTCCATCGCAATATAAGATCCCTTATTGTCCTTGAAGATTTCTCTTGTGGCAAATTTCTTGTTAGCGTAAAGGACGATTCCTTTCTTCTTCTTCTCTGTCACCGATATATAATAATTGCCCAATTTAGGATTTGTCAAATATTTAGCGTCCTTCTCACTGATCTTAATTTCTTGTAAGCAAATGATGTCACTTTTTGTTTTATCCAGATAGTGGAATACTGTATTTCTTTTATATTTGGAGTTTAATCCTTTTATATTCCACAATAACACTTTTATTGTCATTTTTATTTTTAATAAAGTAAACCTTTGTTTATTTTGCGGTGAGGCATCCCTTCCACCCCTATGTGATTTTATTAAAACTTTATTTGTTCAGTGTATTCTGTATAGGTAACTGTTTTTAATTTTAGTTTGGGCACATCAGCGATTTAACTAAGTTATTGTTTTTCCTGTTGCTCCTTCGTATATATCTTCCTCGTCAGGTTCACTTCTGCTATCGTCTTCTGAATCTTCATCAGTCAGATTTTCTGGTGAGTCTTAATTAGACAATTTAGACAATTTTCCTCTTCTCACTAAGTTTTGACCCTCTTCTTCTTTTCTTTGTCATGCTCTGGCATGACACAAAATCAGAAAAAAGGCTTCTGTCCTTTCTTCTGATTTTGTCTTTCTGCTTAGTTTCTTCTCAAGTTCCTTAGGCTTCACTAAGTTGTCAAATTTGTATCTTTTCTGGTTCCAGTTAAATGATAAACCTTGAATAATTTCCCATCTATAGTCTATTTTCTTATCTTTTAAGTGGGTCAGAGGTTTATATGTTTGTCTTTAAATTATGATCAAAGGGGAAATATCCTTAAAGATTCTCCAATTGTTGTTTTCTACCAAGAAATTTGATTAATATCATCTCTGAATGATTAGATCTCTTGTTCTCGTTCTTGTGAGGCATACTACAATATTTCTCGCTGCTTTTTTTCTTTAGCATAGCTTGAATTTAGTCTAAAAAATTATCTGTCTCTACCTCCATCTTTCATTCAGAGTAGCCTATGAAATTTGCCATAGGAGGTACTGTTCTGCTATACAAGTCTTCGTTTAGTGTTTCGGGGAGTCCCCTGATTTTCACACCTCTCTCTGTATCTGATTTTGTTTGTCACTTTGCTTATTTTCTGTTGTTCTTGTTTCTGTATTATTTCTTTGGATGCCCTTTCCAGATGTTTCATTTGTCTTTCCAGACTTCCTTTTGTGTGTTGAGTATGTCCAGTGATAATTTTTCCATCTTTTTTCTGAAGCTATCCAATTCTTTTTTCACGTCTTTTCTTATTTCTGCCCTTGTTTCCATAATTTTCTCTTAATTCCTGTCTCATTTCTTTGGATTCGTCTTTCATTTCCTGCCGTATTTCCTTGATTTCTTGTCTTAGCTTCCTTATCTCTTCTAATAAAATTGCATTAGAATCCTGTGCTTTGAATGCCTTTTTAGTTGAATTTCTTCTTCAACATAGGATTTCTCAAGATTTTCCAATTTTGTTATCAGCGTGGTAGTCAATTATAAACTCTCCAATAAAATAATTAAAAGTTGCAATATCAACTTAAGGTTTTCTAAATTTGTTATCAAAATAAAAGTCTATCATAGAGTCTCCAATAGATATCTCAACCACAATAATCTAAAGTTACTCACTAGTTGAAAAGGTCTTAATATTCCTAATTACCCTTTCATAAATTCCCATGTATTTCAAACAAAGATTTTATATGCCATCTTTACTTATAATCTTAAAATTGGCCCAATCTAGATGTGCTTTGGTCTGACTAAGTTGTTTCAAAGCAAAGTTAAGACCAAAGATTATCTTAGTGCAGTCAAAATAAATTGATCAGTATCTGTCTCATATCTTGCAATATGTTAAGTGATTATTACAAAGTTGAGACCAGAGATTATCATAGTTCAATCAGAGTGAATTACTTAGTGTCTGTCTCCTCTCTTGTAGTATGTTAAGTAATTTCTAAATTAATTGTTACAGATATTGACACAGTATAGTCTATTAATCACAATGTTCTTCTAAATTACATACACCAGATTTAATGGCCTACCTTGTTTTAAATTACGTTTATCAGTCCAATAGTTCCTATTAACTCAAGTAGTTCAATAAGTTGTTTTCACTTCAAAGTACTGATCTTGAATTAATTACTTACAATTCTGGCTTTGTCCTGAAGTTTCAAATTATCATGGGTTTTTAATCTTAATGTCTTGAAATTAAATTGTTCCTTCTTTGAGTTTGTTTCTTTACCACTATTCTGTCCTCCAAAGGGGGAAAAAGGTCAGGAGAAGGGATTGTAGTAGAAGCAGCTATACTTCCCAAGTTTCGGGTGGAGCAGTTGCGACTCTTTGTAGTGATTTATAACACTGTTTGTTGTTTGTTTCTTCCCTGGTTTTCTGGTTCCTCTGCTCTTTGCTTCTCCTCCCCTCCCCTCTCTCATTCGTGGGCTATTGTAGCTTAGTCACCATTCTTCCAGCTTCTTCAGCTGTTTTAAACATTTTTTTAAAAAAATATAACTTTTTTCTTTCAGGTCTCTGGAGCTCTAGCCTGTTTGGGAACAGTCCTTGTTTCACTCTCCCCTTCGCCAAATCTCGCCATTTCTAGCGACGGCTCTGCCCTGCTCAATTCTTCTTTCCCTCTCTCTTCTCCACTCGTTCTATCCAATTTTCCCCAAGTCCACTCTACTCTAGCAGCAAGAACCGCCCAGTTACTCCTCTGTCGGTTGCCTCAGCGTTGTACCACCGTTCCCTCTGCAAGCCTTGCTAGGTCTGAATAAAGTCTTTTACTGCCTCTTTATTTCAGCTTGTCTGTTTAGCATCTTATTTTTCATTGTCTTTCATCCAGTTCCTATGAACTCTCTCATCTGGTCTGTAGATAGAAGTCCCTTTGCGTAGGATAGCTGGATGAGGTTTACATTCAACCACTTTTTCACGGTTATGTTTATATGGATAATTTTGTTTTATTCTAAAAATAATAGAGAGAGGTTACTGTCAGGCTGTCTACTGGCAACAGCATTGAAGGGCTGTGGATGCTCTTTGATCCCCAGGGTCTCCTCATTTCCAGGCTAACAGTGTTACACTGAAGTGACCAAGGATAACCTCTCCAGGTCCTCTCCGATCTACTGATTGCTCCTCTTCCCAGAGGAAAAATAATTAGATGGGTGGGTTATTGTCCATAACGAAATGTTGTTTAACTTGTTGCTTGATTTATTGAAGTTATTGTCCCCCATCTCCAGCCCAGAAATGCTTTTGAGGCTGGGTTCGTTTTGTGCTCATAGTTTCTCACAGCGTCATCTAACAGGAAGTCCTCTTGGAAAAACAGTTTTCAAAGGAATCTTGTAGCACCTTTGAGACTATCTGAAAGAAAGAAGCTGGTAGCATGAGCTTTTTTTCTCAGACTTGAGCCTACTTCATCAGTTGCATCCCCATCTTTTGAGGAAGTGCATTTGAGGAAGTAGGCTCAAATCTAGGGACCTTATCACACATGGGGGGTGGGTTTGCAGCTCAGATCCGCAGTCACTCCTGTTCTAGCAATGCAGAGCGTGATTTTTTTCACAACAGATCCAGAGTCTCTCCTGTCTAGCAATGTGAATTAAGGTTAAAACGTGATGCTTTACCACACCTGGTTGTCTTTCTGTTGCCCTTCCGAATTGAGGTGGAAGCAAAGTCAGTTCTATTCCAAGCAAGTCACGTGATGCAGATTCAAGCAAAGCAGAGTGAGTGCACATTGTATTACCACACCGGAGGGTTCAACGATTCGAATCAGCACCCTTGCACATGCTCAGTGGGGCTCTGGACGCTGTCCTCCTTCATTGGGGTGAAGAAGCTCTCAGGGGATGATGGGATAGGTGGCAGGTTGGCAGAGAGGGTGAGATAGGGATGCAGGAGCAGTGGGAGGTGATGGGATGGATGGCAGGTGGTTACTGGGGACAGGATTGGGATGCAGGGGATGATGGGATACATTGCTGGGAGTCACTGGGGCCAGGATTGGGATGCAGGAGAAGGTAGGGGATGATGGGATAGGTCACCGGGGGTCACTGGGGCCAGGATCAGGATGCAGGAGAAGGCAGGGGATGATGGGAAAGGTCGCTGGGGGTCGCTGGGGCCAGGATCGGGATGCAGAAGGCAGGGGATGATGGGATAGGTCGCTGGGGGTCACCAGGGCCAGAATTAGGATGCAGGACAAGGCAGGGGATGATGGGATGGGTGGCAGAGAGGACAAGATGGGGTGAAGGAAGAGGAGGGGAATGACGGAGGAGGACGCAGGAGGCCAAGGGGGGCGACATTGGATTGAAATCGAAGTGAGCTTGAATGCGAATTCTGTGAATTCCCTTTTTTCTGGAATTAATCAAAATGAGTCACTTTGGATTCACTGTGGAAACCCCACAGCAAGAACTCCCATTGAAAGGAATCACATCTGAAAACACATTCACATTGTGACGTGAATGCGCATCATTGGAAGCGCAATCACGTTGGAACTGACCTGCAAAAGCTCGAAAAATCTCAGTGTGATAAACCTCTAGTAAAGTTCATGCTACCAACATCTTTCTTTCAGTTAGTCTCAAAGATGCTATTTGTAAATCCCATGTTTTCTTTAGCCTGCACTATAAAGTTAATGCCTGCCTGGACTTTCATTGATGGGTTCTTGGAAGTAGCAAGGTTGCAAAGTGTACTGTCCAAAGCCTGTGGTGCTCGTTTGGACAGACTGCAAAAGATTCCATAAAATGTTACATAAATAGATTATTTACATCATGATCCAAAGTAAGAATAAAGTATTATTAATGCTATGTGAAGTTGTAATGTGTGCAGAAAGTCTTGAGTTTAGTCTTGGACATTACCTGATGTGCCCTCCGCTAATTCTTAAATAATCAAATAGCAGGTGAATTGCTGTCAGATAATAGTAGGTTGACCAAATATAGTTTTTAAATATAGTTTTTAAAATGTTGTACGCTTGTCCCTTCATACGTATGGCTTTGCCTTTTGCAGATTTGATTATTCACAGGTTTTATTAATATGTTCTCTCTAGGAATGTCTAGGTCCTCCAGAGCAATTCTATGGTCAACTTTAACCAAAAGTTGCACTGAAGGACCTAGAAATTCATAGAGAGAAGACTCCACTAGGCATTTGTAGCTCTTTCAGCACAATTTTGTGATCAGTGTCTGGCAGATGTTGACCACAGAGTTGCACTGGAGGACCTAGAGATTCCTAGAGAGGTGTTCTCTCAGGTAAAAACATAGTGTTTTTATTATTTGCGTTTTTCCACATTCACAGGGGTCCTGTGCCTCTAAACCCAGCAAATGTGGAGGGACAAGTGTAGTTACTATTTTAAACTAATGTATAATTTATCATTTATAGTTTATTACAATTCATGAAACCTTTTAATATGTTGTATACCACCTTGCATCCAAGCCTTGGGCTAAAGATGGAACAGAAATAAATTACTGTATATACTCTGCTATAAGTCAACCTCATGTATAAGTAGAGGGCATGTTTGGGGCCAAAATTATGGATTTTGATATGACTTGTGGATAAGTTGAGGGTAAAATTTATGGGCATGTAGCAGGATTTAAATGATAAAGCAAAGGAAAACGGTGCCAAAGAATTTACAAAATTCTAGCAGATATTACTGTTTGTGCTCACATTACATGGATGAGAGAATACATGGGGGTTTGGTCAGTGTTTTCAGAACAGAATGCACTCTTGCCTTTTACCCAGGGATGGTTCCCTTTTTAAAAATAAGAGTTAAAAGTACAGTACTTACATTGACCTGTGGATAAGTCAACTCAGATTTTTTGGGGTCAATTTTTTTGACTAAAATTTTTAGACTTATACATGAATATATACAGTAATAAAAATAACAAGAAATGACTTGTTTGTCAAACAAAGAATTTTCACTCAGCTAAAGATGGGAGATGTATTCAGCACAGATGCACACATGCTTTTAAAATTGTCTTTCTTGTGAAATTCCTTTAAAAACCTTGTTGAAAATAACAGGTTTATTGTGTCATTATCAAATCCTAACTATCACAGATTTCAGTGAGACTACTGATATTTTTGTTGTCATTTAGTCTGATACTTTCATTACATTATAAAATATCAAGGTAACTTTACAGTTCTACTATGAGATTTATTTCTGTGTGCTCTTCAACCTTAATTTGTTCATGAATTTATTGCTGATTGGAATGATCGCGCTAACCATAATGTCTTGAATGTAACCCTTATAGGACTTACTAAATGAATGGCTTTAGGCTCTTTAGGTTCCACGCATAATACACAGCTTTCTTTCATGTAATATCCTTTGATCTACACTTCATAAAATACTCTTATTTATGGGTGGTAAATTATCTAGAAATTAAGCTATTAATTCCCATCAAATTTCACAGCTATACCATAGAATCATAGATCAAGAGTAGACCACAAAATCCATCCAGTCCAACCCCTGCCATGCTAGAATACACAATCAAAGCAAAGATGGTTATATGTTTCACCATGTTGGATGTTCTTTCTGATGCAAAAATAAGATTATCAAGTTTATGCTTTAAATATGTTCCATACCATGGATTGCTATAAAGACAAAATACAGCAACCATTTGCTCATTTACAAATTATAGTACCTGACAATGACCTTAATGGAAAAAAAGTTCTTACTAAATTATATTTCCATGAAACTTTTCAACCCAGTATGAATGTGCTAAAAGCAAATCATACATAATTCATCTAAATACCCACTTTGATAAGGTAATTGAGTTAACCATGTCTTTAAACTTCAATCAGGCTTTTCATTTGTTTCACAATTTTTTTTTTGCTGAGGGGAGGGCAGGAATTTAAAGAGAATTACTTTAACATGGCAGTGAACTGATTAATAGTCCACAACCAAAAAGTAACAACATATGAATCAAGAACAAATTGGTGAGTTGCATCAATTTCGCTAGAATCAGTGGTGGCTGTAATATCATCATTGATAAAAGTGAGGATCCTGTTCTGGGAGAAAGCCGGCATAAAAATGAAACAATTCGTAACGGATCTCCCACAAAAATGGAGGGGCAACTGTATTTAAAAACAAAATGTATTGGGAAAAACTAACATTAGTGCTGGCAAAAACTGCCAGTTTAACTTTCTCCTATTTTTTAAAAACTTGAGATCCTTTTTTTGTCCAAAATATGAAGAAATTTGCAAGTTTTTGAACTGAAGCAAAATTTCTTTCACATTTGTGATGGAAAAATTCAATAGGTACAGCTGTTCTAAGCTCAGATAGATTCATGTTGTAGCTGCCTGCCATAGTGATGTTAAAGATAAGAAAGCCAGGCCCAAAGCAGACGGGTCAAAAGGACCGTGCCAGAACCGAGCTGGTGCCATTCGTGCCAGGACTGGGGCAACTGCACGGTTCTGGTCCCAATCCAGGCCACCAATTCTTCTTGTTTGGTGTGGTTCTTCTTGGCCCGGTTCTTATTGTTCAGTGTGGCGTCAGTGTGGCAGCAGTCCACATTTGGGGCATACATCATATAAATGGCACACTCCAACACGGCCTGAAGCCATGTCAATTTGCCTGCGTGTTTTGGGACCCAATCAAAGAAGCCACAGCCTTCAGTTTGCAGGATTCAAGCAGGGCTGCTGATAACAAGGAGACTTAGAGGCTCTTATTCACAAGGTCACCATAAGATGAAATCAACTTGACAGCAATATAACAAACCCTAAACTGTGCTCCAATATGTCTGAATTACTTAAGCTATACACTGGACTGACTATGTGATGAATGTTGCTGTCCTTGAGCAAGCAGGGATCACCAGCATTGAGGCCATGCTATTGAGAATGCAGCTGTGTTGGGCAGGGCATGTTTCTAGGATGGAGGACCATCACCTCCCAAAAATAATATTCTATGGTGAACTCGCCATGGGTCAGTGTAAGAGGGGCGCCCCAAAGAAGAGATACAAGGACTCCCTGAAACAACACCTCAGGCTTGGCCAAATCGATCACCAACAATGGTCCGCCCTGGCCTCACATCAGGAGTCATGGAGACCCATGCTGCAACCTTTTTTGAAAACTCACGCCGAACGAGTCTCAAAGAAAAACGACAACACAGAAAGAACCACAACTTGGAAACATCACCTAGGGAGACATTCTGCTGTGCTTTCTGCAAACGGACTTATTTATCTCAGATTGGCCTTTTTAGTCATCAACACGCTTGTAGAAAGCGTGGGCTGAGTCTTCCTGAATCTTCGTTCGTGAAGAAAAGCCAGAGAGAGCTAAGCACTTGAAAGTGCTGGGTCTAGATCAGGCCTGCACAACTTGGCAGTAGATAGTAGCCAAAATTAAAACAGGCTAAACTTCTTTGGGCAGCAGTTGGGTTTTATTTAAATATTAATTAATTAATAAGATAAATAATATTCAATAATGATCAATTAATAACATTAATTAATATTAATTAATTAATTAATTAATATCAATTTCCTTCTCTTCCTCCTCTGCCTGGCCCTCTCCTCAGGAAAAAGCTGAGCAGCAGGGGAGCCTTTTTGGTCCTTCTCCTCCTCTGCCCAGACCGTTCCTCAGAAGAAGGCTGAGTGATAGAGGAGCCTTGAGGGGTGAGCGTCTGTCCCTCCTCTGCCACCCAGCCTTCTCAGAAGAAAGCTGGGCAAAGGAAGAGCCTTTCAGGGCGAGCATTTGCCTGCCCTCCTCCACCTATCCTTCTCCTTAAGAGAAAGCTGAGCAATGGAGGAGCCTTGCAGTATGGGTGTTTGCTCAGCTTCCTCTTCTGCTGCCACCTGGCCTTCTCCTCAGGACAAAGCAGAGCTGTGGAGGAGCCTTGCAGGGAAAGCATTTGCCCATCCTCCTCCTCCACCACCTGACCTTCTTGGGAGAAAAGTGAGCAGTGGAGGAGCCTTGCAAGTGTTTGCCTGTCCTCTTCTTCTTCCATCACATAGCCTTCTCAGAAGAAAGGCAGTGGTGGAATAGCCTTGCAGGGTGAGTGTCCTTCCTCCTCCTCCTCCTCCTCCTCCTCTGTATGGTCCTCAGGAGGAGGCTGAGCAGCAGAGGAACCTTGAAGTCATTCCACATCCCTGCAGGCCGCTCAAAATACTTTGGCGGGCCCCATGCGGCCCCCAGGCCACATGTTGTGCATGCCTGGTCTAGATGAATGAATCTGTGACTTTCGGTTTTTCCCCACATTCAGTATTTTAAAATCTCAAGCTATTTATGTCCTGAATGTGCCAATTTTGATAAATACCATTTTTTAAAAAGCAAAAAACCTGAAACAATATTCTTCTCTAGCCAAATTTTTTGTCTATGAAGACTAAATAGTAAACATAGGTTTGGAATATCCATAAATAGCTATGAAGAGAATGTTTTGTTCACCCCATTTATTGGGAGGAAGACAAGGCACAATGAGTTTCAATTAGATGTTGATTTAAGTCAGAATTTGCAAAGACTTCTTGTCTAATGACATCAGCAGTAGAAAAGCTGCTAAATGGAAAAATGAAATAAAATTATTTGCATTTCTTTTAGGAAAGGTTAGGCAAGACTTACTCTGGGACGCTTTAGATACTAGGTGTTGTGCCTAAGGCAGTGTGTGGATTCTAGCTCTATTTTATTATTATTCTGTTCAGGCCATTTAGGCTTAGTGGTGAGATAATTTTCTAGCAGTATCAAGAGTAGAGATGCAAATTCATTAAAATCCACTTTATATTGAGTTGTTTGATGTTGGACATACACTACATTAAAACATGCGAGCAGGTAAGGGGATAAGTGACTACAAAAGAGAGAACTTGCTTATCCCAGTATCATGCCTTTTTCATTCAGAGGAGGCAGCTGTGCAGCCTAGAGAGAGAGGAACAAAATAAAACGGGCATTATCTGCAATTTGATGGTAAAATTAAAAGATGGAAGGTGCTAATAATTTTACCATTGTTGTTGTTGTATTCATTACTATCCTAACTTTTTCCCATTCAAAAGAGGTTCACAAAAAAATTAAAAACACATTGTTAAAAATTCACAAGATACAAAAGTTAAAACTAGATTAAACAATCAATAAAACCAGAATAAAAGATAACATCATTAAATGTGCATACATGCATACACCCCAGCACAATTAGCAAGACCCAGCTTGTTTAGGTGAGAATGGCCTTATACAATCATTCATCAAATGCGTGTTGAGTCAGGAAAGTCTTTGCTTGCCTGCAAAAAGAAAGTAGAGGGGGGCCACTTTAGCTTCTCTGGGAAGGGAGTTTGAAAGCCTGGGGGCAGCCACTGGGAAGGCCCTCTCTTGTGTTCCCATGAGACATCCTTGTGAGGGTGATGGGACAGAGAGAAGGACCTCCCCAGCAGAACTGAGACCATGTTCTTGTCTATGGAGAATATGATTCTTTAAATAATCTGGACCTGAGCCATATAGGGCTTTATATGTATATCATCAGCAGTACTTGAATTGTGACTGGAAATGGACCAGCAGTCAGTGAAGCTGTTGCAACAAGGGAGTTGTGTGATACATGGGAGGTATTTTTCTAGCAGTATCAACACAAGAGATGCAGATTCATTCAATTCTACTTTATATTGGCCTGTTACAGACTGCCAAAATAAAGCTGCTTCGGGTCTCTTTGGAGGTATGCTATTTAAATGATGCATGCATCCTAAGAATCCAAAAGCTGCACCAAAAGCTGCACTCCGGTGCTTAGGAATGGAGTATGGCTTTGGTGCGACCTCCAGACTCTTAGGACCCATGCATCATTTAAATAGCATACCTCCAAAGAGACCCGAAGCAGCTTTATTTGGGCAGTCTGTTGCTTGATGTCAGCCTTCCATATCCATGGATTTTTTTTGTCCACGGATTCAAGCATCCACTGCTTGAAAATATTTTTAAAATATATAAATTCCCAAAAGCAAATCTTGATTTTGCCATTTTATATAAACAGCACCATTTTGCAATGCCATTGTATTTAACGGGACTTGAACCTCCACAGATTTTGGTATCCACAGGGGTGGTGGTGGTGGCCCTAGAACCAAACCCAGTGGATACTAAAGACTCACTGTACCCTAAATTAAATGTAAGTAAAATGACAGTTTATATTTTTCATACCTAGGATCAAATACTGATGAAAACGGTGGCTGCAGCAGTCAAGAAATAAGACTAAGAATGGGAAGGACAGCTATGAAAGAACTAGATAAGATCCTAAAGAATAAAAGATATACAACTGAGCATATCTGATTGAGTCTGTTTCTATCAATCCCTGATTGAGGCCCAAAACAGACTGGCCAAAATGGCTGATTCTGGGCCACATTGGGGGCATGGGGGTTATACACCACATGCTTTGAACACATCCAGAAGCCTCGCCATACCCACCTCTTTGCTGAAAGACCAGGCCAAAAAGGAGTGGTAAAATACAGCCTCTTTTTGGTGCCCAGTTCAGGACTGCAGCGGTGGCCCAGATTGGGGCTGGGCACATGCAGATGCTGTTGTCCTAGGACAAATGGCTGCGGTGCAGTCCTGGCACAGACCTTTGGGGTCCTTTGCTTCGCCCTTGAGTCTATACAAGCCATTGTATTCCCCATCACCATGTATGGATGTGAGAGCTAGATAGGAATCAAGATAGGAAGAAAAATAAACTCATTTGAGATGTGGTGCAGAAGAGTGATAAGGATACCGTGGACAGCCAAAAAGACAAAAGAGATGGGTCCTTCAACAGATTAGTCCTGAAATTTTCTTGGAAGCCAAGATGATCAAATTGAGGCTGTTGTACCTTGGCCAGATCATGAGCTGGCATGATTCATTAGAAAAGACAATAATGCTAGGAAAGATAGAGGGTAGCAGAAAGAGAGGCAGACCACAAGCCAAATGGATCAAATCAATCAGAAAGATCATGGGAATGGATTTGCAGGAACTAAGCAGAGTAGTGGAGGACAGAAGGAATTAGAGATGTCTCATCCACAGGGTAGCTATGAGTTAGGACCAACTTGTAACAACAACAACAACAACAACAACAAAATAACATATTTAATGAGTATTCATGTATAAAATCTAAACAATCTGTGGATCTTGCTAATTGTGCATTCTTTGATGTATCAATCATTTTCTACTGCTAGTGGCTTACAGGCTGCTTATTAGATCTGATAAAAGCATACATGATATGTTAAATACATAACATACAGCTAAACTTACCTTACTTCTTTTATGTTTGAAGTAAGGGAATCCAGATTCAGGTCACTGTGTGTAGACAGGAGTTCTTACCTCTTTCTTTACTGCTGCTCCCCTCCTCCCAAAACCCTATTTTCCCTGCAGAGTGGGGGGGGAAAAGAGAGCAATAAATAAATAAATCATTAGTCAGGCTCTTCTCAGTCTTCCCTCCCCTGCTAATCCTGCCTGGGGAGCAGGAAATTTAGAAAGGACTAAGCATCCCTACCTGCATGCTGGGGCCCCAATGAGGATCAAATCTCAGGTGTTTGTTTCAAGATAAAAAGATTAGCTGCACATTGTGCAGTGTGTAATTTAACCCTTTTTTGTCATAGTGTACTTTCTGGGAAGACCAGGAGCACAGGACAGTGAAAAATAAGGCCTTTTATGACACACTGATCTCAGATTGAAAAGTATAATTTTAAATAGCTGAGATTTGTGGTACTGAAAAGTCGTTAAGTTTAGCTAGAGCAGGAAAGGCAATCATAAGGCCTTCCAGGTATTCTTGAACTGCAACTCCCAGCTGCCCTAGCCAGCATCAGCAGTAGTAAAGAATGCAGGTAATTGTCCAGCAACATCTAGAGGACTCCTTGAATCCCAATCCTTGAGCTACAATATTTCACTTTTTTTTTTAATATCTCAAACATTTATTTGTTCCTGGCATCCTGCTGCACAAGTGGACCCTTTGGCTGCCAATGGGGTAGTTCAGGGCTTAAAAGCAATGCATTACAAGTAACAATGCTACCCATAACCTGTTACTTTGGGAAGGTTATGAGCAGCATGATTGTAAATTTCTTTTTGATGTTAGCAGTAACATGTGATGTTTGGCTGTGCTGAGATTTACAAAACTTTATTTAGACGGAAACTTTTTTTAGTTATTTGGGTCATTTTCATGGCTTATATTGGGGGTTGGAAATATAATTAAAAATAACAAATTAGTAGCTAATTCTGAATAGGCCAATTTCAAACAAACAATAATAATAATTAACAGGATGTGTTGGCATTTTAAATAGTGTTTTCTCTTGAGATCCTGGCGAAGACTTTTGTCACTTCTAGTTATCAGGCAAAATGAAGTGACAGAGATGTTCCTGGGGGTGGAAAGCAAGGTCTACAGTTGACAGGTGGGAAAAAAGTAGAAAAGCTGGCTTTCCCCCTACTACTGACTTTCATCTCCATAGGGATGCCACTTAAACGTTATTACTTCTCCTTAGCCCGTCCACTAGAGTTGCACTAGGTGGCACTGTTGGAATGCAGGAAAGATCTTAATCTCAGTTCTTTTTGTTCTGAAATCTTGAAACTCAGCTACAGGAAGACAGAAAATACCTGTGCATTACAAAACTTTAAATGCATTTCCCCCCTCAAAGAACACTTATGCATCACTGGTTTATAATTTACCAGACAAATCTTTCTTAGATCTGATTCTTCACAAGGTCATTATGTTTAAATTTCAGCCATTAGTATCTGTATTTTTAGAATAGCAAACATGTGCACAATAAAACTCAGTTGAATTCAAAAGAAAGATATTGGCTTAACCCTAAATAGTTTTGCTTAACCCAGCTGTCATTATGTAGAGAGCATGGTGGTCAGATGCACGTTACATATTGTTGATTGGAGTAATAAAGCTGGTAGGTAAATCATGTTTATGAGACCAATACAGTCAGTTACCAGTCTTAAGGCAGTATTTAAGAAAAGAGATATAAACAGACCTACACACACACACGCACGCGCGCGCGCACACACACACACACACACAAAAGCTGGGCCTGTTGCTATGATAAGAAGGATTTTTGGTTCTTGGCAGTCTGTCAAGACTCATGGAAACTTTTGAATTTTTCCCAGTCTGTAGAGAGAAGTTGATAGAAAGCAGAGGAAAATTTCAATAGTAGTTTGCTCCCAGATGAGAAGGCTTGAAATATACTTTCAAAATTGGGCTTCCCTGTTTAAAGGAAATATTTGCTTTCCTAAAACATATACTTATCCTTTTGTGACTTCTGCCAAAAGTGGGGAGCAGTTTTGTTTGTTTAGAGAGAAATCTCATATACTGAAATGCAGGACGTCACTTTATGTATTCATGAACAAAACAGAAAAAAAACTTGTTTGCTAATTTTGTTTTGCAGAGGACTTTACTCCAATTCCATACAAGGCACCACCACCTCCAAAAATAGAAAGAATATTTCCAGTATACACTGGATTTGGCTCTGAAGAGGACTCTCTTTGCTCCTGCATGGGCTTGCTTCCCAAACCTCCTCAAAAAGACTTCAAGAAATTCATGGAAAAAGACAGGTATCAGAGTGAAAGCAATAGTCAGATCGCCACCTCCCCATTTCAGAAAAGGGAAAGGTGCTGTCACTAAAATGTATGTATTGAGAAATACACAATTTCACACTGTAACATCCACAAATAATGTTAAAGGTTATCATCTAATATAAATGTTTAGGTTTTCAGTGGTCTCAAAGGCTTGGCTCCAAAAGAATATAAATCAGTTTTGTTCCATAGGCAGTTTGTACAGCAGAGTCCTGTATAAAGTTACTTGAGTCACTAGAAATCATGTCTTGTTCTCTGAAGCAGAATAGGATTGATATTGAAGCACCGTTTATTATTATCACATTTATTTATAAAACTTTTACTTTCTTGAATACCCCAAACAGTAAAAAAAAAATGGAATAATGTTATTTTTTTATTTTTAAAAATTCAGTGCATAGCTTCTAATATTTTTGCCAGTGCAAGATGGATTCTTCCAATAATAAATTGGATTAAAAACACAAGTAAAGCAGATAAAGGTGAAACTAGGATTAACAATGGTATTATCTCCCTAATATTGAAGGGGTGTCTGAAAGTGTTGCATTAATATAAAAAACAATTGATGTCTATGTTACATTTCATCTATTGCAGACTTTCACTAGATAATGGAAAAAATGACAATTATGTACATTTTAATGTTTTTTTAGGCAAGGCCTCGAGAGTAATATACTGCGCTTTCTTGCACAATTTATTACTACTGATCCCATTGACAAGGATCGGAAGTTTATTATTTCTTATTTTCTGAGTGATGACACCATCTCAGTGTTTGAACCTCCTCAGAGAAACACAGGTGAGAGGCTGATTTTACTGCAAACAATTCTGTGGGGGTTTTGTTTACTGATTGGTTGGTTGGTTGTGCATACTGTATATCCCACCTTTCTCCCTAAATGGGATTCAAGGCAGCTTGCAATAATTTTTAAAAGATCCAACTAAAATTTTAATTAAAAAATTAATTTAAAAAAAGTTAAGTTGTGGAAATATGTACAACACAAAACTGGGTGTAAAGGACATCATCTACCAGGACTAGATTTTGCATTGAGGTTTGTGGGTGGGTGGCAGCAAGCATGTGAAGACTGGCTTTTAATAGAATAAAGTATGAGTCATTCTTGTTCTTTTTAAAACATTCAGAATATAAAACAAGAAATGGGTTGATATCAGCAAGAGGGTTTGCAGCGATATTAGATATAGTTCTGGCAGTGTTAAGTCTCTCTCCTTTACAATCAAAAGAAGGCTCTCTTCTGCTTAGATTTTTTGGGGAAAGGGAGGATGGCAGCTTTATTCGTCAGTCATGCAAGAGGGCTTGCTGCAGTGTTCTCAGCAATTAGGTGAATTTGCTAAAGGAACTATTTATGTGGAGCTATTTATGTTGTATTTATTGGGGGGAAAAATGAAAAACACACCTTGCATCTCCTAGAACCTTTGCAAAAAGACCTTGGGTTAGAACCTTTTGAATAATTGGTTTTATTTTTCCCAAACATTTTTTTTTCATTGCCGCAGTGCTTTTTATATTAACACAAATGTGTTACGGAGAGAAACACAAAACCAATTATGAAGTTAAAAGCTTGTTTAAACAGACAACTCCCCTCCTCCTGCTCAAATCCTATAACTACCTCCTTCCTCAGACTGATGGCCTTTTGTGCATCAGTGAAAAAATGGGGAGAGGGTGCGGCAACCTGGCTTCTATTCCTGATTCTCAATTTTCATGCTTTTATTGGCTTAAGTCAAACTTTGACTATTACCTTAATGGATTTTTCACTATTCCATTTTATTAGACAAGGACGATTTTTGATTCAAGCTGAGGTCAGATAAGTAGTATGGGCTTTGCATTCACTTACGATTGTGACTCTAAATGATATTTTATTGTGCTACTCATCCTTTTTTTATTACATTTGCATCACCAAATAATACACATTAGGTATTTTATGGGGCCTAATGCATGTCTTTTGGCTTTTATTTGGAAGGCAGCTATAAATAGGAAATAAGCCAGAGTTAGTGTACTGCTTATACAGAGTTAATCAAAAGTGTATGGTTAGAGGGCACTTGATGTTGATACTTACCTGAAGCTAAACAGTGGTCGGGACAGTGGCCTGGTGAAGATTTCCAAGAACCCTTGCATTCCATGATGGGGCAAGGGCAAGGGCAAGGGCAAGGGCAGGGACATAGATGGGACAGAAATAGTTGGTCAGCTCTGTTCTAGACACCAATAAATGTGATGTCAGTATTCTGCTTTCTGCAGTATGGCAGTATGAATCACTTTGAAGAGGAAGTGCTTTCTTCTAGTTTCTTTTCAATTTTATAGTGGCTTTCCTAAATCACATATATAATATGAGTTTTGAAGATGTGTACTGTTCTTCACTTGCACACACCTATGCATGTGATGTAAAATAGAAAAGAAAGATAAAACCCAGATCCAAAAATAGATGTAGTACAAGTAATATGTAGGCCACCAACAGCATGTTATCCCTCTGGCCTTGCCATAGATTAATAATTAAGATTAAAACCCATTGCATTAGTATCAGTTATGGAAAGTTTTTATAAAGATTTGCCCTGAAGATGTGTGGATATGCTTTAGTTTTGTTGCAGTGGGTGGCTAATGTATCCCATATCTAGCTTCTCAGCCACCTATACCACTCGAGCATTTTTGAGTATTGCCCAAAATCAGGAGAATCATGGTTAAAATTGAACATAGATTCTAAGATAACTTAAGGAAGTTCATGGAAGTAAAGATTCTATTTCCCTCTTGCTTTCTTTGAGCTGCCTTAAGTTAATGAAGGACTCAAGCCTAATATTGGTGGAACAAGTTAGCACCCTACTCCAATTTCCCCCATGCTGTTTTGAAAGACTGCTCGAGAGCAGCATTTTTGGGGGCAAAGATGGTTGAAGAAGGTATGGGCAACATTCCTTATTTCAACTTCCACATGTTATTGTTAAAGCCAAGCTAATAAGAGTAAAGTATGGCTACTTTTAGTAGTTCCAGTCCATTGTTTCTCCCAAGACGAAAAGGAGGAAGGAGGAAAAAAGGAGGAAAGAAGAAAGAATTGTGGCAACACCTTTGAACACTAATAGGTTTTTATTGTAGCACAAGGTTTTCTGAATAGAAAGTCATTTCTTCAGACGCAGTACAAAGTGGTATTAAGGTCTCAATTATAAAACATATTTATACAGTTGTGGAAGTGGGATAGAATGCAGGCACTATCCCAGATGAAGACAGTTTCTAGTCCTAGTGTCCAGATTGAAAGAAAGACAAAAAGAAATATATTTGACTGATGTTAAAATGGGTATGTCAGGAAATTTGAAGAAGAAAATTTCTGATGAAAATAATTGTTCTGCAGGCACTCCTATGGGCAGTTCCATATAGATGATAGGAATTTTGAGGTTGCTGGTTTTTAAATGAAGATTTGTTGCTTTCTCTCTGAAAGATACAATGTTATTACATTTTTATTATTATAGGGGTAATCGGTGGGAAATTCCTGGAAAGAAGTCGTGTTAAAAAGCCTGGTCAGGAGCAGTATAAGAGTGAACTGTCTGAATACTACACAGCTGTGGATCTGTATGTCGGAGCCAAAGTGTGTTTCCATGGCCACGTCTTTCTTCTGGTGGATGCTGATGAATATGCTTTCAACTACATGGAAAAGCATGCAAATGAGGCAAGCTGTGCTTTCCAATCCTTATTTGGCATTTAAAGCATATGCAGTTTTATTATCTTGCTTAAATAACAGTGGCTTTGAAAAGCATCTGTTCTAACTAGGATCAACATGGATTCATCATTGTTTCATTTGAAAATAATATAATGAAAAAAGATTTGTCTGTTCCTCAGTGTCTTGTATGCACAATATACAAACGATAGCTTGTTCGGTAAATGTCACGGACTGTACTTGTTGCCTGATGGTTCAGGCACACAGATTGAATTTTGAATTACCTAACCCAGCCTTTGTTTTTGGAAAGGAATAAAACAACAAGGGGCAAAAATAAAAAAAATAAAATAAAAATAAAAACCTGTCAGGGAGGGGGGGACCCTGCTGATGCTGTCTGTGCTGTACCAGTTTTTCCATGCAAAAGATAAGCGCTCCGAAGCTGACCAAACAAAACCCCATAAGAACATTTGATAGTTGTTATGGTTCCTTCTTCCCATTGCAGTGGCCCTGTGTCCTCGGATAAAGAACAACCAAACAGGGAGAAGATAAAATAGGATGCTAAAACAGTGTTGGGGACATTGTACATTTTGTAAATTTCATGTGTTATCTGTAGCTGTACAGCATATTATGCTGAAATAGCTGAATTTAAATATGTATATACTTGGTGAGTCATTTTCTCCAGAGCTTTCAGATCAAGATCTGAAATTAAAATTTACCAATTTGTACAAGTGGAAATGAAAAGTTATGGAAGTGAGATCCCATTCAGCTATATTGAGGGTTATGCTGACTGTTGGAGCTGATTAATACAACCCTCTGTTACAGAAAGAAGTATAAGTTCAGAGTAGATATAAAGGAAAGCTGTTGGGTGATGGCTCAGTCAACAGAGTTCACCATCACCATACATATTGTTTTAAACTTTTCTCACTCACTGTAGTAAGTAAATATGTGTGTAGTAAAGGTCTCTTTCTGAACAGAGGAATAGATATGCCATTTTCCGATTCTGGTCAGGTTGCGCTTGCCACCCACCCTTGGTTCTTTTGGACAAGAAAAAGAGAAATGGACAGAACCCTTCAGTTATTCATATACAAAGTTCAGCATGTCCTCCCCTTGAAATCTTCACTGACGTCTGGAAATCCTGCATTCCCGTGATCCTTGCTTTAATAGAATTGTAGAGATTGAAGGGATTCCAAAGGGCCAACTAGTCCAACCTCCTGCTAGTGCAGGCATCCATCACCAAGGCATCCTTTAGAGATGGCTATACAATCTTTGCTAAACCCTTCAATAGCCTATCACCTTCTGAGACCATCTATTTCACTGTCCAATACTTACCATTAGGAAGTTCCTCCTAATTTTTAATCAGATTCTTCTATAGCAAATAAACTGTAATTTGAATCCATGGGTTTGAGTCCTATCCTCTGATAGCACAAAAAAAAGGTTGTCCCATCCTCTATGGGCCTATACACACTGGCCTGAAAGGCAGGCCTGTGGACAGAGTTGGGGCGCAGTGTCTTGATGACGCACACCCTGACCCCGGCCCCCGGGTGCCATGATGCAGCACGGTGCTTCAGATGGCATGTGGCATCATGGTGCACCTCTGACGCTGTGTCCAGATGACACAGCGCTGAAGGGGCACCGTACAGTCACACTGCCACAGCTATGACACCCTTTGGAGGGCAGAAAAAGGAGCCACTTTTTGAGGCTCCTTTTTGTGCCCTCCAAAGGCTGGATTGGGACCACAGTAAGAGGTTACCATGGCTCCGATCCAACCAGGAAATGGGTGGCATCCCATCGCCCCTTAGGGGTGGTGTCTAGAACTCCTGCATGACAGATCTTCAGATATTTAAAGATGGCTGTCATGTCAACCCTCAGTCTTCCCTTCTCCAGGTGAAATATACCAGACTTCTTCAACTATTCATCACAGGACTTGGTATCTAGATTTTTATCATCTTGGTCATCATCCTCTGAATGCATTCACATAGTTTTGAGTTTAAATTTGGTTAATTCCTGACAAAAAGAAACCAAGCTGCACAAGAGCAATATGTACATAGGTTTCTATCTTATCTTTTTAATGAGGAATGCCCTTTACCAGTACCATTTCTATGCCAGCATTTGGTGGGAGTGAGAGGGAGGTAGGGATCATAAGGAAGGAAATATCGTCTTTAATGGGATAAGGCTGCTTAGAGGACACATTTTTAATGGTATTGGCGGTATAACATTCAGACCGTGCAACACTGAGATTCTCTCAGGTTGAACTTGGTATAGCTCTGGAAAACTTCTATCAAAGTTATTTTTGATGTGGTGTTGACCTTTTCTAAAGTCCACCCATTAAAATGAAATGATATAAAAATATGCTGTTTGTCACAAGTGAAAAGAAAACTGGCTTTTATTATTTTAAGTCTTCACATTGTTATATAAACGAAATAGTATTTTGTGTGTTTTAAATATATGATGTGTTATTCTTACTTGCTTTCCAGTTTGCTATGGCCAATATCAACATAATCTTGAACAAACTTAAAGTGATAGGAGAACCTCGGTCAAGAGAGATTAAACAGATTTTTGCAGCTACTGATCCTCAACACACAACCATTATTGATTATGATGAATTCAGGTGAGACTCTGAAAGCCTGAGGGAAAATAGCTTTCGTTTACACAAGTTATAGGATTCCTCTTTTGAGATCCCCATTGTAGAGAGCAAGGAGAGAGAAAAATCTCCTGTGTTGTATGTAGGTCTGGTGCTCTTGACCACATAGAATATAAACACAACATAAATACAAACACTTTTGCAGGGGTACATACAGAATACCTATATGGTTTATTTGTATTTTCCAGGAGTCTGGACTGGGTTAGGATTTTGCCATTCCCTCTGCTAAATACGTAGCAAAATGAATTCATTAAAACATGAAGCTGTGTTATATTGCTCCAAGCCATACATTTAGTTCCATGTCATCCACTGTGACTAGACAGAGTTAATTTTTCGCATTGCTACCTGAGGTTCTTTTTAAAATAGAGAGATGGTGAATTGAACATAGCACCTTATATATGCACTGTATGTGGAGTGTACTGCTGATCAGCAGAAGTTTAAGCATTATAATATAATGCAACATTGGACATTTTGTCCTTAAGAGCCATGTTCTGAGTTATATCTCACCCTATTCCTAAACCTCTTGGTGGGATATAAATGAAAAACCTAATTGGCAAGGGAATAAATCCTGCTAAGCACAGTGGGACTAACTACTAAGTAAACTTTCATAGGGTTAAGAACACTCTATTTCTTTCAGTTCACTTCTGTCATGAAGCTGAAAACACTTATGTATCTTTCGGTTGCGCAAATACTGTTTACTTGTTGCTCTTAATACAGAAGCATTTGGTGCATTCTATAAAACATAACCAAAATTATTGTGCTCATCCCCAAAAATGTGTACAATCTCAAAATCAGTAAACAATACGTCAGAAGATTCTAAATTTAACTTAGTGTGTAGCACAAGGCTTCAGGGCTTTCTTACTTTGCTTGGTGAACTAAAAGTCTTGTTTCCATCCTATAAGAAATAATTATGGGTTTTTCTCTTGCTATTGTACATGGTGCTGTTCTATTTCATGACAAGGAAGAAACTTCTGTCAGTCAAGCTTGCTAAATTGTAATGGTTTGTTAGGCCACATCAGACAAAACACTCTCGCAGCAACTGCACAAATAGCTTTTATAGAATAAATAACATGTGTGAATCTATCAGGATTCAATAAGGGTAGGAAATCCTTGGTCCCTTTACTATCAAACCTGCTGCACCATCTGAAAACACCAGTTAGTGCCAAATATGTTGTTTTCCCCAATATAATGAGCCAGAAGAGGGTGGGGAAAGGAAGAGAATTGCTTGCATTGGTGCCACATTGAGGAGCAGAGAGTTCAAAGTAATTGCTAATTGTGTGAATGGCATTTCATTTTGTCTGGCCCTTAGAGAAGCTTGTGGCATTTTGGAACTTTCATCAAAACTGAATTTGCAGCTTATCCAATTTTAAGTTCCACTGTGATGCAAACAGCATAGACCTGCCTCTTTTGAAAACTGCTGCCTCTTTTGAAAACATTACTCTTGGCATAGCTAGAATTAAATATACTTTAAAACAGCGCTCACTGCTGTTCAAAATTAGCACGCAAAACTGACAGTTTGATATAGAACAAAACTAAACATGTGCAAGAAATTCCTGCATTCTGATATCCCTAAGGTGCCCTTGGACATACATTTTAATTTAATTTTAATTTCTCTTTGTTTCTCAGAAACTTGATGCTGAGTATCTCAGATGGAAAATTATCAGAACATGAAATTATGACTGTTGGTCGGTATTACAGTGCACGTGATGAGAATGAGATGGATGCCAAGTATCTCTTAGCTGTGTCCCAGGAACAACTGAAGAAAAATAACTTTGAGAATTTTGCTCAGCTTTGTGCTAACTTGGCATACAATGACCGAGACAAGTAAGGAATTCATTTTCAGTCAGAAGTATTCATGGGTTATTGGGTATTAATCTTTCTCCTAAGAAACCAGAAAATGTGAAACACTATCTAACTTCATAATTGGTGGTAGTATTTCTACAAATGGTTGGTATATTTGTTCTTTTAAAAGGAATGCTGTAGCTTTGGGTTCCAGCCAACCATTGCCTTCAAGCAGGTTATTCCATACTTTCCCTTGTACTCTGTCTCCCATTTTTCTTTTTCAACATCAACCTATATTCCTTAGCTACTATGCATGTTCAGTCCTTATTGGGTTGCATTCCCAGTTTCTTTTGCCACCTTACTTTTTACTTTTTTCCAGGAAAAAAAATGCCATACTTATTCAACACTCAGAGTTCTCCCTTTCACACTGATACTTCCTTCATGTTTCATAATAACTTTATTTTGCTTTAATTACCACAGCACTCAGCATCTGAGTCTATAGTTAGATGGAATATATCCTTGTCGGAAGATGGCAGGAAAAATGCCTGGCTTTGTTTTGGGCCTTCTGTGCCAGCTGTAGCTTATATGTTTTGATTCCCAGCATCTTAAGGGAGCCAATATTTTGATTGCAATTCGAAAGAGTTAAGAAGGTGATTAAATCTGAGGGCCATAGTGAGAATGGCATCAGTGTGTGTACTTTTCCATGCTGATTTGCCTCACTTAAATTTCTGGATTAAAAAGAAATGTATCTAAAAATAATGAATTTAGTTATAGAATATGAAAATTCTTATTCCTATGTCTTTAGCTTGTGGCTCAATAATAATAATAATAAATTTATTTATATTTCCCGCCTCTCCCTGCAGATTGAGGCAGGATTACAGCAAAAAATTCAACAATACAAAATGCAAATACGTTATCTAAAAATACAACCAATAAAACGGTCAGCAATACTGCTACCAAACATTAAAATACCCAATCGTCGCCTGTTCCCATACTATTGAGTCGGAAGTGGGGGTGTTCTTTTGGATCAATTACAGAAGATCAAATGGATAGACCTGCTGGAAGAGATCCATCTTAAGTGCCTTCTTAAAGGTAGTAATAAGGCGGATCTCTTCCGGCAAGTTGTTCTATAGTTCATGGGCTGCAGCTGTGAAAGCTTTATGGGAAGTTGTAACTAATCTGGTTTTCGTGTATTCCAGTAGTTTCTTCCCGGATATTCTAAGAGTGTGGGGTGGATTATGTAGGGAGAGGCGTTCCCTTAAGTAACTCAGATCCAAGCCATGTAGGACTTTAAAGGTAATAACCAACACTTTGTACTGCTCCCAGAAGCTGATCAGCAGCCAATGTAAAGATTTTAATATTGGAGTGATATGGTCTAGATGTTCCTGTGACCAATTTGGCTGCAGCATTTTGGATCAGTTGAAGCTTCTGAACTTGGTACAAAGGTAGCCCCATGTAGAGTGCATTACAGAAGTCTAAGCGAGAGGTTACCAGAGCAGGTACTACTGCTTCAAGGTCCCTCTGGGCCAGGTAGGGGCGCAGTTGGCGTATCAACAGAAGTTGGTACCAAGCATTTCTGGCCACCGCCTTGATATGAGATGACAACTGTAGAGACGAGTCGAGGAGCACTCCCAAACTGCGAACTTTGTCCTTTAGGGGAAGTGTGACCCCGTCCAGGACTGGTTGACAAATCTCCATCCCTGGACCAGGAGTCCCTATTGCAAGCACCTCCATTTTCTCTGGATTCAACTTGAGTTTGTTTTCCCTCATCCAGCCCATTACCGACTCAAGACAGGCATTTAGAAGAGAGATGCCATCCTTGGTCACTGCAGCAGTCGGACACATAGATAAGTAGATTTGGGTGTCATCAGTGTACTGATAACACCCCACCCCATGTCTCTAGATGATCTCTCCCAGTGGCTTCGTGTAAATGTTAAACAGCGTAGGAGACAGAATGGCGCCCTGAGGGAGGCCAGATGTCAACTCTCTTTTATGAGAGCAGCTAGAATCATGGAATCATAGAGTCAGAAGAGACCTCAAGGGCCATTCATGTCCAACCCCCTGCCATGCAGGCATACACAATCAAAGCACCCTTGACAGATGGCCATCCAGCCTCTGTTTAAAAACCTCCAAAGAAGGAGACTCCATAACTCTCTGAGGAAGTTTGATCCACTGTCGACTAGCTCTTATTGTTAGGAAGTTCTTCCTAATGTTGAGGTGAAATTTCTTTTCCTCTAGGTTGACTCCATTGCTATGCAACCTGCTCTCTGGAACTGCAGAAAACAAGCTTGCTCCATCCTCAGTATGATACCCCTTCAAATACTTAAACAGGACTATCATATCACCTCTTAACCCTCTCTTCTCCAGGCTTAACATACCCAGCTCCTTACGTCTCTCCTCATAGGGCATGGTTTTCAGACCCTTCACCTTTTTGGTAGCCCTCCTCTGGACATCCTCCAGCTTCTCAACATCCTTTTATAATTGTGGTGCCCAGAACTGGACACAATATTCCACGTGAGGCCTGACCAAAGCAGAATAGAGTGTCACTATTACTTCTCTTGGTCTAGATACTATACTTCCATTGATACAGCTTATAACCACATTGGCCTTTTTAGCAGCCTCATCACACTGTTGACTCATGCTCAACTTGTGGTCTACTAGGATTCCTAGATCCCTTTCACATGTAGTCTTGTTAAGCCAGGTGTTCCCCATTCTATATTTGTGTATTTCATTTTTATGCCTAAGTGCAGTACCTTACATTTCTCCATGTTGAAATTCATTTTATTAGTTTTGGCCCAGCTTTCTAATCCATTAAGGTCATTTTGAATTTTGATCCTGTCCTCTGGGGTATTAGCTACTCCTCCTAATTTGGTGTCATCTGCAAATTTGATAAGTATGCCCTCTATTCTTTTATCCAAGTCATTGATAAAGATGTTGAATAGCACTGGGCCCAGGATAGAACCCTGTCATACCCCACTGGTCACTTCTCTCCAGGATGAAGAAGAGCCATTGCTGTGTACCCTTTGGGTTTGGCCAGTCAACCACTTACAAATCCACCTAATATTTGCATTGTCTAGCCCATATTTTTCTAGCTTATTTGGAAGAATATCATGGGGAACCTTGTCAAAGGCCTTACTGAAATCAAGGTATGCTATATCCACAGCATTCCTTTTATCGACCAAGCTGGTAATTTTATATATATATATATATATATAAAATAAGTTGTAAAAATGGTAAAATAAAAAAAAATTGATGGTACTCAAGACTTTATTTAGTTCTGTCCTCAGGGGTTCACAGTTGGTTTTTCAAAAGCACTATCACCTTTACGTTTAAGACATGATTTAAAAAAACAAAAACCTTTGCTGCTATCCCTTTGCTGCTTTTCTCTATGTCAAGTGACTTAAATAGAAAGGAAGGGATGTGAGTGACTTTTTTGGGGTCACTGTCTTCATTTAAATTGTATGTGGAAGTTGAATGCAGGTGACAACATGGGAGACCTTCATGAACCTCTGGTTGTCCTGACACAATTACTTATATAGGACATGGCTGGTTTAAACTTCAGGTATGATAGATTAGTGGTGTCCTGCTTTCAGTAACACAAGAGGTTTTCTGCTTTCCTTACCTTGAACTGAACACAAGTGAAAGATGCCATTTGTCTCCAAGAGTTCTGCCGTGTTCTGGGAAGGAGTAGAATGACACAATGTTTTGCCTTCTCTTTTGTCTGGCATGCTTTAGGATTTTTATTAATTTTTTTGCAGTGCTAAATATACAGTTACACCACTGTGGTCTGGATCTAATTACCATAGGGGACCATTTATTAAATATTGTTAACAAGTTGTAGACTGAAATGATTTAGTCAAGACAAAGCTGCAGGTTGAAAGGAAGCATAAATATTAATCTGTCTGTCACCAACATCACATATGTGTTAGGATCTTGGATGCAGAGTTCATGAGCAAGCAGGAGGGTTAGAGAGGCTTCTGAGCCCCACCATTTGGCAGGATAGGCAGAATAGCCATGTGCCTAGAGAAGTCTTTTCCCCTCTTTGTCTGCTGACCAATTCATTAGGAAGTGGAGGGGTGGTTTTGTTCCCATCCTGTACAGCTTTTTTTACCAGTTGCCATTCTGGTTGGGGTATTTTTGGTGCTGTAATTTAAAAAAAAAAATCTTTTCCAAGGTCTAAGCATTCTTTGGGAATTAAAGTTCTCTTTGGGGTTCTTCTGAAGAGAATGAGCATTTGTTAAAGCACATTTTACAGAAGCTTTCAATTTTTACAAATGTTTCTGCTATTTTCCAGGCTACCACTTTTAAATACATATCTAATCTCTTAACTATTGCACCATGTGAGATTCCCCCCCCAATAAAATAATAATGTAAAAAAAAAAAACGCTTCTTTTTGTGCAGATGTGGACTGCTGGCCAGTGACAAGTGCAGGACTGTTTGTAAGTCTTTCAGGCTACCACTAGCAGATGATCTTCTACGAGCACTACTGGCTTCGTAAGTCTCATTCTATTATTATATTTCATGTAAATCAGGGATGGGAAGACTTTTATCTGTCCAGGTTTACATTCCCCTTGGTGAAATCTGTTAGTGGTCACACACGCAAAATTCAGCAATGGGTGGGAGCAGAGCCAAAAATAAGTGGGACAGGTCAAGTTGAAATAGTTCAGACCACAGAACATGATAGGATCTAACAATTGCAGCATCATTTCTATGGTGATGGGACCTCTATTCATTGCTCTGGCCCAGATGTTCTACAAAAAGCTGAGGATGTTCTGTCCACTTTGCATGCTAACCTCTCTTGAATGGGAGGACGGGGACAACCAATGAAGTGGCTTTGCCCAGTGCCCATTCAGGATATCAGTAGGATATATATGAGAAGCCCCTCTTCCTTACATGGGAGGCTGTTGGCAAATAGAAAAGAAACTTTTCCCTACTTCCTTCTAAGTGGCAAGTTTTTAACCTTAGAGGTGTTGGATGTGTATACATGAGCAGCAATCCTTTGAAGCCACTTTCAATTTTCTGGAGCAGAAAAACTATTCTCCACCTTCATTCTGAAGCACATAAAATGTTAAGTTGCAACCAATTCAGCAACTTGCATAGTCATGTGTATCCTTATAATTTTTCTCAACATTGATCCTTCTACATGCTAATTTCTTGTTTTGAGTGAAAAAAAACTTTGTTGTTTTGCTTCTAGATACTGCATTGCACTCTGATTTAATGTACTGTATTAGAAATTTTGAAAGAGACAGGAATATTTTTTAAATGTGCTGTTCAGAAAACTGTTTCAGTACTGATGCTTAACAAATTGTATGTGGAATCTGGGGGGGGGAATTGAAAATCAGAATCTGAAATGTCTTGAATGTGAAAGCATTCAATCAGTGCAAAAGAGGGATTGGTGGTACTGCCATGCTGACTGCTTTGAAATGATGAAGTGCAGGTGTAAAGAGTTATGGTGGCTATCCATTGTTCTTGTTTTGTTGAGCAATATTCTTGTGAAACGGCAGTGTAAAAGTTGTCCTTTTAACTTGTACTACTGGAAGTAAACCATCTCTGAGTGTTCCTTGCTTCAGAAAAACCTATAACTAGGGTTAAGTCACTGTTTCTCAAACTCTCATATGTGATGAACCAGCAGATTTCCCCCCCAGTGTGTCAGGGAGCAGTATCATATTTGTGCCATATTATTTTTGTTTTGACATTACTGTGTACTCATGTATAAGTCTAGAAATTTTAGTCAAAAAAATTGACTCCAAAACCCTGAGCCAACTTATCTACATGTCAATGTAAGTACAGTCCTTTTAAAATAAGAGTTAAAACTACAGTACTTGCATTAACCCATGGCTAAGTCAATTCAGGTTTATTGGGTCAATGTTTTGACTAAAATTTCTAGTCAAAGGAACCAACCCCTGGTGAAAAGCAAAAGTGTAATTTCTCATAGAAGCACTGACTACTCTGTCATCAATATTTGCTAAGTTCTTTGGCATTGTTTTCATTTGCTTCATCTTTTAAATCCTTTTTGCATGCCTCTACATTTTATCCTTGACTTAGCCATGTGTCATATCAAAATCCATAATTTTGACCCCCAAACCTGCCCTCAACTTATGCACGAGGTCAATTTATAGTTGAGTATATGGTAATTTCTTGGAGCTTGCCATGAATCAGCAACCAGTAGTCCCATGGATAACCATTTTGAATAGCACTGAGTAGCATTAAAAAATGAGTAAGAAAATGGTTTGGGGAAGAACAATCCTTAAACTAAATAAAGTAGTGTTTTGGACACTGGTTTATTTACTGTAAGTGTGTCTTAAGAAGTGGGAGCCCAGTGGAGAAGGTCAAAGCAATTCACTGGAAGGGAAGTGGGCCTTTTTCTGGCCTTAAACCCACCAAAGTTGCCATCCCTTTAGTCTCAGAGGTTAGCTGACACTCATAGTCTCCTCTACTGAAAAACTACAAGAACAGTGGGCCTTCTTCCACAACTGATTTCCTCCTGCCCAGTTAGCCTCCCTCTAGTCCTTAGTTGTTCTTTTTCTGGGGAGCTGAAACTTTGTATTATGCAGGAACTGAATTGTAGAAAGTGAATAATCTAAGACTTGAAATGGAAGATCCGTTTTTCAGTATTTTAAGTCTTTTTATAAGACAGTGCTAAACAATCTTTTCTTTATCTGAAATGCCTAATGAAAATAAGGCATATTTAGCCAAATATCTTGCTTCCTCATAAAACAGAATTTTTAAAAGCTACATTTCGGGGAGTTCCCCTGCGGTAGGCAGATGAATGGCTTTTGCAATTTGTTGCACATTAATCATTTTCGACACCTGGTCTTGAGCATTAGTCAAAGGGAGTAAAATAATTCATTTTTAGAACTCCCACTAACCTGAACTGCCAAAAGGTGATTTGGGAAAGCTAGAATGTGGGAGTGAAATAAAGAATTCTCTGTACTACTTCTGTTATAAATAGTAATAAAACAGATGCAAACAGAAAAGAGAATTATGTATTATCACTCCGTTATAAATGTACTAGGTATTTAAAATGGGGCCTTAATTTCTTTGAACTGTAGAGGAGAGGAGGAACATCATGAGACCAGATTGGATGTACATCCCAATCTTAAATTTTATTTTTTCAAGTGGAATTTGGTTGTCCCTGACTTGCATCAGTCATTGAGAAGTTAATCCAGAGTGCTGCCTTTCTTTGAATTGTGTTCAGTGCTTTAGAATCAGAGTATTAATCTGAAAGGATGCTACAGGATCTCATATTGTGTGCAAAATATAGATATTAAATGAATTTGCCTTTGTCATTTGTTAGGACTTAAGACAAAGGGTATGAACAGTTTCATTCACTTCAGTTGTTAATACTTAATGATCCTGCCCTTTAGAGAGTATTGTTGTCAACTCTATTGATTTTTGTTGAATGACCCAAGGATGGCCTGCTTCTATATAGGCCAAAAAGCCTAGGACCAATGGACCAAAGGAGACCAAACTTGTCTCTTTTCTGTTTTCATTCAAGATTTTGCCATACTTGTTGGAATATTATTTAAAAACCAGATCCAAACTGATTTGAAAACTGGAACATGATCCCAGTTATTTCCTGAATAATACAGTTCTATTTTTATAGAGTGGAATGAATGTGTATTTCCCCCCCAGCACATTAACAGAGCTTGAATTTTGAAAGGAACAATGAAAAGAGACATAAATAAAATAGGTCCAGCCTCTTCTTGATGATGGTAGCTCTCTCCCAAAGCAGTAGGCTCACAGTGTGGATCCACCTTTCTCACTGGAGGCTCAGAAGTATTACTGTAGTACACCAGCACCTTTCATAAGCTAAGAGTGGCATTTGCAGCCTTTCTGGATAGAGAGAGCCTAACCATAAGTTCCTGTGCAGTAGCAGTTTCCAGGTTTGACCGCTGCAATTTGTCATACAGCAGGATTCCTTGGAAGAGTGATCAAAAACTGCAGTTGATAATACATTATTAGATTGGTGCCTGGAGCTGACTTTAAGAACACAGTATGCCAGTACTGAAAAATTTCTTTGGCCAGCATCCTGTAATAACTTACACATAAGTTTTATTTTGAATGGGCTGTTCCAGGCTCACAGAGGAAGGAAAACTCAAATTGAAAACTAACTCCCATCCTCCTTAAATTGTGATGGTATCAGCTGCTTTCTCCATCATTTGAATCACCTCACCCTCCTCTCCCCACTGATAAGTGACAATGACATGAGCCCCTCCGAGGGCTTGACAGCTTCTGGCATGGAAGAACACAAAAATGCATGTGTGGAATTATGTGCAAATATTGTCTGCCAGTCTGATCCAAACACAGTTCAAAGAGCTAGTGCTGACCCATAAAGCTCTATACAGCTTGGAAACTGCTTGTGTATTGAGAATCTTACCCAAGGCTCTTGTCCAGGTAGCACTGTCTTCCAAGGAGGGTGTTTAGGGAGAGGGCCCTTTTTACAACATACAAACAAGAGGTGGAGCCCTGTCAGATCAAACCAAAGATTTACCTCACTGAACATTCCATTTCTTCAGTGGCCATCCACTATGAGAAGCCTAGAAGCAGGACATTAAATAAAGTGGGATTTCATAGGGACTAAATGCCCCAAGAGAGCCAGAATGGCATAGTCATTTGAGTGTTGATTCTGGAGACCGGTGTTTGATTCCCAGCTTGGCCATGAAACCCACTGGGTGACCTCAGGCAAATCACATGCATTCAGCCTCAAGGGGAGGCAATGGCAAACTTCTTCTGAACAAATCTTGACAAGAAAACACCATCATAGGTTCGCGTTAGGATCACCATGAGTCAGAAATTACTTGAAGGCACACGGCACCACCACTAAATAGCCCACTGGACCCCATCTGATCTTGGAATCCAAGGAGGGTCAGCACTGTTAGAACTTGGATGGGAGATTGCCAATGAATACCAGGTACTGTAGCCTATATTTCAGAAGAAGGAACAAGCAAAACCATCATTGAGTGTTCCTCGCTTAAGAAAACTATTAAATTCATGGGGTTGCCATAATTCAACAGGTGAAATGGGGGGGGGGTGTACACACACACACATGCATAGGCTAGGGAGAGGAGAAAAAAATAAGGACACCTTCACTCTTCTTAAGAACACAGCATCACTGTGCGTTGCTCTTCTCCAGCTGTCACCCAGGATTCATGCTACAAGGTTGAGGAATATTAAAAAAAATTCTCTTGTTTCCCATTTCATCTTCCTCCTCTTTTCCTTTTGTGTTCTTTTTAGATCTATGCCTAAACAGAAGGATGGCCTCTTCTTTTTTTATTGATGTGTATGCCACTCGTGCCATAGGTGCTGTAAGAAGCGCCAAAAAATAATAATAATAATGGGTGGAGGAAGCCTAAAGAGAGGTTTCTTCCTTTCTTACCCATGCTTTTCTGTGTTAGACACATAGAAGTGTCTGGAGTCTGCTTCATTGATCCGTGATACTACCTAATAGAATGATTTGTTTGAAAACACAAGCAGGAAACAAGCATGGGAGAAAAAACATAATCTTCTGTGTGTGTGTGTGTGTTTTAATGCATGTACACTATCTCTAATTGATTCTCTAATTAATGAGAATCATTAAGCCCTGCATGCAGCAACATTGCCTCCTATACAACACTGAATAGAATAAATTGTATAAATCAGCAGAAGTTTATTTTGTATAATAAGGTTTGAATCCAAGATCCAACTAGCCAAATAGCTACTGCCATTCCCTAATATTAACTAACTATTAGGACAGTGACTGAAAAATAGAAAGTGTAAAATCTCTAAGCAATGGAGCTCAGAAGTGGACTGACAAAAGAAGCCTCTGCAGAGGGACAAGTGATTCTGCTGTGCCTTGGAGCCCTATCTTTTCTTAACAACTAGAGGTTCAGGCAGTTTCACACCTCAAACTTTCATTACTTAGCTATCATAACTAGAAAATGGTCACTTTTACTTTCTTATTTGGTGTTTTGTAAGCCAGCCAAATATTATGGCCGCAGAGTGCTAAAAACCCATTAATAAAATTACAGGATGTTAACACAATGAAACAATCTAGTGTTCCCTCATAGGATCCTTATATGATGAAAGCTAATAGTAGTACTGTACAAAAAAATCTCTTTCAGAGAGCCAAGTGTTTTGTGAAAGAATACACTTTGTCCTAAGACCCATGTGCAGTCAGGTTTAATGCCAGTTGAATTTTTATTGGCTGTGCTTGTTATTTAAATGCAAAGGACTGGGAATAATTATTATCCAGGATTTTGATTTAATCTCTAAAATTTGGCTATTTATTGGTTCAATATTTTTATGCGATAAGTGATTGCATATCCCAAACGAGAAGAATAAATGTAATAATGCAAAACACATTTATGGCAACTCTCCAGATACCCCATCAGCAAGCAAAAGAAGGAACATAACCAGTGTTCTGATTTGGCTTGGGCATCACTAGCCTACTTTGTTTTTACTTGATCGTGTTAGCTTTTCTCTTTGTTTGTGCCTGTGTGTATTTTTCCAGATATTTGTTTCTTTTTTAAAAGGAGAATCCAGCAGCAACCTTTATGTTTCTTGCTGACAAAAAGTAATTTATCTGTACCTGTAAGGTGTCAAACAAAAACCTACTGTATTACTCCTATAGTTGACTTTTACATATTCACAAAGGATAGTCAGGTCTGTGGCAATTTGGCTTCTGAATGTTAAAATGATCCACTAAGTCAGGGCAATGTGTGGCCCTAGAGATGTTTTTGGACTGCATCTTCCACTAGCCCTAGTGAACATAGCTCATGGTAAGGGATCATAAAATTTGAAGTCCAACATCTGGATAGCTACATTTTTCCATCTCTGTACTAAATCTTGGATGGGCAGAGCACAGTTCTTGGGGCTCCATGTCTTGCCAAAGCTGATTTGGCAACCTTCAACTTTCCAGACGTCAGGAACATATTTTTTCTATCGCCATAGAAAGGGTGAATGGGCTCTCATGGAAGCCTTAAGAGTGAGAATACACCTTTTAAACAGGTTGTAGACCCCTCCCCGCCACAATATTTAACATAAAACTATTTCATTTACAAAACTAGAAGTGAACTTCTAGCCACTTTTGTATGTTCTGGTGAGGAAGGCTTGGCATTTTTGGCTATCTGGGTAGCTCCTAGAGAGTTGGAGGGGCAGAAAACTGGCCCCTAAACCCACTTCAGTTGTCCACCCCTGCTATAAGGTATCACCTACCTGCACTAGCAGGTCAGTCAAATTGAAAAGACCTCAGAGGCAGTGTACTTTTTGAACATTTCGTTCTTTTATTTTCTACATTGCTTGTTTTCTGTTTTGAATTCTTTCTTGAGTTAAAAGAAGAAATAATTAAATATGAAAGAAAAAAAACCCCAGCATATCTTTTACATGTTTATTTCACATTGCTTACTAGATCTAACTATTAAACGGTAATCTGCCTTCTTTGAGGTGCCATGTGTTGAGCATTTTTTTTTAAAAAAAATGCCACATAGAGAGTGTTAGGACATAGGATAGCCTACAGCCTTCAGGGGTGCTCTTGCACTGCATTGCCCTTTCTGTATGCACAGTTGGATAGATAATGGTAGCACAAAGCATTAGACAGACTTGTCTGGCGGAAAGGAAAGGGACATGAACACAAGGTCAAACCAAGTGCCCCCTTCCGTTTTTCAATAATCTTTTATATGTGAGTAGAGGTGTAACATTTCTGGAAATTTTGAAGCCATGGGGGGGGGGGAGACCCCCCAAAAAAAGACATCTATAAGGGGGAAACTGAAAAACGGAAGATAACTTGGTGTAGCATAAAATGACAATATGTTTGATATCATGTTTAATGGTTTAAAATGTAGTATTTTAAAAGATTGCACATTTTTTACTTTTATTAAAATGGTGCATTAATTGTATTTCAAAATTGTACTGCTTTATTGTTGTTACTTTTAAGCATCTTTTGTGAGCTGGCTTCTGTCCAATTTGGGAGAAGGGACAGCATATAAAATAAATCAATTAACTAAAAATACAGTTTATTCAGAATATGATTACAGACTGAAATTTATTTTGTTAGGTAATTAGTTACAAATAGAGCCATAAGGTTCTGCCCCTTAAGAAACACTCGAACCTCTTTGGTTTTGCCAGTTTGAGAAACATACAAAAACGTCTCCAGTAACACCAGAGGAAGCCATCAATAATAATAAAACAGAGAAAATTATTTTGTCTCCACAGTATCAAGTAGACAATGTGCTCATTCCCATAAAAACAACTGAGGAAAGGCAGGAAAAAAACAGCTCAGGAATTGTAATGGTCTGATATTGTATATCATTTGTATGCATCTGAGGAAGTAGACTAAAGTCTACAAAAACTCATGCTGCCAATTTCTTTCTTTCATTTAGTCTCAAATGTGCAACAAGATCTCTCTCTGTACTGATCCTACAAACTAACATGGCTATATCTTTGAATTCTGATACTGTAATAGTTTTATTAAAAATATTACATTGTTTTAGAAATGATATCGGGGCAATAAATATATGAATACTTTGCCTCAAACATTTTATTTATTCTGACAGAAAATGTTCTGTAATCTAATTTTTAATCCCCCCCCCCCAATTTTTCCCCATTGTTTTATTTTGTTTTTTGTCTCTGCCTTCATAGTTCTGTTTGTGAGTGCAAGGTATCATCATGATCCAGACATTGGTAATTTTAATGTTGGATTACTACAATATTTTCTGTGTTAGGCTACTCTTAGAGTTGGTTTAGAAATTGTAGTAAGTGTAGAATGCAGCAGCTAGGTTAGTGACTGGGTTATCCCATACATATTACATATAACTTGAAGGATCTATGCAGGCTGTCAGTCTGGTACCAAGCTGTTTTTAAGATGTCAGTAAACAAGGCCTTGTACAACTCAAGACTAGGCTACTCAAGGTTAAAAAAGATAAATTTATTTAACATATGTTAAGACATCATGAGGAGAAAAATACGACATGCTGTGTGTATATATGTGTGTGTGGTATATATCGTATACATCATATTAAACTTTTAATCTTATGATTCTTTCTGTCTATCTATCTATCTATCTATCTAGAGAAAGAAAAACTCATCTGCCCCTTGAATTCATGTTCAGTTTGGGTCTTATAATTTTAAAAATAGTTCATGTATACAGATTGCATACCCCTTATCTGAAATTCGTAGGATCAAGATTGCTTCATAATTTAGATTTTTTTTCTTTTGGAATACATATATTTGCTTATTCATTGTACATAATACACAATATGCAATAAACAATACAAGTAGTGTAGTACATGCTGTATTTACTAGGCTGAAAAGGGGTGCAAGGGATGTAAGGTTGAGAGAAACACAGTGGATATGTGGAATGGCAGAAATCCAAGTGTAGTGACCGCTCAACATTTAACAGATCCTTGTGTCTCTCCCGAGCCTTGCTTTTCATTAATTTGCTACTTGTGCTGTGTATGAAACACAAGGCTGGCAAGAGATCTGACAGATGAGCAAGTGGGAGCACCATAGCCACCACCTTGAAGATGGAAGCTAGTGGATGGTGGCAAACATTTTCAGGTTTTGGAGGCTTTCAGATTTCCTGATTAGGGATGTAATGATATTCATTGTTGTGCTGAACAAAATAATTCAGTGTAAACCACATGCTGAGCATATTTGCATATCTACTTAGGTGTGAAGATTGCAAAGATCAAGTAAATTATAAGAAATTGGTTGATGGGCTCAACTGGAGAGAGCATCCAATTCCAGTCTTTCAAACCATTTTGATTCCTCTACAGGTAAGCAAATATATTTCTGACTGATGGATTTGCATAATATTCTCAAGAATTCTATCCATAGTTTAGGTATCCAGCTAAGAGTATAGGAAGGACACTGATACTATTCACAATTAATACCAGTTTTACTTGTGCAGGAATTCTAAACCTCATAGCATTATGTTCTACTGGAAACTGGTATCTGTTAGGTCTTCACACAGAAGTAGTCTTCCTTCTTTCTACTTCATATTAACATGTCTGCCAGAAAAGTCCCTGGTAGCCACACATCCACGGTTGGTGAGAAGGAGACCCTAGCATGTGTGTAGGAGCTTCTATATATATGTCAGAATTCTTACTGATTGGAGATCTTTGGCTATGTTAAAGAGCTTCTCTGTGGTGTTATCTCCATGATATAAGGCTTCTTCACATTGATATCAAACCTGTAATTGCTAGAATGTGTGCCTGGTAGCCTTTAGAATGAAGAGTGAATACACCAGTAAATAGAGCTGAATCCAGCAAAATAATCCCTATCCCAACGGAACTTGAGCATCCGTGGATTTTGATATCCGCTGGAAGGGGGTCCGGAATTGGATCCCCATGGATACCAAGGGCTAACTGTATATTTATTTAATAGTATGATATATCAATACCTGGGCAATGCAACAAGCATACCTCCACTCTGGAATATGAACATCCCCTCCCCAAAATGGGGATCAGGATTTTATCAGGTAAACAAACAAACAAACCCAAAACAGATTGACATAAAATCTTTCAACATATACACCTACTCCAAGGATGAGGTGAATCACCAGGCTTATAACAGGGAGGAATACTTAATGTAGATCAGCTGTCAAACTTCATTAATGAACAACATTGCTTGTTTGGAGCCTCCCTTCTTTTTTCTACCTGATTTCAGCAACTCAGTCTCAATTGCCTCCTTCCTTAAGACATTGGTTCAGTTGCCAAAACAAGATCTTAATTGGTTTTGTTTTGCCAGGTTATGTATCATGTAACTTATGTAGGCTAGAACTCTGGGACATGCAGAATTAGCAACCATACAGCATCCCAGGCTCCTAACCATGGTGGAAGGGGAGGATACAGGTCTGGAGGCTTGGATATCCAGTCTACACCAGGGTCCAGTAATGCTCCTTGTACCAGTTCCTTTTTGCATGATTCAGAGAACACACACACACACACACTTTGCCAAGAACCCTTTCACCTATCCAGTGGCACCTTGTTTCTTTAATATCTCATGTATAATGACCATGGTCTTGACAGTGTTTGTTCTCAGTACCACATGAGTAAAGATCTTACATACTATTTCTACTATGTAAAACAAGCTGCCTTCTGCACAGTCAGTTCTATATACAAGCTCTTTTTATCCCACCCCTCCCTCCTGCATAGATTCTCATATATGCAGAATTTTAGTAGCTGTTGTCTTAATGTTGCTAGAGTAGCATATACAGCATTAATTTTAATTTTATGGTAATTTGAGATTTTAGAATTGTGCATTTTTGGGAAGCCCAAAAGATGCTTAATTTTGTGTGGTATGAACATACAGCTTCCTTTTAAAGCTCTTCAAGGGAGTGAAGAAGCTTCTTGCAGCAAAAGCATAAATTTGTACTTGGCAGTAAATGAAAACAAAACTCTACTTTCCATTAACTGTCTATATAAATATAAATTTAATATTTAATATAAATATTGAATGGTGAGGACTAGTGATAGATGGGGAAAAAATCATACCCCCATGTACTTAATTTAGAAGTGAGAGGGTCTAAACATATACGTGCATTTGTAGTCGAGGTAAACTACATGTTGCTAGCCCTTAGTAAAAAAATAACAAGCAAAGAATTGGCCCCAGTTTACACAGAATTTAATTTCTAATACACTTCCTGCTGCATGACACTTGGATTTAGAATGGAAAAAATATATATTCAGTTTTATTTTGTGATTCATTTGTTTTTGCTTTAATGGTTTCATTTGCTGAAGATAATCTCAATGAGTACATTTTAATGAAGCAGGGTGCTTAGGGGAAATAAATTAGCTGATGATATCAAGGAAGGGATGGGATTTGAATCTCCCGGTTGAGATCTTTGAACAGTATCAATTATATCTTCATCTCAGGGGTGATTTACAGTGCAGCATTTCTAGAGTGTTTGATGATTATATTTGACACACAGAAACATCAACCTACATTCTCATTTACTAACGAAATCCACAGAGATTTATTTAATAAATCTTCTCATCACTGTGATGCCCTAATAGCATTTCCAAGTATACTGTACCCAAGATCACTTTTCCCCAACTGGAATAAAATCTAGCAAAAGTGAAAAAGAATTTATGTCCCTAAATTCCAAAGGACTGGCTTAAGATGAAGTTTTTTTTCATTTCCCCTCTTTCTCTGACAACTATCTAAATGATGTATTTCTCAATAGGATTATAGTATACTTTGCAGCAGAACAGTTGATTCTGTCTTTATATCTGTCTTCCCAAATGCTGCTTTCAGGCCCACCTATGGGATTACCAACTCTATTGTTTTGTCTTCAGCTGCTGACAGGGAGGCCTAAAGAATGTCATTTTGGTCGATAACGGCCTGTTATGGGCTGGCAGCAGCGGTTTTTCCGCCGGAGGGAAGCCGCAGGCACCAAACTGCGTGGCTTCCCACTGGCAGAAAAAGAACCTGAAAAAGGGGGTTCTTTTTATGCTGCAGCAGCGGTGTAACAAAAGTGCGCCACTGGCACACTGGTTACATAAGTGCCATGCGGTGCCATGCAAATGCTGCATCGTGCTTACGTAACAATGGCGGCCCCTATGCATACAGGGCGCTGCTATTGTTATGTTGCCATGACGTATTAGGGTTAGGGAGTGTATACATGGTGCTTTCTCCCTAACCCTAATGCCAGCCGCTTATTGGTGGTTTGTACCGCGCCAACAATATGAAATGACCTGATACATATCTGAAAAACTCATGTGTATATTGGAACATAGAAATACTCCAGTATTTACACTTATCAAATGTTTTGATACTATTTTTGACTCAACATTTAAAAAAAAATACATCTGAAAAACCCTGTTCTGAGAGAAACACTTAAAATATTTATTGTGAAAGTAAATATTTACTTAAATACAATTTTCTGTATTTTTTTAAAAAATTGCATTCTTATGAGTGAGCACCTATAAAAGTGGCATGTGGTATAGAAAAGATAGATTTGGCCATATCTGATAACTACAGCATTTGATTTGTAAGACTTTAGGGGGGAAATCAGGATATAAGTATTTAATTCAAAATCAGAAGAGTTCAGAAAACAGTATGCCATGAAGAGCTAACCAAAAACCTTCCTGATGTTTGAGTTCAGTGTTTAATTCTAGATCTGTTTTAAAGAGCTAATTGTATCCTGATATAAAAACATTCAACTGCTTAAAAAAACCCCAAAAAACAAACCCAGAAAATAAGCCAAAGGTGTTATCCCTGCTCTGTCATTTCATAATTCCATTTGCAGGAAGATTTATTAATAGAAATGAAACAGCTCTCCATTTCATACTGTTTGATTCAGTTTCTGGCCACTTTCATTGCAGCATACAAATCTAAACATGTTTTCACTTTTTATTCATTATTTTCAGTATGAAGATGAATGGAGTGGGCAGCCACCAACACTTCCAGTGAAAAAAGTCAAGTATTTACTACTAATAGAGGATGTATTTGGCATCGAAGATTAACTATTCCACACATCTGACCTCATTTGGATAAATGTTTCAACTTTCTTTGGAAAGCTACTGTACATTTTTATTTAAACAAAATAAAGAATTAGAGTTGTAGATTTTTTGGGGGAATGTAAGTTTTATTTTATATTTTCTTGTAGACATATAATTCATATACTTTTAAAATATTTTGCACTTCAGTAGATTGCACCTGTATGTGAAAGATCACAATAAAAATGATATAAATGCACCTTTATTTTATTATTACATCAGAATGAAAACTGGGAGGCCCTGCTTCTCCTATTGTGGCAGATTTTGGCATGAAAAGGTGTGCCTGGGAAAATTTTGCCACAGACAGAGAGCCAATAAGTCACTACAGTCCTTTTGACACCATTTTAACTGCCATGGCTCAATGCTGTGGAATCCTGGGATTAATAGTTTTGTGAGACATTTAGCCTTCTCTGTCAAAGCGCTCTGGTGCCACAACAAACAATTCCTGTAATTCCATAGCATTGAGTCAAGATAGTTAAAGTAGTGTCAAATGCGATTATTTCTGCAGTGAGGATCCAACCCATGGTATCCTTTATCAACCTGCAATATTTTTAATCCTATACTTTATTTTTGAATTATATAGAACCCATATAAATTTCCCCACAGGACGTCAGATATGAGTAAGACTGTTCCATATTTTCCAGTTAAGAAAATGATGATGTATTCATGTCCTAACATGCTAGCTTGGATTTTATGTGTTCACATTTTCTTGCTTTATAAAGTTACTACTACTACTACTACTACTAATATTTTGTTTATGTTTCCCTGCCTCTCCCGGTTGGATCGAAGCGGGGTTACAGACTAGGTAAAAGCACAATACATGCAGTAAAATTCTCTAAACGAATTACTAACAGTTAAAATATCCAACATGTAATTAACATTTAACAATCAACAGTTAACAGTACAATCAGTAAATCAACCAGCATCTCATTCAAGAGGGGGCAAGTCAGTCGGTATGTTATATCATGTCAGAGTATGCTTGGCGAAAGAGCTTGGGTTTAACTGCTTTCCTAAATACCTTTAATGAGGTCGCCAAGTGAATGTCCTCAGGAAGGCTGTTCCACAATCTCGGAGCCCTTATGGAGAAGGCTCTTTGTGAAGTGGAAACATATTTAGAGTTTGTAGTTTCCAATAGATTCTTGCCCGATGTTCTAAGAGTGTGGGGCAGATTATATAGGGAGAAGTGTCCCCGTAAGTAACTCAGACCCAAGCCATGTAGGGCTTTATAGATAATAACCAACACCTTATATTGTGCCTGGAAGCTGATAGGGAGCCAGTGAAGATCTGTTAATATAGGTGTTATACAGTCAAATCTCGATGAACCAGTGACCAGTCTGGCTGCCATATTTTGTACAAACTGTAGCTTCTGAACTTGGTACATGGGTAGCCCCAAGTAGAGTGCATTGCAGAAGTCTAGGCGAGAGGTTACCAGAGCATGTACCACTGTTTCAAGATCCCTTTGGTCCAGGTAGGGTCGCAGTTGGTGTATCAACTGAAGTTGATAGCAAGCACTTCTGGCCGTCGCATCTACTTGGGATGTCAACTGCAGGGACAAGTCCAGAAGTACTCCTAAACTGCGAACTTCATCCTTCAGGGGAAGTGTGACCCCATCAAGGATGGGTTGACAAATTTCCTTTCTTAGACTTTGGGGACCTATCGCAAGTACTTCTGTTTTCTCTGGATTCAATCTGAGTTTGTTTTCCCTCATCCAGCCCATTACCGACTTCAAGCAGGCATTCAGAGGAGAGATGCCTTCGTTAGACACTGCATCAGTCGGAGACATAGAGAACCATATTTGGATGTCATCAGCATACTGATAACACCTTGCCCCATACCTCTGGATGATCTCGCCCAGCGGTTTCATGTAAATATTAAACAGCATGGGGGACAAAATCGCTCCTTGAGGGACACCAGATGTCAGTTCCCTCTTAGAGGAGCAAGTGTCCTCCAGCTTCACCATCTGGAATCTGCCCAAGAGGTAGGAACAGAACCATTGAAGTGCAGTACCTCCAATTCCCATCTCTCTCAGGCATTCCAGAAGGATACTGTGGTTGACGGTATTGAAAGCCGCTGAGATGTCCAAGAGCACTGGCAAGGTCACACTTCCCCTGTCGGCGCTCAGATGGAGATCATCGACTAAGGCGACCATGGCCGTCTCAACTCCATAGCCCGCTCTGAAGCCGTTTTGAAATGAGTCCAGATAATCGGTATCATCCAAGACAGCTTGGAGTTGGAAGGCAACCGCTCTCTCGATCACCTTGCCCAAGAATGGTAGCAGGGAGATCGGTCTATAATTATTTCTCATCAGGGGGTCCAGGGAGGGTTATTTCAGTAATGGTTTCACCACTGCTAGCTTCAGTTTAGATGGAAATTTTCCCTCCTGGAAGGATGCATCGATTATAAGATGTAACAGTGTGGTTACTGCATCACCTCCCTGGACTGTCAACCAAGAAGGGCAGGGATCGAGAGTGCATGTTGTCTTCCTTACACTTCCAAGGAGCTTGTCTACATTGGATCTATACTGATTTTAGTGACTTCAGTATGAAAGCATTACGTAAGCAGGGGAGTGGTGAAGGGATGTGGGAATGCAGAGGTTTATATGTGAATATGCAACTGATTTTACATTATAAAGCAAGTTTGATTGCAGCATAAACAAACAATTAAAAATTTCCATTAGGGAATCTTGGCTAGTAAATGGTAAAATTGTAAAAAACTAGCTACCTGCACTAACACTGATGGTATAAGAAGTGCATTATTTAGAGACAATAACTCCCATTAGCAGAGTTTATGGCTCAATAAACAGCTCCCACAAGTTAAGAAATTCCACAGCCATAAAATCAAACTTATTAATGTTTGAAGATTTCATTCACTCTTTCTTTGTTGGTGATCTTAATAATGGTAAGGGAAACTGCTGTCTCAGGAAAAATATAAAATGAAAATGAATTCTTTAGACTGATCTAGAGATTTCTTACCTTCTCCATGACCAAAGTGATATAATAGTTGTGCTGCATCTTGCTTTTGACAGCAGGCAAAAGTGAGTGAGTGAGAGAGAGAGATTAGAAGCTAAGAAATAAAATAAAATCATTATGTGGATGGCATTTTTACCTTCCATTTTCCCACTGGTAACCTGGAGCATCAAATTCTTTTCTCTTGTCAATACATAATTTAAATTGCATAATAGCTTTTAAACAACTAAAATTAACCCTTTTTCCAGCAGTTGTTATCCCCTTTACAGAGTACTTCATCTCTCTAGCGGACATAAAGTATCTTATTTATTCATTATTATCTTATGATATAAAGTATCTTATTGAATTTTATTTTATTTTAGAGCCTGAAGATCAATCATTCTTTTATAGCAAGGAAGAAACATTTTCTTTTTGTTTGGAACTGAGATGGAGATTAATGAAATCAACTGAAAAAATACTCAGTCCTTCCTATATAGAGAGAAAACCTACCACAATTCAGATGTCAAAAGATATATTCTAATGTGCCATGACTTCATTTTTCTAAGCAATCAGGAATGTAATTATACCAACAAACTGTCTTGTAGAAATACATTCATAATGTTGCTATGCTTGATTTGCCACTCACCCTAAATAGCTAAGAGCTTTTCCATTTGCTCCAACTTAATTTGCACAAAAAAGCTTTATCAGCACAGGTTCCCTCCCCAATCCACTTCACCTACAAATACTGTGGATTACTTAACACTGTTTTTGATTGATTGGGTTTGCCATTTTGCCTGAATGTAGTTCTAAAGAATTAGCCATCCTTTAAACCGCTATTGAGATTCATGTTTTTGACCTCTGGGGTCTACTTGGTCTTTAGGGTATTCCTATCTTTACCATGGTGATTGCTCTCTTAGCAGCCCAGGGATTAACTTCTTCAAGCCACCCAGAACACCATCTTTTCATTGCTCCACTAATACCTAAACCTGTGATATAATATACAAAATTTACATTTGTTTTTATTTAACTCCATTTCTGTTCAAACTTTTAGCAATATATATTTGGAGAATAATTGCATTGCACATATAACTTGTTCCAAGGATATTGTGCAAATAAATCTGCACATTTCAGGTACACAAATATTTGGCAGGTGACACTATAATGCTGCTTAGCAGCTTGACCAACACAAGCCTCTTCAAATGTTCCAAACTGAACACGTCACTTGACCTCCAATGAGGTAGATTCATTGGGTCTCGTGGAATTACTCTAGTGCATGTGCACATGGTGGAGGTCACATAGGTGGCAAGCAAGTGCCACACATAAACCACAAACAGCTCCCAAGCCCCCACCCACTCATAGCAATTTTCATCCAGATGTAATTCAAAGACATAGCTGTGTTAGTCTGGAAAATCAGTACACAAAAGGATTTTGTAGTGCTTTTGAGACTAACTGGAAGAAAGAAGTTGGTAGCATGAGCTTTCAAAGACTTGAGCCTCCTTCCTACATGCATCTGAGGAAGTAGGCTCAAGTCTACAAAATCTCATACTACCAACTTCTTTCAGTTTGTCTCAAAGGTGCTACAAGATCCCTTTGCATACTCCTCCAGGTATGTTAAACTTTAGGCTTCTCAATAAAACTGGACAATAAAATTCATTGCTAAATAGAGCATGTTGTGTGTTATGGGTAATTCTTTGTCAGAAGTCTTCCTTGGTCCATTCTCTTCTTGACTGAGGCCTGGGCCATCTTTTCCATAGTAAGGCAAATGTAAACATGGTGAATGAAGGTTTTGTATTTTGAGAAAAGATTATCTGAATCCCAAACACAGTGTGGGAAAGAGAACCATTGTTGTAATTAAGGTGACCCACTATAGTTGCAGGCTTTTCATCTCAGTAATGTTCATATTCTAAACAGTTTAAGTTCATTCACGAGAAGCTATGCCTGTTTATAGTGGATACAGAGAACACTTCTGAATCATTTACAATTAGGAATGGGGAAGAAATTTACTAGAATTTTTCAAACAAAAATACACATTCCACACCTACAGAGACTGTCAATTGAATGCAATGTATCTTGTTTCAAAAATCTGCACATGTGTGAAGCTTGCAATACATTTTAGGGGATGGGGGATGTATCCCAAACCACTCTATGAGGAAATCCAGATGGTGTCATTTTTGACCCTCCATCTCAATCAGTCTAAATTGTTATTTTCTCTTTACTGCTGTCTGTGATACTTCATTTTACTTATGGCATCCAAATGGAAGACTTGCTGATGTCCTCATAATTGCACAAGTCCTTGTCCACATTTGGGATTGCACTCCTCCCCTCCAAACAAATCCAGCCCCTTCCCAACCCTGTGCATCTCAATGACTTCAAGGATATCATCTCCATTCTTCAAAAGTGCTGTGATCTTGGCAACTGCCTGAAACGGCTAACTCTTTAACACCAGCCCTGCTGTTAACGTCTCCGTTGTGAGATAGAAATAAGGATAACTGACACAGCATAAGCTGCTCTGTCATCGAGCAAGAGAACTGCAGTGTAAAAATTACTTGCAACCTCTGAGTCCAATGAAAACTCCATGATAGGAGACAGTAATGGTTTGTGAAAGTACAAGGACCTATTTACATATCACTAACAATGGAGTCACTGCAAACCCAGACAACAGCTACATTTTTACATAGGTCAGAGTGACCTCCATTCCTCATTAGCCAAAAGCTACCCGTTAAATGTTTTGGAAGGATAACCCTTCCAGCAGCCGTCATGAACTATGAAGAATTGCTAAAGAGTTGTACAAGAGCATGAGAAAGTAAATCCCCTCAGTATGAACACTACAAATCAGTGACTACAATCAGTGCAATATTTTTGGCTTTTAAATGAAGCAGCAGTAGGTTCTGATTTTATAAATGGCAATTCACTTTGATGTCCATTGTATATATGTATTTATTTATTTATTTCAAGGAATTATATCCCACCTTTCTCCCACAATGGGATTCCATGGCCATGAACAAAAATAGCACCAGGCATCTTCCTATCATTTTCTACTGTTATGACTTGTATTGTCCAACAAGCAGGCCCAGAACTTGCGGGGAAAGTCATTTTCAACTACCATTCACCATTGGGGGATTTTGTAAGTTGTAGTCCAAAAAAGTAACTAATCCAAGTTATAAACAGGTCAAGATATAGTTAATATCTCAGGAGGTTGATCAACCACACCAAACACAAGTTGAGAAACACAGTAGAACTGGGATTGCCGGTAAGATCAGAATTAGATTTTATGACACAATCATATGGATGATTGAATGTTGGGCTGAATAACATATTTGTAAAGATGCAGCACCACAGACTTTCATCTAGTTGCTCAGAGCTTGTTTGAAGCAACTTATTTGAGGTTGATAGGTTGGACTACATTTATATTTTCAAACTGAGCTTTCATGTTGAATGCATAACCATTGCCTGAATAAAATTAGTGCTGCCAATATAATAGTACTCCCCAGGACAATGAGGTGGGAATTTGCCTCATGCAATCAAAAACTTTACTGATTGACTGATTGATTGTAGTTCTATATTGCCTCCCAGCTCACGGGGACTCCTGAGCCGATGAACAAATAAAAACCAATCAAAACATTTGAAAAACACATTAAATTACTACCAGTCCTGAAGAATAGCAAAATGGGGACTCAGCAAATGCAAATGGGAAATCACCCATTTGGTCAGGTGTGAGGTATAAACTCTTCTAGAACATAGCCCAAAACCCCCGTAAAAAACGATGGATGCCAGTCATGAAAGCCTTCGACTTCACACATTAAATTACTCTTTAAAAACTTCTAAAAGCAATCTAAAAACAATATTAAATCTAGTTTTGGAACAGTTAAAACAGTAATTTCAAATATTGAATGTCATGTGGAAATAGACTGTTTTGGCTCCCCGCTGGAAGTTTAAAAAAATGTGGCCAGTCCAGCTTCCTGGGGTAGGGAGGTCCACAGTTGAGGTGGTGCTACATAGAAAGCCCTGCTATGTGTACCCACCAAACTAAATTCTTGAGGTGTTGGGATGTGCAACAGGGTCTCCTCTGAAGATGTCAAATTTCCAGCAGGCTTATATGGGAGGAAGGAGTCTTTTGGATATCTTGGCCCCCAAGTCATTTAGGGGCTTAGGAAGAGTTGGCATTATCTGAAATGGCCTCCAGACAATTCATAGGGCAAAAAGAAGTGTTTTCCAGGTGATAGGGAATAACCTTGTAGAGAAGATTCCAATGAAAGCAAAGCCTATTCTTGCATGCTGTAAGCCACCACATATGCTTCACACAGAGCCTCTGGATAGAAAATTGGCAGCCCTAGTATTAATAATCTGGTAACTTTTAAGGCCAGCTGATAAATTTCCTCTTTTGCTAAGGACACTGTTAGCACTTATCTGGACACTGGTGGGAGTTAGGAAGGGGGAGGATTGTGCAGAAGCCATTGATGTATTATTCCTCTTTGACCACAAAGAAAATGCCCTTGAAAAAGAAGCTAAGGTTACCTAGTCTTTTATGGTTGACCTTCTTCAAGTCAGCCTCATTCATCCTCCTTCCTATGCAGATAGAATTGGATTTTCAACTGCATACACAAAGCTGGGTGGCAAGGAGGCAATTCCTAGAGATGAGCACACGAATTTCTCCAGAAATGTTTGCAAATGGAAATGGAATCTGTAAATAACCTCCTGACAGATGTGTTGCTTCTGAAAGGTGACTCCTAAACGCCAAAACTACGTGCATTGCTGCTCATTTTAAAGCAGAGGAAACCCATAGTGAACCACTGACTGATATAAGGTTAGTATTTGCACAACTACCCTGTATATACAGAGTAGCAGTTGGGGAGAAATAAACCAATCTCTGTTGACTCCTAAACCAAAGCAGTTCTTGTGAGCATGTGTAGGATTGGGCTCAAACTCCATGTTTCCCGCATGACTTTTATCACATTTTAAAGAAAGGGCATAGCACCCTGCCAAAGATGAGCCCATAGCTGACAGACAATGAACATTACAGCCTTGTCCTTTGTTGCACATGATCAGAAATTATCCAGGCTTGACTTAACCTCCCATGGTTTCCAGGATCATAGATACAGTTCCAAGAAAGAGTAATGGGGAGAGACAGAAGCAGCTAATTCTAAGCATCTCCATTCATCCCACCCTAAATTTACAAAGTTTCCAATGGAGCCAAACTTCCTTCACAGCCTTGAGAAAAATATTTGGGAGGAGAAAACCCTGCCATAGTAAAGTGTAAAAGATAATTCTAAATAAAACTCTAAATAACATGTTCTTTCCCCTCTCTCTCCCCCTCCCTCCCTCTCTGTGTGTGTGTGTTTAAAATCATGTTTATACTGGAGAAATATGTACTTTTCCCTTCTAGGCAAATTAAAACCAGCTGAAATTGCTTTATTCAAACCTTTTTCTCCTACGTTTTCTTTAGACAAAGATAAAAGATTTTGCTCCCACTGAGAACTTTCCCCAAAGAAAGCAGCCCATGACAGCAAGGTAGTTATAATGCAGATCATGTTTTCTTGTGCCCTTAAGTTGAATTCTTGCAATTTATGGCATTTCTCAACTATTTGCTTGCCTCTCAGGAGAGAATAATCTTGCTCTACTGGAAGCTGGGTTCGATGAGAAGAATAAACAAACCTTCCTCCATGGTCAAGCAGGGTTTCCTAATATCCATGCAGCCCAATTCTAAGCATGTTTACTCAGAAATATGTCGAACAGATTTCAGGGAGGATTTACTCCTAAGGAAGGCACACATAGGATTGCAGCCTTCGTTTCAACAGAATTAACTAGAAAAGGTGCTGAATTCTTTGTTGTGATGCTCTTGTTGCAAGTGACACGTTGCAGCATTCTGCACCTTCCTGTATAAGTACTCATCAAGTCTGTATAAGTGTACTGTGTCTTACAAATGGTAATTGGTTGACATACTTCCCAAACAACTCCCCCCAAAGTGTTGAGAGAACTGCCAGTTTTGAAGATTTTTTGTTATCATAACTGATGGCAATTCTTACGGATACAACTTGCCCTTTTCATTATTTTACTCAGTAATAACAATTGCAAGAGAATTAATCAATGTTAATTTATTGATTGAATAATGGGATCCCTAATGCTTAAGAAAGCCCTTCTGAGAAGAACAGAGCAACAAGAAGACTCGTTGCACTTTGCAGAAGTCTTTGGGGGAGTATTCTGAGCATATTTTTGTGCATTCTTGTCTGCAGAAGACATCTTTTCTATGCAGGAAGCAGTGTGGTGTGCACAAAAACACATTTCTATGTAGGGAACATGTTTTCTGCACACACACACACAAACACACATGATTTCTGAATAGAAAAAGTGTTATTATTGCATGAAATAATAAATACAAAAATCTTTGTTTTCTCTTATGTTAGGGAGAATGCTATGGAAAATATTCATCCTTGCATGCAATAATGAAGAATGTGAATATTTACATTCCTAATCAATAGGCATATTATGACAGGCTAAGCAAGTTGTACTTATTGGTTTGCAATTGTGTGTTGCTTTTTGGCTGTGGTAAGAAATATATTAGAAAAGGTAGGACAGAAGAATAAATAAAACTTAAAAACACCCTTCCACAACTTGGTGCCTTCCATATACTTAGAAGTATAGTGCCTATCTGCCCTGGCCACTTTGTCAACCAATGGAAGTTGTTAGCCTCCTTACACTCCTCCTTTTTTGATATCAGAAATGCAGGTTAATTTGCCCCTCTATGACCATACTGTGAACACCATTACTAGGATTCCTTCATTGCATGTAAGCTAGCAATAGGAGTTGCTTGGGCCCTGTTTTTCCAAGCATCATTGAGGATGTGTGCAATGCCCACAATGAGATGATACCAAGGAGTCAATGGCCCTGGCATCTTTGCTTGCTAATCCGTCTGACTTCGGAAATGTGCGTCTATCACTCATATTCACACCCCATTCTGAAAAATGACTTCAAAGTGATTCAAACCCATTTCAAAGGAAGCATCCACATTTTCTATACCCTGAATTTTGCCCCAGGGCTGAAATTTCCTATATATACCATGCTTTCCTTTGTTTCCCTGGCCTAGTCCAGTATCAAACATCCATGCTGCTTGGCTAACCCTTCTCTCACTTGCCAATCTCCATTTGCCTCAGGAGTGAGTTCCTTTCATCTTTGGACCTGTAACAAAAAGAGCAACTATTCCATTGAGGTGCAGCATTTCCATTAGTTTGGCCTTCTCTGTTCCAAAATAACACATTTGAATTTCTTAGTCCTCGTGAGTGTGTGTGGTTGTATGTCTTGGATGATTGTTGATTTCACCTTTTTATAATAAACTGATTAGAAGTCTACCTATGGAATTCCTCATGTTTCTGGACTTGATATACATAGAGACTGGATCCCATGGCTCAGTAACTCAGCCACTACCACTAAGCTAATTCACAATTCCCAAATATACATTGGTATTTGAGTGTCCTTTTTGGACATGTGTATAATCCAGGGTTACAAATGATGGGAGCTCTAGTCCTGAAATCATCTGGAAAGTGCTTGGAGGGGATGTCTGTTTCAGAACTTTGCATGATCCAAGATTCTTGTGACTCAAGGGCTCTCTCTTCCATTGTGAGACTTCACACCCCTCGATGAAGTCTAAGCAGCAGCAGCAGAACTCACCGCAGCTTCTCTGTTTCCCTTGTGCCACGTTTCTGCAGGCCACAAAGAAGGGCTTCAGAGAATCCACTTCAAAACAGTGGAAGCTCCTCAAGAAACAAGAGTGAAAGAAGAAATCTACCTGTTAGTTGTCTTCTAAACAGTACTGCAGGATCTATTTGTATTTTCAAAGTTGTGGATCAATGTCTAGCTTCTGTGGCTATTGAGGTTAGCCTTGTATTGCACAGGATCTGTTTCTACTGTGTTTTGGCAGCATTTGAACATTTGGAAAATTTTTTTGAACAGGACAGAATTTGAAATGAATCAACAATCATATGAAAAATAATGTTTGAAAAACCAAAAGGGCAGACTGTGGGGGATCACTGTTGTGTGATGGCTGAAAGGCCATCTTTCAGACCAGACAATCCTATTTCAGGGGTACATTAATCTATGAGATCCACATAGGCTCTGTATATCAAGAATAATTTCAAATGACCTTGACCCTGTTCACCCTTTGTGATGGAAAAGAACTCTTGCCAGACCATCTATAGACTAATCCCAAACTGAAGAGCACATGAAGGAAGTTTTGCCAATAACTCACGTACATACCCCTGTGGCCTGGGGAGAGAACATCACCAACCAAGGCAGGATTTTGATCCAGTGTGGCTCCCTGCTGAACAAACTTGAGACTTGCTTTTAACTTGGCAGCAACTTCGAGAGCAAAACAATCCTATATAAAGTCAGCACAGGTTTTGTGAACCATAACTGGGCAACCTTCAGTAGGATGAAGCTGGAGTGTAAATGAGTTCCCTATGTTGGCAGGCTGCTTGTTAAGCTTTTAAAATTACATAATGTGGAACCTTAACTTAATAAGAAAGGAAAACTTGATTTCTAGGACTCGTAGAAGCATTGTGTGCATGTTTTTTCTTAAAATTAGCATCCAAGCCCCAAAGCCCCAAACATATGGATCCAGTATATTTTACTTTTCTGGGAAATCTTGCTTCTCCTTTTAATTAGGAGACAAATAATATATCTTTCATCACTTTCAATGATTTCATCTTTCATTATTTTCCCAAGCACTGAGACTTATCTTTTTTACTCTAAAGGTGGAAATCCATCTACATCTCATCATACAGAAGATCCATCCTTTTCAGTGGTTTTTTGTTGTTGTTATGTGCCTTCAAGTCAACTCCTAATTATAGAAACCCTCTCATGAGGGTTTTTTTTTTGCAAGATTTATTCAGAGTCGATTTGCCATGGCTTTCCTACAAGGCTGAGAAGGTATGGCTTGCCCAAGGTCACCCATAGGTTTCTGTGACTGAGTGGAGATATGAACCCTGGTTTGCGAGAGTCCTAATCCAATATCGAAATCATTATACCATGCTGGCTCTTCTCAGTGGGTTTTACTTCCTTGTAAGTATGTACAGCATGGATAGGCAACTCTCCAGAAGTTGCCAGATTACATCTCTGATCAGCCCTAGAATGGAGAGGGATGGAGAGAACTGCAGTCAACATCATCAGTTTGCCCATCCCCACTGAATTGGATTTCAGCTTGCAGTCTTATTACACACTTGCCTGAGAGTAAGTTTCCACTAATGCAATGGGACTTGACTTACTTCAGAATAGACATGGTAGGATTCCTTTTCATTTCATTATTCTAATATTTGTTCATCAAATGTCATCCATGTAGCTGGCCAGCTGAGTCCCTCCCTCCTCCCCCATTCCCTCAACACACTTTAATAAATTAATGCAGAACTATGTGATGCATCTGGTGTTCCCTACATTGATTTATTTCTGCAGTAACACACAAACTGTCATGTGATAAATGATTCAAGGTGGATGACTCCTAGGGGAGCAAGGCCAAGATGAATAGTTCACAGACTGTACCCTACACAGCAGTGCATCCCTCCAGTATCCTTAAGGAGGCCATAGAGGGGAAAGAAGAGCTGCAAGCTTTGAAGGAAACAGCTGTCAGGGTTGCCTTGAACCATCACTTTGATTTTTAAGGTCTTATTTCAGTAATGAGAAATTAGATGAGCAGTCAGTTTATGATGACCAGGAAACATTAAGCGAACACCACTAATCTACATATACACATGGAAAGGGAAGAAGCAAATGGTAAGGAGAAAATAAGCCACTCTGAATTAATTGCTTATTACCAGTGTTGGTGGCTTGTTCACTACAGAGTTTGTCATACCACCCCCACTTTCAAAATGATTGTGTTAATGAAGGGAAGTATACAGACCAGTTTTGGAGCATATCCCTTCATTAACATGACTAGGCTGTTCCTGGCCCCTTACACTCTCTTGCACCTTCATCCTTAAATGTTTCACCCAACGGAAGGCTGGTTAGGTAGTCAAGGGATAACACATGGTCTCAACTGAGCTTGCATCAGGTTGTTTTTATGATCTTCCAGGATTGTAAATGTCATTTCATAAGTCAATTGAGTGACTCTTGTTTAATCCAGCTTCTCATGTCTGGTCTTATTATTCCATGGCAGGCCATCAAAAAGGGTTTTTCAGGTTTTTATACACTACTGCTTATTTGGAAAATTATCAAGGGTTTCTTAATAAGATTTTTTTAAAAAAAACTTCTTATATACTGCTACCAATTTGCTTTGCAATTCTCACTTACAAAGAAGTATGGGATGTGTGAGGCCAACATCCTGCATGAATTGTGTTTCCTAAAACCAGAGTTTGGAAAATTACTTTCAAAAAGTAATTAATGTCTGTGACTTGGGACAGTGTTACTTGCTTACACAGAATTTTACTTATTCCTGCCACTGTTTAAAAAGTAAATACTGTTGTACTTCTTGTTACTATTCTATTATTTAAAAAAACCTTTAACATTGATATCGTAATGGCACAAAACTCAAACAAATCTCTAACTCTAAACTCTTAAAAAGTAATTAGAAAATATTTTTATTATACCAATTAATTAACTTTGTTCCCACTTGTTACATTACTTCGGAAATGTCACTTAATTATGCACTCATTACAAAATATATATGGAGCATGAAATCCCAGAGGTGCACGCTGGATTCAGGAAAGGAAGAGATAGTTAGGAACCACACTGCAAACATATGACCAAGCACACCAAGAAGAAAATCTGCATGTGCTTCATTGACTACAGCAAAGCCTTTGACTGCATAGATCATGAAAAGATATGGCCTGTGTTTAGAGGAATGGAAGTGCCACAACATTTGATTGTCCTGATGTGTAATCTGTACACAGGACAAGAGGCTGCCATCAGAACAGAATATGGACAAACAGAATGGTTCCCAATCTGCAAAGGGTCAGGCAAAGATGAATACTATTACCCTATTTATTCAACCTGTATGCAGAAAATATTGTCTGTTGAGCAGGCTTAGACTCAGTGTGAGCTGTATGTGAGCCATCTTGGAAGCATGTTGTTATGAACAAGGGGATGTAAGTATTTCAAATAATACAGAACTTTGGCATACTTATAAACTATTTCCAGCTTATATTGTTTTCAAGACCCTTCCACTTGCCAGTGAAAACTTCCACTGGCGAGTGAAAGCATCATATATGCTAACCAACAAATCCATTCTCCAAATGTGGGTTGTTATGGAGCCAAAATGGCACAATCCATGCAAATAGTGCCATCAATGCAAGTGTCAGAATGCTTGGGGGAACTGAAAAGGTCACAGAAGTGCACAAAAAAACTACTCTAAAAGAGCATGCCTTCCATTTGCCTACTAAGTACAGTTGGGAGGTGACTGCCTTCTTCTTCAGAGGGAAAATAGAAAACCAGGAGAAAGGGGAAATGGAATAGAGTATCTAGAAAGGGCATGTCAACTGGAACCCTGAACAGGCACAATCTACTCAGCAACATTTTGTTGAAGGCTGCACATGCTCTTATTTTGTTGACTACCAATAATTGGTGGGTGATTGGTAGATGGTGGAATTCCCCCCCTTCCAGTTATGGCTATCACTGCAGTATAATTTGAATGATTGAGGTAGACTGATTGCTGAGGTTGATTCTGCCATTGAGATAGCAAGAACAATGAAGCCTAAAATAAAGAGAACTGTAAAAAACATCCAAGAGCCACCTATTAAAAGAAAAAGTGGTCATTCATCACCTATTCATTTGTCTGACTATTTTATTGGTTCTTCCCAGAGCAGACCTTGGAATTAATCCCTTAATTACGTTGCTATTTTTTTGCCCAGCTAAATCACTAGATTCTCTAGTTAACATAAAAGTTAAAATATGCTTTAGTGAAATAGGTCAATAGAATTCACCAGAATTTGCTAGGCAAGGTGCCTCTTCCTCTTTCGTATTCTATAAAACGAAGGTCTGCTGACTCAGGGGAAGAAATATTAGAATTGGAGGGAATTTATCACATAGCTTTGTTGGTAGACAGGTTAATCTCTGTGATTTCTTAGGAAGTTAGTAGGGAAGGAGAGAGACAGAATTTTCAGGTCAGAGCAGAAGAGATGGGTTTGAGGAGCAGAAGAAGAACTGAGTTTGCAAAGTAATATTGGAAAAGAAGGGGGAAGAGTCCTGAAATCCAATGGGGTACTTTGCTTAACAGAGGACCAGCTGGGCATTTTCAGAAAACTACTTTTTAGGATTGAAAGCCAGGTGTTCATCCTATAGGTCTGTAGGTAAGAAAAGTTTTTATAATCTTTCTAGAAGATGGTGCATTCAGTGACCTCTCCTGTATTGATTATATTTTGGATTAGGTTCTATCACGTATTACACAATCAATTATGTCATTATTTTGGGGGAGGTGCAATCAATACCTTGCTTACACAGTGCTATGCACTTGGATAATTAAATAAAATTTTCTTCAGATCATCCCATCATTTCTTTCTTTCATGACGTTTCCATTTCTTCCTCACCTTGACCTTAGTTTTTATCACTTCTTATGCAGTAATTCAGCTGTGCAAAAAAAAATGTCCCACATATGCTCATACACAAAGATTGCAGATGAAGGATTCTACTTTAGGTTTGCTGAGCTGTCTATGTAGCTATCTACCTATTGTTGTAACTTGGAATGGAACAGTACCCTCTAACTGCAATAAATAAGTCATTAATCTTTAGGAAGAATGAGTGAAGTATGCATGTTGATAGGGACAGAAAGAAAAGAGAGAAGCAGATGAATTGAATTGAAGGTTTTGTAAGATAAGATCTCATGCTTGGGCAAGCTTTCTCCACTTGACAGTTCCCAGATGTGTTGGACTCCCATGATTCCCAGGCAATAATTATATTATGTGGAGGAACAATTTTAGATTGGAAGAAGACAACTTTAAAAGGACAAAAAGAGCCCCTTTAAAGGTGCCAACAACAAAATGTGTTCCTCTACGTTCAAAAGTGACAACTGCTATGCCATTCTCTTTGTATCCCATGGTCTGGCCTAACATGTAACACTTCAAAGAAAGAGTTGACTAACAAAATCTAATTAAATATTTTTACTTGCTTGTGCCTATGGTTGTGAATTAATCCTCCAATTTCTAACATTTAGCATTACTGAATTAATTTTCAAGCTGTGCCCCTTCCCAGCACTTTCAACAGCAATCTGTTATGCAAACAAACAAACAAACAAAAATCAGCAGCCTGATAAAGCCACTGCTACTGTTTCATCTCTATGACAGGTAAAATGAAGTATGGTTTTTGTTGCACTTTTTGTACAGCCTCATTTCCTTGTGCACCTATACATTTTACTTGATATTGGAAACTTCTTCTAAGTTGAAGTTTTTTGCAGCATATAGCAAAGGCAGAGGTGGGAATCCCATGGCTCTCCAAATGTTGTTGAACTATGACATTTCTCACCACTGGTCTTGCTGGCTAGAACTAATGGGAGTTGCAGTCCAACAACAACTTGAGGGCTGAACAATTTTCATCCCTAGCTAATGGGTTGGAAAAGTTTTACCAGATGAATTGTTTACTGTATTTCAGGATATAAAGCTCAGGATACATTTCAGTCAGAATCTTCAAAGAAGAGGAAAATTGTCTGAAAATCCAGGGGTCTGTTTGTGTTTCTCCCAAAAGAGCAGAGCATTTAACACTGTTATTTCACCACCATCCACAAATCACCCTGTATTTCCCCATTTGCTTTTTACATGTAGTAAGCAAGATGATATGACTCATCTTTCTTATGCTCCATACAATGCCTGCTGTGATTGCACTAAAGAAGTCATAAAGGCTGTCTCCTTTCTAGGTAGCTTATATATTGGTGTTTAATTTTGATAAAGCTCTATAGAAGTACCAAAAAGGGACAAATGTCCTTTCCCACAATGTTTATTATCTAGGATTGATGAATCATAATATAAAGAGACAATAAAAGGAAATGGGTTATTTGCTCTTGTGGTTTTCCAATGCTCCAAAGACTTTATTTCTACAATACATCACCTTGATCTCTTGCTAAACCTCAGAGGCTCTACCTTAAACCGAAAACTCATATGTATTCATTTGACTACAGTGATAATTTACAGGAAAACTGTGTGCTCCAGAACAGTCTCAACATTTTTTTTCTTGAAAGACATCAGAGTGTCTGTTTGATGGCCATTACATACATTGCCCCACAGCAAATGATGTGTAGATAAGAAGCACACCCAGGCCAAGACATTTTGGATGTCAAGATATAGGGTACACAAAGCTAGCTAAGGTTGCCACTGAAGAGTATCTTTTGTTTCTCTGTACCTTTATTGAGGAGGGATTTAGACACAAGGCTCATGTTACAGCACAAAGATACAATTGCTTTAATATAAATTAAAACAAGAAAAAGTCACAAACAGTAACAACAAATAGTAGATCCAGAAGTATGGTGGGTTCAGTAGAAAAGGCAGCTTGGTTTAGTTTGTTAGATGCTGTGGTTTTGGTCTGACAATAATTTGGTTACTTTCCCTTCTTTGCAAACTAAGTATACAGTTTGAATCAAAGCAATACATCTGCATATCACCGGTCTGAGTGCCTTAGAATGGTTTTAGATTATTAGCCTAGTCCTGGCCAAAACACCAACAGTCTCTTTATCACTGTCAATAAAAACACAATAACAACTTATTTAATAACCATTTGCTATCTTTTCATGACTCAAAATCTGCTGTCAAGGAAGGGCAGTGGATCCCATGGCATGGCAATAAATTCATCAGTCTCTTCTCCTGCCACCTAAAGGTATGGCCAGCCCTGGTAAGAGGCCTGAAAGAAGACCTGATTGGACCATAGAGGTAACAATGCTGATGACATTCTCTGTCACTATATCAAAGCTTCTGAAGGGACTGGTGCAATCTTTGGACTGACAACAAAGAATTACCATCAAATGGATATGACTCTGAGAAGATGATGTTAGTGCAGACAGAGCCCAAGCTCCTTTCTCCTCTTCAGGGTCAGGGTGTCAGCAGGCATAAAGCCGCAAGGGCACCCTTTTTCTGGTGGAAGAGAAGCGGCATTTTGCCGCTTCTCTTTGGTCCAGAAAAACGCCGGATTGGGGCCACAGGGCATGTGCAGTTACTGTGGCCCCAATCATGTGCTTCCTGGGCAGTCTGTACAGCCCCTACATTAAGCATGATTAAGTCTGAATCCAACCCATTATTTGTTGGTTTCCATCTTATTTGCAAGGGATGTGCTCACAACCTAAAGAGGTAAAGTTACAAGTATATTGACTTAAATCATTTGTGGACCGCATATGAGATGTGGGGTGGCAAAAATGAACAGAGCAAGAACTTTCTCATGTGACCATTATAGCAGGGATGGGAGTCAGTAGTCTATTAACTTCTAAAACAGTGCAAGCTTGCTGCATAGTACTAGAAAGGGCTCAGAATATATTGGGCAATCTGCTGGTAGCATTCACATAATCACGTATCACAGCAGGAATGGGAATTCTGAGGTCCTCCAGAAACTGTTGTACTGCAAACCTCAGCATTCCTCACCAATGGCTATGATGGTTAGGGCTGCTCAAATCTGTAGTCCAACAACATTTGAAAAACCATCAAAATCTACAAGAAATCATCCTAGATAATGAGAAAAATGAAATAATCAAATAGTTCCCATACATTGGTTCAGACATTAATCAGAACAAGACTGCAATCAAGAAATTAGGAAAAGGCTGGGATTGGGAAAGGGAAGGTATGAAAGAAATGGGCAAGATCTTAGCAAACAATGATATAACTCTGAACATTAAAGTGAGGCTAGTCCAAGCCACTGTATTCCCCATCACTATGTATGGACAGGCTAGAATATAAACAAATGGCTTCTTGAACAGATCAAACCCAAGCTATTCATGGAAGCCAGGATTCCTAAACTGAGGCTGCTGTATTTTGAACACATCATGAGAAGGCATGAATCATTAGAAAAAAGTAATAATGCTAGGTAAGGCAGAGGGAGGCAGAAAGAGAGGAAGGCCACATGCCGGATGGATGGACTCAGTTAGAGAGGCCAAGGACTTGAGCCTACAGGACCTAGGCAGAACAATTGAGGACAAGGGGTCTTGGAGACGTCTCATCCACAGGGTTACCATGAGTTGAAGTTGACTCGAGAGCCCGTAACGATTCCTACTACTGTATTCAAAAGTAAGTTCTATCGAGCAAATGGCAACATATATCTGAGTAAATGTGTACAAGTTCAGTTGACACCTGAAATGTTATCGGATACATAGGTGGCCAATTTAAAGCCAGATTTATTTTGTTTTTTTAGCTTTGCAACCCAAACATGCATATATCTACTCAGAAGAATGCTCCACTGAGCTCAATGGGTCTTACTCACAAACAAAGGTGGACAGGGGAGACACCCTGGACACACAGTGGCTTATTATCCCTCTCATTTACCATGCACTTTGTATTTCATATGTGCTTCCAGATTTGATGTTTTGTTTAATCTACTCTGCAAGGTCAGTTTCATGTACTGTATCAACATCAAACTGTCTTACATGAGCTTCACAGATCATCACTAGCATCCTGCTCAAACTGTTACATGTTATAATGGGTTTGTTTTCCCCACCCCACACTCAGCCTCCTAAACAATGTCAAGATTTATTAAATGTGAAACCTTCAGCAGTGACCTTGGTTCTCACTTGCAAACTCTGACTCTCAAGAGTCTATAAATCATTGTGCTTGGTTCAATTTATAGACATGAACATCTGCTTATCATACACTATTTGGGTTGCAGGTGTATTTTCCTAGTAAAATAAACACATGAATTCACAATTGCTCGTGCTATAGAGCATTAGAGAGAGGCCAAGGAGAGGTGCCTGTACAAAAAGGAGGCACCTGAGCTGTAGAAAGGAACACAACCACGTCTGTGAAGTTGAAGGCTTTCATGGCCGGCATCCATAGTTTTTTGTGGGTTTTTCGGGCCATGTGGCCATGTTCTATAAGAGTTTATTCCTGATGTTTTGCCAGCATCTGTGGCTGGCATCTTCAGAGAAAGATGCCAGCCACAGATGCTGGAGAAACTTCAGGAAGAAACTCTTCTAAAACATGGCCACATAGCCTGAAAAAAACCCACAATAACCACCTCTCCTGCTTGTAAAAAAGGAGATGTGGGAAGCTTGTGTCTTGGGCTTGCCAAGTTAGAAGAAGACCTGCAAGTCTGAAAACGGGGGCTGTCACAGGGGCTGTCAAGTGTGTGTGGGATGTTGACTTTAACTCTGTCCTGAGATGAAGCAAACTGTATTTTTTGTTCGGAAGAAAAGCAGCCTATTTGCCCTTTGCCTAATTTGGAAATGGCAGCTTCTGACTGAGGAGTTTCCTAGTATCAATCAATAATTTATTATGGTTTTAGAACAACGCAAAAGGGAAGAAGCTCATTTTTACTATGAGGTAAAATTGGACAAAGTAGTATAAAATTCAAAGTGGCATAAAATACAATAAACACATAAAATTCATATCCAGTAATAACAATAGTAATAAACAGCAGAAAAGTATGTCACAAACTCTACCTAAAACCAAGGTTTGTACATAATCCCCAATCACGTATGTCTCACATGTCTACCTGAATACTTCTAAAGAGCTCTTTATTGCCATTATCTACTGCTGATTTGTCATCTTCCTGTAAGTCACAACAACAGCTGCATGAAATGTAGCGACCTTATCTGTAATTCTTGCATCCTGATCAGTGAGCAGAAAAGAAAGATTTTTCTGCCTTGCCAGGAATATTCTGCAGAATAGTTGTTATTAAAGCAAGACTTTTATGGGTTTTAGATCAGTGCTATTTAAAGTAATGGTCGAAGGGCCAGTGCTGGTCCCTGGTGAGTTTCTAGGAAAACAAGAAACAATTGTTAGCTGATGGATACAAGTATGGCACTGGATCCTGGCACATTGGGAAAAAGAATTGCTTGTCTCCACATCAGATACCCTGAAAAGCACTGGCTTAGATTACTCTTCTTCCAGGCACCTTTCAGTGACTATGGCGGGTTATAGACCGCCGCTTTGAGGCAGTCTGCCATCGCCGCCGTTTGCTCCGTAAGGGAGCCGTTGCAGCCACACCGCGCGGCTCCCTTACGGAGCAAAAAAGAAGCTCCAAAATGGAGCTTCTTTCTGCGGCGCCTCTGTGACATCGCGAGGCACCAGGGGCGCATTCGCGACGTCACAGGCGCCGCGACACGTTCGGACGCACAGCGTCCGATACGTAAAGATGGCGCCGGCCGTGTGGAACGGCCGGCGCCATATTGTATGGACAGAGTCCGTATTAGACCCAGGGGCGACTAGAAGAGATGCCTCTTTTTTAAAATGGGACGTCCTGCGGACGTCCCAAGTGCCGATTTGTAACCGGCCCTTATTACCTTCTTCCAGCTACTAGATAACAGCAACATTTGGGTTTCAATTGACTCCTCCCCCCAACCAAGTGCAACACTTACATTTAATCTCCATATTTATAAGTATAAACAGTCATGTTTTGCATGCTTCCTCTTTTTGCCAGTTCAAAAACCAGTCTTCTTCATGCAAACCAATGGACAGATCTCTGAGTTATAAACAGTCTTCTTCTTCTTCGTTTTTTGTCTATAGAAAGGATAGCTATGATGGGGTGATTTGATTGTGTGTTCCTACAATGACAGGGGTTGAACTGGATGGTCCTTGTGATTCTAGGATTCTATGTTTCAACACCCCTTTTCTTCAGTGAGCCTCTGTAAATCCCCATTTTGTAAGTTAGTCTGCTTGCAGTTGCATTGGCCACTGCATCTGGTCAGATTTTGGGACTTTTTGTCCCTCCTACATTGCCTAAATTTTGTATCATCTAGTTTTATGAGTGGGTTCTGGACAACTCAAAACCTAGCTATGGTTGTGATGTTTTAATGGTCCTAATAAAGTTATTGGACAACTCTGAAGATGGTGTGTTTGTTATGTTTGTATCTCATCTAACTGTCAGAGATCTTTCTCAACTAAGAACTTGAGCCAGCTTACCTCTTCTGGCTTCAATTCTGGATCTGGGATGCCCCCGGATGTTATCATACCTAAATTGCCACTGTTCTAGCCATGATGCCACTGCCTGGATGAATCTCAGGTAGAAGCCTCGCTCAGATGAGACTTTTTTGGAGTCGGGGAGTTTCCAACTTCAAATATTGGCTGGCTGAGTAAGGTTTCAACCCGGGATGCATCTGGGCAGTGGCATTCACAGCTAGATCAGTGGCGATTTAGGTATGATAACATCTGGGGGCATTCTGGATCCAGAATTGAAGGTGGAAGACGTAAGTTATTTGCCCAAGCGATAAGCTCCAATGGCTGGTGGTTTCTATATCACAGGGACAGTAATTCTTTCTGGGTTATACTCTGAACTTTAAAGGATCTATCTGAGGTGTTAAAGCTTATCCCAAAAACCTAGTTTAAGTTTGTACTAGATCACTTTTAAAATTTGTACTAATACTCAGAGGCGATTCAGTCTTCCACTGACATGAAAGTCTTTAGCCTGCATTATGTGAGCATTGATCCTACAAGCACCTGTCTAATATACCTGAATTCCTGATAGAAAGAGGCTTTAATAAATGCAAACAGTGACCCTGCTAGCTAATTTCCTAAGGCTGCCAACTAGCTAGGAAAGAGGGAAACTCGGTTTGCCTTTCTCTGGCCCTTGAGGGAAGCTTTTCATACATTATCACCTGAAAATATCTAAAAGTAAGCTTCTGTTCAAAGCCCAGGAGTAAGATCTGGTAAAAATGTTGGCAACTCTATTAACAACTGTTGCTCCTTCCTAAACCACAGGATGGGATTGGCTTTTCTGTTCCAAAGATCAAATCCAATTTATCACTCTCAAATACCAAAGAGTCACAGAGTAATCAAAAATAAACTTTTCGTGCAAGTGAGGGGCACAACAAAAAGCAAAGAAAACAAAGCAATTTCATATTGTCTTGATGCTTCAGAATGAATTATTTCAATGTGTCATAACTGTTTACTAAGAAATAAACCAGTAATCAAAATTATGCATATAATGTGTGTGTGGGAGTATAAACTCATTTTTGAATGCCTTTTCTGTTTGGCTCAGAAAACATTTGTGAGGAAAACTATGTAACAAGATATTGAGCAGTTCCATGACCAGACTCTATTCTTGAAGTTCTATGCTTTTGTGCTGACAAGAAATAATTTTGTGGTAGCTATGGCTTAAATCAGAGCTGTGGTTCAGTGTCATCTGTTAGGACACAATGGAGAGAGAGGAAATCACGCCATGGAAAGGCAGACTGGAGGAGATGAAAAGGAGCAGTTTGTGTGGGAGAAGTCACTGGCTGACTGTCAAATGGAGCTGGAGAGAACTTTCTGCATGGTTTGGTGATAGGACTGAAATAAGGACAGATTGATGGTCTGTGGGCTTGGTTTGTAAGGCTATATATTTTCTGTTTGGGAAGCACTGAGAAAGACCTGAGAGAGCAATTTCAAAGAGTAATAACATGTAATAATAAGGATTATTATTCCAGCTGGGGATGGGCTAATAGGAAGGAATAGGTGATATTCTTCCAAGATCAGCAGGACACTGCACTGCTGGAGTTCAATGTACTCAGAACAGAGTTCACACAAGTGGATAGAGATATTTCAAGAAAGCAACTTGAAGTAGATTGAAAAACAGAGTGGTCACCTGGGTGGACAAGCAAAATGACAAAATAGGTTCAATGCCAATGGATAGACTGTATATATTAATGTATAAGTCTAGAAATTTTAGTCAAAAATTGACCAGAAAAACCTGAGTCAACTTATCCATGGGTGAATGTAAGTGATGTCCTTTAACTCTTATATATATAAAAAGAATCATTACCTGTTGAAATACAAGAACATAATCTGCAGCCTTTAGGGCACTAGCCTTTAGGGTGAGCAAAAACAGTTACCGTATTTTCCGGCGTACAAGACGACTTTTTAACCCATGAAAATGTTCTTCAAAGTTGGGGGTCATCTTGTACGCCAGATTAAGCCCTGGCCTGCTCCCACCTTCCCAGGCCCAGGCCTCTGCAGGGGTCTGGAAGGAGCGTGTGGAGCGCATGGCCCCCGCGATCTCCACGATCGCAGACAGGCTGCTCCCTCCTTCCAGGCCTCTGAGGAGGCCGAGGCCTCTGCAGGGGCCTGGGAGGAGGGAGGGGCCTGGAAGGAACTTGTGGCCCCTGCGATCGCGGCCAGGCTGCTCCTTCATTCCAGGCCTCTGAGGAGACCGAGGCCTCCACAGGGGCCTGGAAGGAGTGCGTGGCACCTGCGATAGCTGCAATCACGGCCGGGCTGCTCCCTCCTTCCAGGCCTCTGAGGAGGCCGAGACCTCCGCAGAGGTCGCGAGGAAGCACAGCCGGCGCGAGCACCATTGGCCTGCTCCCTCCTTGGATTTGGATGAGGGGGTAGTCTTATATAGCGATATATCCAAACTCTATATTTTAATAAGAATAGTTGGGAGTCATCTATACACCCAGTCATCTTATACACCGGAAAATACGGTATTTCCTGCTGGAATTTTGCAGCCTTTGGTATTGTTTTCCTTTGCTTCATCCTTAGATCCTTTGTTACATGCCCCTAAGTTTTAACCCTTGACTTATCAATGGGTCATATAAAAATCCATCTTTTTGGCCCAAAATCTCCCCTCGACTTATGCATGAGGTCAACGTATACTCGAGTAACATATGATTTCATCCTTGCATGAAAGAAAAAAAACTCACAGTAATCGGCTTCATGAGAAAACAAATATTCCTCCAAAGTACAGTCGGCCCTTCTATATACACGGATTTTTATACACGGATTTTAAGCATACACGGTTTGAAAATGTTCTCCAGAAAAGTATAAATGTAACCTTGTGGTCCATTTTTTATTAGGGACACCATTTTGCTATGTCATTATACTTAATGGGACTTGAGCATACACAGATTTTGTTATACACGGGGGATCTTGGAACCAAACCTCAGCGTATAACAAGGATCCACTGTATTCTCCTTTCATTTAAATGTCCCAAAGTGTTGCAAAGGAACTGTTCTGCAGAGAGAAAAAAGTGTTTTTTGTGTATGCAAGCCCCCTGTTTTCTGCACAGAAAACAGCTATAGTGTGCAGGATAGTTTTTTTCTCCTGAACAGGAAACTTATTTTCTGCACAGAAAACTGAGTATTTTGTGCAATTTATTAAAAAAAATAATTAAAAAATCAGTGTTTTCTTCTGCAGAATAATTCTTTCACAACAGTCTGGGACATTTGAATACCAGGAGAAAATTGCATAAAATGGTGCTACTCAGATTGGTGTCCATGGAACAGAACCTGCCCTTGAACCATAAGCTGCTGGAGAGTTTCAAAAATAGGAAAAAAAAAAGCTTGTAGATAATGGGTTCAAATATGATACTGATATCTGTCATGTTACTAAAAGAAAATTGCTGTCCCCCACATAAGAGAGCCAAGAAGCACTGGCATAAAATTCTCACTGGTCTATTCTTGTTAACAGGATTTTCTGACTGTTTGGAAATAAATGTTTCAACCTGACAATAAATAATTAAAAAATTTTTTCATACCTAACTAAGACGCATTGAAGTAACCTCCCACCCCAGCCAAAAGCCTCCATCTTCACATATATATTGAAGTCTGAATTGGCAGTGAGAAAGATCTTTGTTGATGTTGTCAAGATGCCTTTTCTCATTGCCAGTTGTATACGTCTATTACTGGCAGTTTCTTTTTTAAGTCCCTTTCACTAATGTAGGAACTGACATTTTCACAAGTGCTGTTAGTGAAAGGAAGTTAAAAAGAAACTGACAACATTAGACATATAAGCTTATTGCAAAATTACAACTGGAGTATTATCGAGCATACTAGTCTTCCCACTTAAAAAGAAAAAAAAGACAAAGAAAAAAAGAGGGTGATATCATACAACTTCAAAGGTAATGAAAATGAAACCGAAATTATGAGAGAGTAGAACACTGCTCTGTATGTTTCATTAGAATTGTGGCCACTAAATGAACCTAGAAGTGCCTGAATTTTGAAAAGCTATTTTTTCCCCGGACTATCACTCTGAGATTTGTGCCCATAGTTTGTTCTAGGAGATGCAGTTTAAAAAGTAATTTTTCCAAGTGCTGGCTAGTACATTCCAGGACAGGCAAGGGGAAGTATTTCTTCTCACAGTCTATCTTCATTGTATGGAGCTGACTATCAAAAAGAGACACTGGTGGCCATTGCCTAAAATGGATTTAAAATGAGACAGGCAAATTAATGGAACACAGATCTATCAGAGTTTATTTGTCAAAGTAGATATTCCATTTTCAGGGATAGTATATCAAAGAACAACATGTTTGCCCTTTTAGGGGTAGTATATATCAAAGAACAATATAGTTGTCCTTGGGGGCAACCATATATAGTGATCATGACCATAATCTCAAGATGCACAGGCATCTTGTTGGCTGTAAATCCAGCAGTGAGCTGGACTGTTTATTAGATGAAGGACTGGCCGCATCATCAGATAAAATACGGAAACTGCCTCAGGCAATTTATGTCTGTGGGCAGTGGAAGTAGTATTCTAAATGTTTTTCATGAACTTCCCTCTGCTGGGGGACAGAGCTGTATGTATATTATGCAACCTCGCCTTTTCCTTCTAAACAGTCTACTGCTTTATGTGTGGTTGAGGATGATATTACAGGGCCAGCAGTGAAGAAAGTTTCAATTGACAGTCCAGTTAAGGCTCATCTACACCAGCCAGAAAACCTCAGGCTGCTTGGTAATTTCCTGGAACTGCTGAGTATTCCCCGTTACCTCTGCACTCCGTAGCAATGCTGGGCACCTGTCTATACACACATCCCGCTGTGTCACCTGGTGCTGCTGCCGCTGGTTCAAGTTGCCCCCTGTAAGGTCAAAAATGAGGTGCCCAGCATCGACCACATGGCTAGACACCTCACTATGACTTCAGAGCGAGCAACTAGTGATGGTGATGCCAGGTGAAAAAGTAGGAATATATGTGTAGATGGCAGTGTTGCTAGAGAGTGCTCCAGATTTTCCTGAAAAATATGGAGCAAAGGGTAAACTATTTTAAGCTGGTTTAAGCGAGAGAAGGTGCATTTGGTGAGGAACTGGCTTTCCATCATGAAGACTGTCTGAGCTCGATTTGGGGTTTAGGCCCTCCATCATGAAGACAAGTCACCATGAGGATGGGGGAAAACTCCTTCATTTGGCCAGTGCAGACATGGCCTCAGTCTCTATATTGGGAGCAGTGTTGCCATCTTGTCCTTTAGCTCAAAGAGCACAGTGTCTTGCTCCAGCCCTGACTAGGTGGGCCTTTAGTTTGATCGAACAGCAGCATTCTTTTTGTGCTATGTTCTTAGTGAGTACAGGGCCATCCTAATCTGGATGGGTGAAGCAACCTGTAAAAGACAGCAAGAGATTTCCCAACAAGCCATATGGAATGAGCTTCAGAAATTACATCTCACCATCATCCAGGCAGGTCTATTCTCAACTGTGATTTAGCATGAGCTATAAGTGCTCTCATTTGGTTTACCCATAAGGATGTAAATGGAGAACTCATCCAGTCTGCCAGAAATTGGGAATTTGATGAATGGGCATTTGGCTGAACGCAGTAAATTCCCAACTAATTGAAAGCAGAGAACAAAATCTCTACACCCACCTTAGAAAAATATTGTTTTCTCAATAAATAATTGAAGATGGCAAATCCTGACATATGAACTACAAAAAGAACAGCAACAAAAAACCTCTTTTATAAATGTAGAAGTAATTCCTATCATACTCATTATACTGTTGTAAGCAGTTGTATTATATGGGAAGGCTAGACGTTATATATCATAGTGGATCACTTTTGTAGACACAATAAAATCCAAATAGGGTACAGAGGACTAGGCTATTGCTGCTGCTTAGTAGCTACTTCCTCCACTTGCTATTTGATATGCATCTGAAATGTAATAAGAGAAGGGAAGGAGAACAGGTAATTATTATTTGGTGCTAGTAGCAGCTTAAATATCCTAAAGACACAAGATACTTTCTGATCTTGGAAGCTAAGAAGGTAGTACTAGATAGTACTTGGATGGGATACCACCAACAAATACCAGGTGCTGTAGACTATATTTTAGGGGAAGGAACTGGCAAAACCATCTCTAAGTATTTCTTGCCTAAGAAAACCCTAAGAAATTCATAGGGTCACCATAAATTGACAAGGAACATGAAGGCACACACACACACACACACACACACACACACAATTATTGATAGATGAATAATTCATTGGAAACCCATGTACAAAGAGTCAGCATCAATGGCTGCACTTCAGATAAGAGAGAAGTCTTGAGTGAGTGCTGAAGGATTCTGTCCTGAGCATGGTATGCCTCAACATATTTTTATCTGTGGATTAGATGATGGGATATACAACAGATTGCCAAAGACTTTTTTGTCCCCAGATATGCTCCAGATATGGGGGGGGTGGGAGGCAGTTGATTTCCTGAAGCAATCTGTTGCTTGGTTACTTGGTTTGCTTGCTGATCTTTGAGGCTTGGCAGCAAAATATTAAGGCTATGGCCTGCCAGCGCTCTGTAACTTTATACGCTTAAATCCTATTGCTAGCCTCAGCCTCATAGTAAATGCATTGAGTAAACTGTTGAATGATAAGACAACATGTATGTAAATCAGGTTGATCCAATGGTAGTACTCAAGTATTCTACCAGTACATTGGCTATTTTGACTCCAAGGCTGCAATCCATTATCCCTTCAGCTCAGTATAAATATCCGACTGAAAATATGCTATGGCAGCTCTATGCTATCCTCATGTAGAATAGCAACATTGCACAACACTTGTATGTGATGGGTGCCATTGTGAAATGCACAATCACAACATGAAAAGTGCAACCATAATGCACAACCAAAATGCACAATACACAAGCCACAATGCCAGTCACAATATGCCGCATAACTATATGTACAACTCTGCTTCTCCCACTGTCAGCAGAACATGTCCATTGAGATATGACAAATAATTAGCTCTGCATATTGTTTCAGGTTGTGGATTGCACAGTAAAAGCAGTTTTACTTTTAACTTGGATGATGCATTTTTATTCACCAGTTTTCAAATCAGGTATTCAGTAATGTGTCATAGGACACATGAGCACATTATACTAGATGAGCAGCCAATCTACATATTCAGAGAAATTACTCTTACATATCTATTCAGATTGTATGCTGAAAATATCATATGTAGAGCAGCTTTAGACATGGAAGAAAGAGAAGTGAAGATTGAAGGAAGGAACACCAACAATCTAAGGTTTGCATATGACACCATACTACTAGCAAAAAGCATTACAGACTTGGAACAATCACTAAATTAAATCACAGAAGAAAGTGCAAAGATAGGGCTTATGTTAAACATAAAAAAGTACTTTTCTTTATGTTAAACATAAAGAAAACAAAAATAACGATTATGGAGGATTTACATAAATTCAACCCAGATAATAAGGAGAAATAGTTAAAGGTTTCCCATACCTTGGATCAAACATAGATCAGAACAGAGACTGCAGTCAAGAAATCAGAAGAAGATTAGGAATGGGAAGGGATGCTATGAAAGAACTTGACAAATTTCTAAAGTTTAAAGATATACAGCTGAACATTAAAGTTAGACTTGTCCAAGCCATTGTGTTCCCAATTACCATGTAAGGATGGGACAGTGGGACGATTAAGAAAGCTTATAGGAAGAAAATTAATTCATTTGAGATGTAGTGCTGGAGAAGAGCACAGAGGGTACTATGGATGGCCAAAAAAGACAAACAATTGGGTCGTAGAACAAATCAAGGCTGAACTCTACTTGGAAGGCAAGATAATGAAACTGAGGCTGTCATACTTTGGTCACATCATGAGAAGGCATAACTTAGAAAAGACTAGGGTGGGTTGCAGACTGCCGAAAAGCAGTGGTCTGCTGCCGCCGCCGGTTGCAGCATCCGGGAACCGCAGCAGCCAAACGGTGCGCACTCGCAGCATCATTTCTGGGATGCGATGTGTGGATACAGCGCGTCCACTATGTCAAGATGGCGGCAGCCGTGTGGAATGGCCACCGCCATTTCATATGGACTCAGTCCACACTAGGGTTAGGGGCGTCTGGAAGAGACGCCCCTTTCTAACCCTAGTACGGACTGAGTCCGTGCTAGGGTGCCCGTTTGTAACGGGCCAAAGATACTGGGGAAGGTAGAGGTCAGTAGAAAGAGAGGAGGACTGCATGCCAGATGGATAGACTCAATCAGGGACAACATGGACCTCAGCCTGCAAAATCTGAGCAGAGAGGTAGAGGATAGGGGGGCTTGGGGACATCTCATTCTCAGGATCTCCATAAACTGTGTTTGATTCAAAGGCAGCTAACAATAGTAGAAAGAGTGGGTTATGTTTAATCCTGGACACCTTGCTGGATTACCCATAGAGATGCAAAGGAGGAGGTGGCAGTCTCATAGCCTGGTTTGACATCAGATCTTTTCCAATAATTCAAGACAGTGGATACATTCCAGTAATAAAGGGAATACAATCTTTCAAGAATTAAAAACATGTCAGTCAGAAGTCAGTGTTTGCACCCACACAGTCTTGATTGTTCTGGTAGTCTCTCTAAAGTGTGTATAGGATGTTGTGCTCCAGTTACTTTCTGGAATGGGCTTGCATCCTGCAAGAAGCAAACAAAAATGGTATCTCTGTTTATATCTGGCATTTTCTTAATGTTTGCATATGCATGCCTTCCTGTAATCCTCTCCATATGCCAATGTTAAATCAGCCAGATTCTTTTACTTCCAAAGTTTTGATGACTTTTGCTTCTCAAAAGGCTGCAAAATCTTATGCTCCTATAGATTTTTTTCTTTCCCTCTAACACACGCATGCACACACACACATACAGATGCATTTTGAAGAATGTCTTTATACATGCATGTTCATCATGGAATATTAGCTCATGAATTCTCTTTATGAAATCTGCCATCGAAGAGCAAAAAACTTGGACAAAGATTTCCCCATCAACTCAAACATGACAGTGTTCAATGACAAGCAACTGAACAATATGCACTTGTGTGATGTTTACGCATGTATAAATCAACCATCAGATATGGTGCTTTGCAAATATATATTTATATTGTAGAAAATGAAGAATAACTAATAACTACTCCTGAGTAGAACAGATCAAATGAAGCAATAGGATTTACATACCATTCAGCAATTGATTCTGTAAGCCTACTCTTTTTTGGACAAGCAATTGCTTGTAGGACACAGATAGGCAAAGTATAGGCATCCAGATGTTGCATTGCAATTGCCAGCATTAATTTCAATTGGCTATGTTGGCTAGGGTTGATGGGATCTGCAGTCCCAAAACATCTAGACAGCTAAAATCCTCCCCTAATTGGGCCAATAACTATCACACTGGAGTAAGGTGCTAACCTCTTCATAGATCCATCTTCACTACCCTTGGAAATAATATGAAACACTCAACAAGTGGTGGTTATATCCTCATTTTCATTTCAATATATGTTTTTCATAGAGCCAGTGTAGTGTAGTAGTCTGAGCATTGAACTACAACTCTGGAGACCAAACTTCGACTCCCACCTCAGCCATGGGTGACTTTGGACAAGGCACATGCTCTCAGCTTCAGGGGAACACACTGGTTCTGGACAATTCTTGCCAAGAAACCCAATGATGGGTTTGCCTGAGGGTCACCCAAAATTGGAAACAACATATATTCTTCACTCAAACATAAAAGGGGGATAAAGAGTAGAGACATGATTCTTGCCAGCCATATATGTTTACCTCTATCAAAGATTATGGCTCAGATTCTGTAGGTGCCATTCTTTGGTATAACCTCAAGTTGCACTAGGCCTCCAGTGTCAGGTCACAGCAGCATGTCTCCAGTAAACAATGCAGTAAACCTTGAGCTGAGGAGAAAGGGTTTCCATTCTAGCCAATTCTACTCTAATTATGAGTGCCTGCACACAACAGGCAAAATAAGTGGCAGTTGCCTCCAGATTTCCTTACTCAGCATGCATGAACAGCAAATCAGACAAAAGGGGAGAGCTGCCAAGCCTGCCTTATCAGCTTCCCCAGCATGTTAAAAGAACTAAAGGGGCACATAAATCTATATCTGTGGCCACCAAAATGGAAATCATTAGGGAAGTCAAGCCGGCTGAAAGGGGAAAAACTACAACCTTGGAGCATTTTGCAAGAAGCTGTCAAGTAGTTTCTAGATGGTTCAGAATATTAACTTATGTAACCTGCTTGTCTCATTTTACATGTGCATTTTGTTAGTTTTTAAATAAACATTTTGCTGAAACATATTGAATTGCTCTTCTTTTTTGTGGTGTGGCAATCTGTCTCTGCTCCCCAGACCCTTCTGCCTCTGATATCAAATTTTCTGTCAAAGAATTATTGCCCAGGAACACCTCTACTTCACTCAGGCATACTTCTAATTAGGGAACAAGAATTGTTGAATACAATGAGACTTATTTCTGAGGGGATATGCACCAGGTATTCAATGACAAGCAATGTAGTCCGAATGGCTACATATATATTATGCGTTTCTCAGTTTAAAAGTCATCATAACTCCTCCCGTGAATGCTGAGAAAGACATTTTCCCACTTGCACATCCAGCCCATAGTGCCTGGTGAACAAACCTGGGGTGCATCCACATTGTAGAAATAATATTTATTTATTTATTTATTTATTTAGGCATTTATATCCTGCCCTTCAGCCCTAATGGCTCTCAGAGCGGCTTACAATTAATGTTTTTAATCAGACAGTTCCCTGCCCTCAGGCTTACAATCTAAAAGACACGAAACAAAAGGAAAAGGGAATGGGGAGGGAAAGGGGATGAGGTCCAGTGGTTCTTCTCTCCCTCTGAGGCCTGGACCAAGGCAGATGGACTGGAGGGAGGGCTCTTCCTTCTTCCAGGCTAGTCCTGATTGAGCTGGACATGCCTGGTCAACTCCCTCTCAGGCCGGCAGATGGCAGTTATGGAGGGCGCAAGGACGTAGCTAGAGGGGGGGGGTTTGGGGGGTCTGGTCCCCCCCTTCAGGCCTGGGGGCATTCAAGCTCCTTCTTCCCCCCCTCCTCCTCTCCATTAAAACCACGGAGCTCGGAGAGGGAAAGGGGGAAAGACAAAGCAAGCTCTTTCCCTTTCGTTTCCATAGGAGTCTGGCTTCCACTCCAACTCTGCAACTTGAGTACTTTATCATACTAGGCTGTTGTAGAGTGATTGCCATGGCAACGTGCTGTGGGATTATGGGTGTTGTAGTTCAGTGACCTCCCCCATCTCTCTATCTCTGGCTGAGCTTTCCAAATGCCCCTCACCAAACTGCAAAGCCCACAATTCTATAGCATGGGGGAATCTACACTGTTGATATAATACCCTTTGACACCACTTTAAGTGTTGTTGCTCAATTCTGTGGAATCCTGGGATTTGTATTTTTACAAGCATTTTTTTCCTTTCTAAAAGAGTACTGGTGCCTCACAAAACTACAAATCCCAGGGGTTTGGGGTTGTTTTTTTTAGTAGCCCTGGAAGTTAAAAGTGGTGTCAAACTGCATTATTTCTACAATGTAGTAGCTCACAGTGTTGCCACTGCTAAAGTTAAAACAGAATATAGTTCCATTACAGTGCATTGTGATCTGGGTGGTTGTTGTTGTTGTGTGCCTTCAAGCCCTTTCCAACTTATGGCAACCCTAAAATGAACCTATCCTGGGGTTTTCTTGGCAAGATTTGTTCAGAAGAGCTGTGCCATTGCCTTCCTCTGAAGCTGAGAGAGTGTGACTTACTCCCCAAGGTCACACACTGGGTTTCATGGCTGAGGTGGAAATCAAACCCTGGTCTCCAGACTTCAGAGTCATAGTCCAACACTCAAACCACTACAACAAATTTTACCTTGTGGGTCTTACATGACAAATACCAAAACCCATACATTTGCAGTAACTTTATTAAGCCAACCTGCAGCAATAATCTACTTTGAGACTGCCCTGGCTGGCTCAGTGCTAGGGAATTCTGGGAACTGTATGGTACAAACACACACTGCAGCCAGGAATTCCACTTGTGGACATACATCTTTCCCCTCTTCATCCCTTGGCCTGTTGGCCTGTTGGCCTGTCTTGTTTATGTTTTAATGATATCCAGTGCATTATTGCTGACCTGCCATGTTTGTTGCATAACCACATCATATGTTTTTCTGAGCGATGTGATATTAAAACAGTTTAACAGTTTTTATATTGAGTGTTCAAGATGGATGTGTTTGTGATCAGAAAGAAAATAAGTTCTGACAGCAAACTAAAAGAGGTAAGCACATTAAATGTATCACAACTTCATTATAGGAAAAGAAGTGCAAGTTGTCAAATTGGCATATAGAAATAAAATTATTTGTAGTGGAAGAATTATATTTTAATCTTTTGAAGTCTTTTATTACTGTACTCACAATTACAATAAAAGTGTAAATCTATAGTGTAATAAAATATACTGGTTTGTCAACTGGTCAATGAGAGGCTAAGTTAGTTTTACGTTTTAATATACAGTCCGTCCTTGCCTTACGTGGGGGATCCATTCCGGATCCCGCCGCGTAAGGCGAATTCCGCCTATGCTCGAGCCCCATTGGAAACAATGGAGCTCATGCGCGGCGGCACGGGAACGCACGGGGCGCAACAGGCGTGCACGCCCATTCAATTGAATGGGACGCGCCGCCCCTTCTGCCCCGTGCATGCCCTGCGGCTTGAGCGCATATACTCAAGGCTGCGTATGGCGCGCCCGCGTATGCGCGGACGCGCTGTATAATAATAACTCTGACATAAGCATTACATTGTTCAGGGACATAGCTGGACCCCTCTTCCATTAGAAAAATGAATGATGTGTGCTGCTGCCCTGCCACACCCAAGCCCCATTATAATGGTGGCACTTAGTCTGGACCCCCCCCCCCCCTTCCTAAAATCCTGGCTACGTCCCTGGAGGGCGGAGTCTCCTTCCTCTCAGAAATAAGGCAATTTGTCACTATTTTAATTGTCACAGCTCCATCCTACCGAATCCTTGGATTTGTAGTTTTGTAAGGCACTAACACTCTTTGGCAGAGAGGGCTAAAGACCTTGCTAAACTAGAAATCTCATGATCCCATAGGATGTACCTCAGCTATAACTCTGCTATATGGTATGTAGCTCTATCTTTATTTATTGCCTGATTTCCCATTCACCCATCCTTAAGCCCCTAGAGGAACAAATGGGCTTGTATAATACAAGACAATCATTTTTATCTGTTTCATTTTTACAGTGCCTGCTTAGAATGTTTTCTTTAAAAGGAAAAGAAGACATTGATCTTATATAGACAAGACCCTTTACACTGAAGCCCTGTAGGGCTCTATTCAGATGTAATCCCTCTTCAACTCAGTAGAACTTTCTTCCAGGTAAGTACATGTAGGATTGTAGTTTATGGTTTACAGTTCTATTTAAAAATGAAGTATTTGGAGACTGAGTTGTGAGGGAGAAAGGTTGTTGTTAGCCCCTGTCAAGTTGACCTTGTCTTAAGGTCAACCCTATGAATGAGAGACTTCTAAGTCACTAGATCATCAACAGCCCTGCTCAGATTGAGCTGTAGATCCCTCAATTGACACTATCCCTCTAGAATGAAGTCTTCCTCTTTTCCTACTGACTTCTATTTTATCAAGCATTACTGTCTTTTCTAGTGAGTCATGTCTTCTCATGATATGTCTATAGTACAATAGTCTCAATTTAGTCATCTTGGCTTCTAGGGAGAGTTCGGGTTGGATTTGCTCTAGGACCCATTTATTTGTCTTTTTATCAGTCTGCGGTATCCACAGAACTATTTTCTAGCACTACAATTTAAATGAGTTGATTCTCTTCCTATCAGCTTTCTTCACTCTCCAGCTTTCACAACCATATATAGAAATTGAATATTCAATGGCATGGACCATCCTAACTTTAGAATTCAGTGATATGTCTTCAGGATCTTGTCTAGTTTCTTGATAGCAGCCTTTCCAAGGTCAAGTCTTCCTCTGATTGCTTGAACAGAGTACTATTGCTAGATTTCCATCTGGCCAAATGAAATACGCCTTCAGCCTCCAAATTTGTAGCCTTGCGCAAGGTGACACACTGAAAATTATTAAAATTGTTCACACCAATAACTCTTATTTTTGCTGTGTTCTCATTTCTTTGGTTACTTTGCCTGCCACTATTCTTTGGATGCCTAAACTGTATTTCCAGATGCTGAACTGAAATTTCAAGTTACCGCAATGCTAGATATTTAGACAATGAAGGAAAAATTCACTGGGTGATAAGAATTCTTATTTTTGGGAGCATTTTCTCATCTTTCCCCCACACCCTAATTACACCCCTATAGAGGCTTAGAAAAGGAAATCATCCCCATTGCTGAACTTGCATGTTTTTTTCTATCTTCCTTCCATTTGCTGCAGTTGTGATTTCTTGCTGTTAAATGTCAAGTCTATGACATTTGCTGTTGCTGGTGATCAAAGAAACACTAGCTATACAGGGCAAAAAAAGTTAACACTATCTTTAAAAAAACCACAACATTTAAAAAATATATAATTGTATGGAAGATCATGAAAATTGTGGGGTGTGGTGAGGAAAAAAAGAATAGAAATCCTCTTCTGTTCACAAGTGACACAAAAATAACCAGAAGGCAGAAAAGCAGTTATAAATCTAACTGCCAACATGGCCATAAATCAATATAAAAGCACACTACTTGAGCATGTAGAACTATGGGGTCATTCTCACTGGCAGGATGAATCACTCAGTGATTTGCTCCTGCCCCGGTTTGGAAAACGATTTCAAAAGATCCCTAGTTCTCATTATGAAAGGGTTTCCCCCTTACCCTGTGTGATTGGTTTTGTTTTAATGCGACTGTGGTTCCCACTGACAGCATCACTTTAAACACCCCTGTCAATCATCTGACATAAGCTCAGCTTGGAAATTGGGGGGGAGAAGGTTGGAGGCTGAGAGAGTGTGTTCTGAGGCTGAGAGAGTGTGAGGCTGAGATAGTGTGACAAGGAAGATGGCAATGGAGCAAGGCAAGGTGGGGGGAGCACAGAAGAGGAGGAAGAGGAGACGGAGGCAAGGCTGGGAAGGGATCTTGGGGGCCGGGGAAGGGATATCTCCAGACCGGAAAGGGAGAAAAGGAGGAGGAGGACGGAAATGGAGGGTACCGGGACCCAAGGAGGCTTGTGAGAAGGAGGATAGGGCATGTTTTCTTTTCTTTCTTTCTTTCTTTCTTTCTTTTTTAAAAAATACAGTTAAGTGCTTAAGTGACAGAGTGGTTTAGCACCTTTGCAAGTAGTTGCTAAACCATTCTGTCGCTTAAGCACTTAGTTTTATTATTTTTTTAAAAAAAGGAACCCAACATCACACCAATAATTAATAATAATAATAATTTGTTTTATTTATATACCGCTATTCCAAAGATCATAGCAGTGAACAGCAAGTAAGCTAATTTGCCCCCAACAGTCTGGGTACTCATTTTAGTGACCTCGGAAGGATGCAAGCCTGAGTCGAGCTTGGGCCCTTTTGCTGGTCTTGAACTTGCAACCTTGTGGTAATGATAAGACAGCACTTGGGGAGGGGGGGATGACATCTCCCCAAAAATGGAGACAGATGGTAAACACCCCTCTGCCATTAGTCCCTCCCCTCCAGAATGCTGCGATTCCAATCTGTCGTTGTCACTTGCTGGACAAGCTTTGGAATCGCGTTTTTTCAAAAGAACCTCTTTTTAGCTGGTGTCTGGAAAACCCATTCTTTTGCCTTGGCTTCATCATGACAGATTCAATCACATCATGACAGGAACCGGTTTCAAATAGGAACTAGGGTCATTTAATTTGCTCAGCAATCCGATTCTTTTTATAGTGGGAATGGGGCCTATGTTTCTCTAGTCCACTCAATGACACCTACAGGAGGAGAAAGTTCAAAAGCACCTTAATCTACAGAAAATTGATCTCACATATAAAATATAATGTTGCTTCCCAGAGGAAGCAATTTGGTGAACTGGAACAGATTCCTTCAATTCTGCTTCCAAGTGACTAAAATCATTCTTATAAGTTATGTTGTAATGCTAAGCCTTCCAGAAGACATTATTTTCTCTAGTTCTGCACAACCATCCAAATACTATCACATCTGGAGTCTGGAATGTCTCCAGCAGCCTGTCTTTCAAAATGCAAGTTTAGGAGCTTTTGCTTTCCTCTGTCCTGACAGTAGCCAGCAAGTTAGGTGTGATACTTTTGCCCATTTAATTACTATCATTTTATTTTGTATGCCTCTGGCAACAGAACTGGTGTCATAACAGGGATGGGAAATGTGTGGCCCTTCCACTCATCGCTGGAGCCTAACGTCTATCATCTCCAGCCAGCAGCAGGTTCTGTCTTATACAATGTGCTCATTGGCAACTGATGGAACATCTTCATTAGCTGTGTACAGTTTTAGAAAATGTGCTGTATTAGTATATCTAATGGGCTCTCCCATTATTTGGGCAACACAAGAGAGACCGATAGTCTCCCTTCCAATTAAAGAGCTGAATCTGTCAATACATTTAATTATCCTGATACACAATGTATACTCAGGAGAAGAGGCTACAATTAGAACAGAATATGTAGAAACAGAATGGTTCACAAAGAAAGTAAGGGCCTGTACAGACAGGCCAAAATAAAGCTGCTTCGAGTCACTTTGGAGGTATGCTGTTTCAATGATGCGTGCATCCTAAGAGGCCAGAAGCCGCGCCAAAGCCATGCTCCAGTCCTAAGGACCAGAGCGCAGCTTTGGTTGCTGCTTCTGGCCTCTTAAGATGCATGTGTCATTTAAACAGCATACCTCCAAAGTGACCCGAAGCAGCTTTATTTTGGCCTGTCTGTACGGGCCCAAAGTTAGATGAGGATGTATCATATCACTCTGTTTGTTCAACGTATAAACAGAAAATATCATACAAAAATAGGCTTAGATTTGGAGGAGGGAAAAAACTGAAGAGAGGAATATCAACATCCTAAGATATGCAGATGACATCATGATACCACCAGAAAATAACAAAGACTTGGAACAATTACTAAGGAAAGTCAAAACAGAAAGTGCAAAGGCACATTTAACGCTGAACATTAAAAAAAAAAAAAAAAAAAAAAACCTAAAAAAAAAACAATGAAAAAAATACAAAAAAAAAAAAAAACTGAACTAATGACCATGGAGGATATTCACAAATTCAATATAGATGATGAGGAAATTGAAACAGTGAAAAACTTCCTATATTTTGCATCAATCATTGACCAGAACAAAAACTACAGTCAAGAAATCCGGAGAAGACTAGGACTAGGAAGAGCAGCTATGAAAGAACTGGACAAGATCCTAAAGTGCAAAGATATGCAATGGAACACTAAAGTGATGATGGTTTATGCCATTCTATTTCCCACCATTATGTTTGCTTGTGAGAGCTGGAAGGTGAAAAAAGTTAATAGAAAGAAAATCAACTTATTTGAGATGTAGTGCTGGAAAAGTGTTCTGTGGATATCATGGATAGCTAAAAGGACCAACAAACGGTACAAGAGAAAATTGGATCTAAAATGTTCCTAGAAGCCAAAATACAGTAACTAAATTGAGGCTGCCGTATTTGGGCACATCATGAGAATACATGTCTCACTAGAAAAGACTATAATGCTTGGAAACATAGAGGGCAGCAGAAAGACAGGAAGACGACACACCAGATAAACGCAATCAAAGAGAACATGACTCTAAGTTTGCAGGAACTGAGCAGGTTTGTTGTGGACAGGATGTCTTGGAGATGTCTCATTCACAGAGTTGCCAGAGATCAAAGTTGACTTGAGGGCAGTTAACAACCAGGTAAACAAATGGTTAATGATGTGATGGTTTTAAATTGCATTTATTGGGTTCAGACTAACAGAAGAGTTTCAGAGACCCAGAGAAACAATTGTCCAATGAGAGGACTAGTTGGGGTGACTTTGAGATGCTTCCAAGTAAAAAAATATACAATTTTCAGGTGAGTACTGTATTCCGTATAGCTCTGTGGGTCTGGGTGGGTTTTTGCAATTGTTGTCACTTCTGCGTCCACTCTTTCCAAGCTTTTAGAGGGCTGTTTCTTGTAGTAGTGCCCATAAGTAAAATTCTACAGTTTGAACATTCTTTTAAAATTGGGCACTTTCATACCCTCCAACTGTCCCAATTTTGCAGGGATACTTCCAATTAATCCTATGTCCCACTTGATATTCCTGCAAACAAGCTAGTAAAATGTGAGCTAGACTGTTAGTGGATTTGTAATTGGTTGAGCGGCTGAACCCAAAGGGTGCTCAACAATGGTTTCTCTTCATCTTGGAGAAAAATGACCAGGGGGATGCCCCAGGGTTCTGTCCTGAGCCCAGTGCTATTCAACATCATTATCAATGACTTGGATGAAGGAATAGGGGGCATGCTTATAAAATTTGTAGATGGCACCAAATTGGAAGGACTAGCTAATACCCCAGAGGAGAACATCAAAATTCAAAATGACTTTAATAGATTAGAAAGCTGGGCCAAAACTAACAAAATGAATTTCAACATGGAGAAATCTAAGGTACTGAGGCTGAAAAAATGAAATGCATAGATATAGGATGGGGGACACCTAGCTTAACAAGATGACATGTGAAAGGGATCTAGAGTTCCTAGTAGACCACAAGCTGAACATGAGTCAGCAGTATGATGTGGCAGCCTAAAAATCCAATGCGTTCAATAGAAGTATAGTGTCTAGATCAAGGGAAGTAATAGTGCCACTCCATTCTGCTTTGGTCAGGCCTCACCTGGAATACTGTGTTCAGTTCTGGGGCCCACAATTCAGAAATGAAGTTGAGAAACTGGAACAAGTCCAACGAGGGCCACCAAAATGGTGAAGGGGCTGGAAACCATGCCTTATGAGGAGAGACTTAGGGAGCTAGGTATGTTTAGCCTGGATAAGAGAAGGTTAAGGGCTGATATGATAGCCTTGTTGAAATATTTTGGAGACATGTCATATTGAGGCTGGAGCAAGCTTCTGCTGCTCTAGAGAATAGGACCCGGAGTGATGTATTCAAACTATAGGAAAAGAAATCCAGCTCAACATTACAAAGAACTTCCTGACAGTAAGAGCTGTTTCACAGAGGAACATACTCCCTCAGAGTGTGGTGGAGTCTTCTTTGGAGGTTTTTATATAGAGGCTGGATGGCCGTCTGTCTGAGTGCTTTGATACTGTGTTCCTACATTTCAGAGAGTTGGACTGGATGGCTCTTGTGTTCTCTTCCAACTCTATGATTCTATGTAGTTTATCACATGGGGGAAAACGTGGATCGATTAACCCGTGATTAAACAGTGATTAACCCCATTGGTCATTCTCCTCCCTGGTGCCTGACCATTTCAGGGGGAGTCTCAGCTGCTATCCTTTCACAGCACCCAAAATTTGCTGCCTGGTGACATTTCTCTTCCTTAGCACTGATGCTCTGACCCAATCTTGACTCTGTGTCTGAATTTTTAAAAATGATCAGAGATAGTCTGGCCAAAATCCAGACAGACCAATCTGGAAAAGGCTTGCTGAATCAATAGGAATTTCGTAAATTAATATTTATGTTAGTTCTGCTGAGTCAATGAGTCTACTTTAATTTAACCTAACAATTAGATCTAGGCCTCTGATGACAAATCTTTCACGTATTGTGTAGTTTATTCCTTGTGATTCAAAACACATTGAATTCCCACTGAGCTCAAGAAGCCTTATTGTGATTTGTTACTTCTGTAAGGATTCTGTAAACATAGACCAAAATATAGAGCCTTCAAAACAGAAAAAAAGATGAATTAATGAAAAGACTAGCCAGGTAAAATATTTCACAGTCAGCACCACTGTGGGTTCTGACTAGATAATATATAATTTTGTCTATTATGAGAGATTCTTCTGAGAAAGTTCTCCTGTAGTGGAGTTTGTGTATTTCCTAGACCATTTCAGATCCCTTGTGGACATTTCAAAAACAGTAATACCTATGAAGTTTTCACCATGTCTATAGACTGATATCTTTTCAGGAGGAAACCCCTCCAAAATCATGTCTGTTTCCTCTCAAAGTTTTCTGTTATATATTTATGTGGTTCTGTCTTATTTTTAAAATAATCTGGGTTTGTATCAAAACATTTATTTTTCCTTGCTTATTTTTATTACTTTTATTTTTAGCAAGAATGTCCTCTTCTGTCTAGAGGCCTCTGCTCACAACAATACGGAACACATGGAGTATTTTCTGCATGTCAAATGTTTACATGGTTCCTCTTACCCTAATTGGCACTTTGATGGAAATCTGAAGAATTATATTGAATTTCAAGATGAACTTTGTTCTCACATTCCACGGAGACAGTTGGCAGATCGATAATACTCAAATCATTGTTTGCTATTTGTGTTTTCAACAAGCTGCTAAACAGTTTGTTCAGTATCAGTTCACCTTGTTTTCTATAGCCATTTCACTAACTCACTTATCTCTTTCCAGGGAAGCATATGCTTCCAATTTTAGTGGAAAATATCCATGGGAAATCTTGGCTGCATGCAGTCAGCTATTTTATGTCACCTGCATAAAAATTCTACTTGGCATTTTAATTTTTGGCAAGGGGTGTGCTTACTACTTTGTGAGTACATTCAGACTACAGTGACTAATGGTTTAAGGTGGGACCTGGAGAAGTATCACTTTGCCCAGTGATTCCAGAAGTTTCCGAACAGCACTACGCAGGCGCAGTGAAACCCATTTGTATGTATTCACAGATGACCACTCGAAGAAATACTGTTACAGATGAGCAACCTGTCCTTCTCCTCTCTCCTTTCAGACTTAAGGAGTGGCTTATGCTTTGATGAACTTCAGTTTAACAGTTGCGGTGTGATTGTTGTGTTGTTAATAACCATCGTGTCCCTATGAAAGAGAGACTTCCAAAACAGCCCTGCTTAGGACTTGTGAACTTAAAGTCATGGCTTCCTTGATTGAATCTATCTACCTGTGATGCTGTCTCTCTCTTTTCTTACCACCTTCAACTTGACCAAGCATTATTGTCTTTTCTCATGTGATTTCATAATGCATCCAAAACATGATAGCCCAAGTTTGGTCACTTAGGCTTTCAGGGAGAGTTCAAGCTTGATTTGGCCTGCTGCTGTGTGCCTTCAAGTCATTTCTAGATTATAGTGATCATAACCTATCATGGGTTTTCCTGGCAATATTTGTTCACAGAAGGTTTTCCATTACTTCCCTCTGAGAGGTCCAAGGTCACTCAGTTCATTTCCACGACCAAATGATGATTCAAACTCTGGTCTCCCAGAGTTCTAGTTGTGTTATTTCATGTATTTTATGTATTGTATTTTGCACTGTTGTAACCCGCCCTGATGTTTCGAAGGGCGGTATATAAATAAAGCTTTTATTTATTATTATTTAATAGGGGACTCCAACTTTGATTTGACCTAGGATTTATTTATTTGTATTTTGGCAGTGTATAGTATCTATAGAATTCTCCTCCAGAACCACATTCCAAATGAGTTTATTTTCTTCTTGTTTATTCTCTTTCTTTACTGTCCAACTTTCACAATCATATATTGACACAAAAAATGTCAGAGATGTGGCTATAGCCTGGAACTGGGACAAAGGTGACAAGGTAACCTGAGTTCAGGTGGCAGACATGATGGCTCAACCTTTGGAGAGTCTTGAGTCACAGGAAACTGATGACAGAGGGGCAGGAGGTGAAACCAGCAGGCTTCAATTCTGCAAAGTCACAGCTGTCAGGTGACAGGCAACTGGGTGACATCCCAGGAGGGGGAAGGACTCAAGTAATATGGCAACCCAGAGATGGCGGAGGCAGGAGGCGGAAGGAACAACAACACTTTTTAAAATTAGCCTAGCAGTTGCAGTAGTTACCACCATTCACATTAAGACTCACATCTTGCGTGATCTTACCTGCAGCTCCCATGAGATGTGGAACTCTAAGTGGGGTAGCACTTGTGAAAGGTTCACCATCAGCCTTTATGGAAATCCCCCCTACCCATTTTTCTACACTGTTGCTGCCATCTTGTACAACAAAAAGGTTCACGAATCATGATGCTGGCACTCCACTTTCTGCCTTGGCCCAAGTGGTGCAAGGGGTCCAGCTGCACAAACCCACTGTTCTTCTACCTTATTCTCTTCCCTTGTTCTTGGCTTTTGGGTGCTGAACCAATGAACCAGATTGGTGCCCAGGCTTTAAAGCCACCTAACAACCAAAAATCAATAATCTCCCCCCTTCAGTGCCTGATTTTGTCTCTCCGCTTTCTGAGGCATAGCAGCCTCCTGAAACTCCAGCTGGTACCTGGCAACCTTAATTGTCTGTTCATACACTAAAACAGCATCAAATGTGCTAGCGTAGGAAAAAAACCACCAAAAAATCCAGTTACAGTTACAGTTTTATGGGATTTTAGGTCTACTCTGCTTGGGACTACATATAGTATGTTATAGTATATAGGCAGAGAATGAAGGGAACCTTTATTTCAATCCATCCATGCTTCTACATCTTGGATTCCACTGCAAGAATCAGACTAGGGATCCTATCACATTGGGTTAACAGACCAGCTTACCTTTCACAAATGCATTGTTAATTCATGAGGCAGTTTGACTTCTAAACATGGCTGTGGAAAGCAGCTTCCAGGACCCTGGCTGCATCCAGCTGCATTACTTTTGATCATTGACTTTCCATAGGGCAGGCTCATACTTGATTGGAAAAAGATTTGGAATTGCTGCCAAAGTATCCAGCCATTCTACCTATGCTCTGACCTTCCATTATAAGACACAAGGAGTCAGCTGGAGAAAATGAACAGGACAGGACTGTGGAGAATTAACCTACTCTCCCTGAAACTCCAGAAGCATAAGACTTTGCTGCCTGGCAGTGCATCCTGCAGTGAGGGGCTGGTTATCTTAGTCATCCTCAAGTGACCATTCCCCCCCCCCCCTTTTTTTTTTTGGCAAATGCAACATTGAGGGGGATACAGACCAAACACTATGGCTCAGTGCCTTCTGGAGGTGGTGAACAGTCTTGGCTTTTACTGAGGCAACTGAACTGTATTCACTAAAAGACAAAAATGGATCAAAAAGGAAATACTCCTTTTTTCTAAGCAGCAATGTGGCATTACTTTAAAATGGAAGGGATGTGTTTTCTCCCTGAAGTTCAAAGATGCTCAGATTTATAACTTTGTGGGGCTTTACTCACTTCTTTCCATAAATCCCCTATCTGATTTATGTTTGAAGTCAGAAGGATGCTTTGTATTATTAAAATAACATTCTGTTACTTTGAAGAACCTCATAAAAATTGCTGTAGGGGTCAAAACAAGCTATGTTGAGTTGAGCCAGAACAATGGCTCCTATTTAATCCATTGTTTTAGAATTCGTTTGTAATGCACAACAATTAAACTCAACAGGTTATGAAGACAGCTTATACTGGGATATAGAAGAATGGTCTCTTCTGAACATTAGGAAAGAGGAATTTTGTCTGTTTTTGATCAATAAAAGCAATTGTTTAAAAAGAGAGGCAGCATGATATAGTGGTTTGAGTGTTGGACTAAGACTCTAGATTCCAGGGTTCATGTTCCCACACAGCCATGGAACGCCGCTGGCTGACCTTGGGCAAGTCACTCTCTCTCAGCCTCAGAGGAAGGCAAAGGCTAGAAAACCTCTCCTCCAAATAAATTCTACCAAGAAAAGCATTTGATAGGTTTGCCTTAGAGTCACTACAAGTCAAACAATTTGAAGGTACACAGTTACAACTGATTAAAAAAGGAGTTGGTGGAGGGAGGAAGTAAAGTGACACAAATGTCTGAAAAAAGCTGGCTCTCTTTAATATTTTCTTCTGTTCATGGCCAGGATGTTTTGGAGCCAGTACTTCATCAAGTACGTGTATTAGGAGTCAGGGCTGGCCTTACCATTAAGCAGGTTAAGGCAACAGCCTCATAGCAGATGCTGAGGATAATAGTGGCTGCTTCTTGGCTGGTCCTCCTGAACTCCAGCTGTTTCCTCTGTTGAAGGAGAGAGCAAGGCATGCTATACTAAATTAGCCTAGTTCCTCAGGTCTGGTGGAATACAATTCTAGTGTATGATTCTCATCTTAGTGAAGAATAGAGTGCCATCTTTGCCTCAGGCAGGAAAAGGTCTTGGGCTGATGGGAAAAGGTGTAGGGTCCACCCAGCTTCAGAGGGCCATACAGGGAACAGCAAAAGCCTAAGGCCACAGGCAGTGTAGCCACTGTGATGGTATTACAGCTTTACTCTGGGCTGCACAGCCTGTGGCCTTAAGCATTTGCTGTTTCCTAAGTGGTCCTTGAAGCTGTGAGGACCCCACCTCCTTCCCCTGGAAGCATAGCTGATTGGCATGAAAATGTTGTGCCTTGACCTCTGAGGCCACTAGTAGTACCAGTAAAACTGCTTCAGAGATCTAATGGAGATAGGTGATACTTTGACACCCCACCTAGGTATCATAGAGTCATAGACTTGGACTGCAAAGATCACGTAGTCCACCTCATGCAGAAATACACAACAAAAACACTCTTGAAAGATCACCATCCAACTTCTGTTTAAAGACCTTCAAAAAAAGGGGTGAAATCTTTTCACTTGTAAGTGGAATCCATTGATTCATATCCTAGCCTCTGAAGAAGCAGAAAAAAAGATTTCCTCATCTTCTTCATGACATCTCTTAAAATATTTAAAGTTGGCTGCCATATTACCTCTCAAACTTGTCTTTTCAAAATTAAAAGTATCCAGGTCCCTAAGCCATTCTACATACAGCTTGGTTTCCAGAACTTTTACCATCTTGGCCAGCTTCCTTGGGACGTTTTCCAAGATATCAATATTCTTCTTGAATTATCATTCCCAGAACTGCACATGGTAAAACAGCTGAGGTCTAAACCAGGGGTAGGCAACCTTTTTGAGCCGGGGGCCGGGTTGCTGTCCCTCAGACAACTGGGGGGGCCGAAGCCAAAATAAGTAATTTAAATAATTTTATTAAAAATTAAATAAATAAATAAACCGGGAACAAATGTAGGACAACATTTATCAATGGTGGACACTTTTTTTAAAAAGTGGAGGACCACAAAAAATTTGCTGATTTTTTTAAAAAATGTTAATATAAATGCATGTTTCTGAGGCGATAGACAATTGCCCCTGCACGCAAGAGGCCAAAGGCCCCAGCGGCAATCGGCGGCAGAGACCGGGGCTGGGGCCGGTCCCAAGGCCTTGCCGGGCCGCATCCGGCCCGTGGGCCGCAGGTTGCCTACCCCTGGTCTAAACCAAGCTGAATAAAATGCTACTGTTACTTTCCTTGATCTGGATGCTATATTCTTATTGATAGGTTGTATTTATTTTTTGGTTATTCTGTCACACTGCTGAGTCATGTTTAGCTTGTGGTCTACTAAGACCCCTAGATACTTTTCACAGGTACCGACAAGCCAGGTGTCACACATCCTGTGTTTATGCATTTCATTCTTTCTGCCTAAACACATTACCCCACATTTAGCAGGCAGGGAAGGGAGGTTTCAAAGTTCCCAGGCCTGTACACTGAGATGTGTGCTAGTGACTTATTGTGTGTACGCACATGTATGCCCATGCATGAGCACCCCTTCCCCCACCAGCTGCCATGGGACTGAAAATGTTGCCCATGCCTCTTCTTGTCAGCTGCCAGCTTTGAAGGACAAGAACAATCAAAGCAACAAATCAATGACTGACCACAAAAGACAGACTGGGGGGTCACAGACAAGCCACCGTACCTGGATAGGAGCAAGAATTCAGCAGGCTCCCAAACAAAAGAGAAGCAGGAGCCAGACAGTGGGGGGAAAGCTCACAAAAAGCAAGTTCAAAAGCAGGAGCAAGGACGGGTCAAGGTGAGAGCACAAACCGGTCTGGCATCTGAGCAACAAACAAGCACCGCAGCTGTCATGTGGCTTAAACATTTCTTACTTACTCTGTGTCGTTTTATATAGCCCAGGGCAACCAATGAGGAACCAAGACATGCTGGTCAGACATGGTGTAAGGATGTTATTCAGTTGCTAAGGATAATGAGTGTGCAGCATTAGGAGAACAAAAGAGATAATGAACAGGATTTGGGGGATGGCATGTCATGATTTCTAAATCTGGCTCCTCACAGCGATCCTACAGAAGAGTAGCAAGGCTTTGCCTGATTTTACATTTCTGATAGGTTGGTGGGAAGGTTTTCCTATGGTGGTATCTCTAACATGGGCTTTGCACAAAAATGTACAGGGTGAGCAAGAAATGTGAGAATGGGCACAAAGGGATGAATAAGAAGAAGACATTATATGAAAATCTAGGCTGAAACATCCTAGGACTGAAACTAGACATAGATTTACAATATCTCCAGAACTAAAAAGAACTGTGTAATTATACCGTACCTTGACTTAACACAGTATGCTTACTTCGTTTACAATAAGTTGCATTTATTATTACTACTACTGCTACTATAATTACACATTTCTATGGAAATTTAGTGTGTAAATTAAAAGGTTAAGGGAGTCCCTTGACATGAATGTCTAGTCGTAACCAACTTTAGGGGGCGGTGCTCATCTCCATTACTAAGCCAGTGTTGTCTGAGGACAGCTCTGGTGGTTATGTGGCCAGCATGACTCCACTGAATGCTGTTATCTTCCCACTGTGAAGTGGTACCTATCTATCTACAGTGGTACCCCGGGTTACGAATTTAATTCGTTCCGCCGCCGCGTTCGTAACCCGAAAAGCTTTCGCAAGCCGAAAACCCATAGGCGCTAATGGGGAAAAGCCGCGATTTGGTGCGAAAAAGCGCCGAAAAGCACCAAAATTTCTTTCGTAACCCGAAATAACCTTCGTAACCTGGAACAGTTTTTTTCAATTGATTTTTTTCGTAACCCGGAAATTTCGTAAGGCGGCGCATTCGTATCCCGGGGTACCACTGTACTTGCATTTGCATGCTTTCGAACTGCTAGGTTGGCAAAAGCTTGGACTAGTGACAGGAGCTCACCCCATTATGCAGCACTTGGGCTTTGAACTGACAACCTTCTGATCTTCTGATCATCAGAATTGGCATCTTAACCACTAAGCCACCACATCCAACCATCATATATTCATATATACTAATAGCAATTTTAAATGCGTCCTGACATATATTGTCAAAATGGTGCCACCTATTCACAGGCACAAAGGATCTCCAGGGTTTGATAAGTATCCAAAATATACTTTAGAGAAAGTCTGGTGAGAATAAAATATGCTCATTGGATATGGTGTGCTGACAAACTGTGAACATGGCTATATGGAAAAGCTGCACAGCTCTTGGACTTTTAATAGCTGTATGGAAAAGAGGTGCAAATTGCATGTTACAAGTGTAACCTGCATGAAAAAGAGCCTGGTCTTCTTTTGCACTTACTCAACATACTTAATGTTTTTGATGACAGGAATCTAGGGTTGAATAGAGGAAATGAAAAGAAGAGTGGCTGGAATTTTAAACTGTGAAACACCCCACACTGGGACATTTTATTGTAGTTCTCACTTGTGTAGTTTTGTATGCAAACTTGAAAGTTAGTTTGTGAGGCTACAACTCTCAGAATTCTCCAGCTAGCAGGGCCAATTGAAATCTCCAAAGTAACTTTTCCAAATTCTGTTTTCTCTTGTTTTTCCCCACAGTACTCCTATGGGTTACAGTACAAGTATATGAATATCTACTAAGTTACCACTCCCTAATGAGTTCTCTGGGACATAGCATCCAGATGAATATGTGTAGGAGTGTTGCCAGGTCAAGACTATTCCAGGTTCTGAGATTTCAGGGTCAAAACCTGAGACCAAGGGATGATTTCATGCAATGTCACACTAAGTGTTACAAGGATTGTGTTACAAGGGGTAGCCCCTGATGTTGTCATTAAACATCAACCACAGTTATATAATGTATGCCATTTAAATAAAAAGCACTAAGTTTTTTTAAAATGAGGAATATACAGTTGATCCACAGATCCTGCCTCCATGGATTCAGCCATCCACGGCTATATTTCAATAAGCAAACGTTTATTTTGCTATGAGAGATACCATTTTACAACCCCGATGTATATAACAGTACTTGAGCATCCACAGATTTTAATATCCATGAATGTCTTGAAACCAAATGCATGACGTTCAAGGCAGTGTTCTTTGCCTGAGATTCCTCCCAATTGCCCTAAAGACTAGACACTTAGGGTGTGCCAAAGGTGTATAGCATGGGTGAGGAATGTGTGGCCCTCCAGGTCTTCTTGAAAAGTAGCTCCTACTTCCAACCATTGCTTCTAATTTTCTATGCTAACTAGGTGTGACAACTTTCTGAGGGACCATAAATCTGCAGGAATTAAGCAGAGCAATGGACAGGGAATCATAGAATCATAGAGTTGGAAGAGACCACAAGGGCCATCCAGTCCAATCCCCTGCCATGCACAGAATCACAATCAAAGCATCCCCGACAGATGGCCATCCATCCTCTGCTTAATGACCTCCAAAGAAGGAGACTCCACCACGCTTTGAGGGAGTGTATTCCACTGTCAAACAGCTCTTACTGTCAGGAAGTTCTTTTTAATGTTGAGCTGCATCCATTGTTCTGGAGCATCAGAAAACAAGCTTGCTCCATCCTCAATGTGACATCCCTTTAAATACTTAAATAGGGCTATCATATCACCTCTTGACCGTTTCTTCTCCAGGCTAAACATACCCAGCTTCCTAAATCTCTCCTCGTAGGATATGGTTTCCAGACCCTTCACCATTTTGGTTGCCCTCTTTTGGACATGTTCCAGCTTCTCAACATCCTTTCCAAATTGTGGTGCCCAAAACCGGACACATTATTCCAGGTGGGGCCTGACTAAACCAAAATATAGTGGAACTATTACTTCCCTTGATCTAGACACTTTACTTCTATTGACCTAGCCTAAAATCACATTGGCCTTTTTAGTTGCCACATCACACTGTTGACTCATGTTCAGCTTGTGGTCTACTAGGACTCCTAGATCACTTTCTCATGTAGTCTCATTAAGCCAGATGTCTCCCATCCTATATCTATACATTTCATTTCTTCTATCTAAGTGCAGTATCTTACATTTCTCCAGGATCATTTTGTTAGTTTTTGCCCAGCTTTCTAAACTATTCAGGTCATTTTGAATTTTGATCCCGTCCTCTGGGATATTAGCTATTCCTCCTAATTTGGTGTCATCTGCAAATTTGATAAGCATGCCCTCTATTCCTTCATCCAAGTCATTGATAAAGATGTTGAATAGAACTGGGCCAGGACAGGACCCTGTGGCACCCCACTAGTTACTTCTCTCCAGGAGCCATTGTTGAGCACTCTTTGGGTTCAGCCAGACAACCAGTTACAAAACCTAACAGTTGTATTTCTAGCCCACATTTTATTGTTTGCAAAAATATCATGGGGGACCATGTCAAAGGCCTTATTGAAATCAAGATATGCTATATCTACAGCATTCCCTTTGTCTACCAAGCTGGTAATTTTACCAAAAGGGGGATCAGATTAGGCTGGCATGATATGTTTCTCAGAAACCCATATTGACTTTTTCTGATTATAGTGTTGCTTTCTAAGTGTTCACAGACTCTTTGTTTAATGATCTGCTCTAGAATCTTTCCTGGTATTGATGTGAGATTATTATTATTATTATTAACCTTTATTTATGAAGCGCTGTAAATTTACACAGCGCTGTACATGCAATCTTTTTAGTTAGACGGTTCCCTGCCCTCAGGCTTACAATCTAAAAAGACATGACACAGAAGGAGAAGGGAGTGGTGGAGGGAAAGGGTAAGAGGTCCAGCAGTTCCTCTCAACCTCCGAGGTCTGGACCAAGGCAGATGGACTGGAGGGAGGGCAAGGCTTCATAATGGATGGTTAATCATTATCCAGAGAAAATACATAATCACAAGTAGGATAATACATATACAGTACATAGGAATACAGGAAATGGATCGATAAACAGCCAACAACAGAACATCAGATAGTAAGCGACAATTATGCGATGCCTGGGAAAGCTTCTCTGAATAGGATGGTTTTCAGCTCCGTTTTGAAGCTGGTTAAAGAAGTGATGGCTCTTGCTTGTGGAGGAAGAAGGTTCCAGGAGTGAGGGGCAGCAAGTGAAAAGGGGCGAATCCGGGATGGGGCAGAGGAAATCCTGGGCTGAGACAGGAACCCTTGACTACCAGAACGGAGGGCCCTGGTGGGAAGGTGAAGAGAAAGAAGGTCTGATAAGTAAGGAGGGGCCAGTCCATGGAGGGCTTTGAATGTCGACAGCAGGAGCTTATACTGAATGCGGAAAGGGAGAGGGAGCCAGTGAAAGGATGCCAACACAGGAGAAATGTGGTCAGAGCGGTGGGTGGAAGTGATAATGCGTGCAGCTGAATGCTGGACAGAGATTAAAGGACGGAGGTGAGAAAGAGGAAGCCCAGCCAGGAGGACATTACAGTAATCAAGTCGTGAGATCACTAGGGCATGGACCAGGATCTTGGCAGTAGAGGCGGAGAGATATGGTCGGATTTTGGCAATATTGTACAAAAAGAATCTACAAGCCTTGGCTGTGGTCTGGATCTGAGGGATACACGACAGAGAAGAGTCAAAGATAAAGCCAAGACTGCGGGCTTGCTGGACTGGTTGAATGGAAATGTTGTCCACAGAGACAGAAAAGGAGTGTTGAAGGTTGGGCTTAGGAGGAAAGACAAGGAGCTCCGTCTTGGACATGTTGAGCTTCAAACGCCGATGGCGCATCCACTGCGAGACAGCTGTAAGGCAAGATGAGACTTGCTGTTCAAGCCTTGGCGAAAAGTCAGGGGCAGAAAGATACAGCTGGGTGTCATCGGCATACAGATGGTAGGAAAAACCAAAAGAGCTGATGAGTTTTCCTAAGGACAGTGTGTAGAGAGAAAACAGAAGGGGACCCAGAACAGAGCCCTGGGGAACTCCAACAGATAAGGGAACAGGAGAAGAAGTCAGACCCCCTGCAACTACTGCAAAAGATCTGCCAGACAAGTAAGATCTAAACCAGTCGAGAACAGAGTCTGAGAACCCAAGGCCAGAGAGTATGTCAATTAGGAGACAGTGATCAACAGTGTCAAAGGCTGCAGACAAATCGAGAAGAATGAGAACAGAGTAAAGGCCATTAGCCTTGGCCTGTAAAAGACTAACTGGATGATAATTGTTGAGATCCTCTTTTTTCCTTTTTGAAGATGGGGACAACAAAATCCATGATACAAAGTTTTAGAGCTCTAGAATGGTCTTTTGCTATAATGTGGAATCAACAGTGAAGACCAATGTCACATGACAGATAATACAGATAAGGATTACTGTCTACTGAACTGAGAAGCCTGAGCACGAAAGCAGATGAGTCATACTACTTCAAACTCTCAAGGGGAAAAAAGATGAGGAAAGGAACTGGGTGTCTACAGTTAGTCATGCCTCTGTATAAATGCAATGAATAAGAGAAATAAGCTCTGTGAAAACAAGAGTTACTCACCTCACTCATTTGATTCTAATTGTTGTAGTTCTTCCTCTAAACAGACAGATTGAAACGACTGGGATGATGGCAGTAAGGGCCAGAAAATTTTTAATCTGGAAATCAGAACTTAACACTTCATTGACACTCCTTGAGTTCCTAGAAGCTCCAAGATCTAAAATGGCAGGTTGAAACCCTCTACCTCCTCCTTGGCATCTCTGGTCTAATCTGTACTACTGAAATGATACACTAGGACATTCATGGTGTCTCTCAGGTTGTGCATAAATTCCAGATTCCAAGTTGTAAGAATTTTTCTCCCACTGTTTTTAGGCTTCCATCTGCCACAGAAAATGGTCTAACCTGTACTTCAGAATTAATGCAGCTTGACACCACTTTAATTACCATGAATCAATGCTATGTGTTACCCACAATGCAAGCATGTCCATGAGGACACACTACCACTAATATGAATTTAGGGGAATTTTAATACTTAAGTGAAATGAGTAGATGTAGAGTGACCGGGGCAACACAGTCTTAGGGATCTATTCCAGTTTTACAGGGTCCCAAAGTACACAGAAATCCAGAGACAAGTTTCCATAAGCAATGAGTTTTTATTCAAAGGGGGAAATCAACACACAAACACACACAGACAACCATGCACACATACAAGAACTATGGAGATTAAAGATGTTATATGGGAACAGAGGAGGCTTTACTAGGGTGATACTGCACCTGAACATATCATGCTTCCAATGTTGTTGGTCTGGGAACGGAGTGAGGACTCAATCGCTCCCTGACAAACAGAGGGCGGTGAGCAAAAGAGGTGCTAGCTGAAGACACATAGAACGGGTACCCATATATATAGTGGAACTATGCCTTGGAGCAAAATCCAAGCTATAGAAAAGACCAAATAGTCTTGAAGTTCTTTGAAATGGGTTTTGAAGTAGTCAGGAAATACTTTGAAGTAGTTTCAGTTACTTTCCAAAAGGGGTAATAATCAGGTATGAATGGGGGCAAGAACCATGCACTTACAGGCAAAGAGGATTAGCACGCAAGATCATCTGGACTTTGTTTACCATATCTGCACCCCTTTGTTCTCTGAATCTGAGCTTCTTCACCTCCTGAAATTAATCCATCATCACAGGACCCCAATGTACCTCCTGTTTGCTAGCCTACATGCAAAAGCTATTCTCTGGTTATGGCTTCCACAATCAGGGTTATGGAAGGATCACCCAGTTCTGTTTTATTACATTTTTGATATAAAAAGAGGAGGGGCCCTGGTAGGCATAGTAACATATGGAATCCTGGGATTTGTAGTTCGTTGTGGCACCAGAGCTCTCTGACAGTAAAGGCTAAATTTCTCACAAAATTATATATCCCAGAATTCCATAGCACTGAGTCATAGTAGTTAAAGTGGTGCCAGACTGCATTAATTTCACAGTGCAGATCAGACCCTGTTCAGTGCCACATGGAAGCCTAAAACAGTGGGAGAAAAATCATTACAATTTGGAATTTATGCAGAATCCCAGAGACACCATGAACTCCAATGGAACTTTTATGGGGTGTGAGAAATTTTTTGAATGAAACTCAGTATTTAAGAATATTTTGGGTGTGTTCTAACTTCACTGCCCTTCTCGTAGCACTTTCACAAGACTTGTTTAGGGAAAGGACCATCATGTTCTAGACTGATTTAGTTTATCTTGTAAATACTGCTGAACCCCCTTGGAAAGCGGTGGTGAGGGTCTGCAGGGATTATATTTGGCAGGGAATTACTATTCCTGATCAGAGTTCTAGAAAAGTCTGGACTGTTCTTTTTATTTTTCACATTGTCATTGTTCAAGTTTGACACCACCTAACATAAAATAATTCTTGCATTACGTGAGTTGTGGCCACTATAAGTGTTCTTTTGGAACTGAACATTTTGTTTATGAAAAAAAGGCATGTTCCTGAATAGTACTTCTGTTACAATCAACTCTACAAACCTTAGAACCAAGCACACCAGGAAACTCAATAAAAATATTGAACTACACTGGAAGGTTTCTTCTATAGAGCACTCCAATGCCCAACAACAACAACAAATGGACATAACACTGACCTCCACTGCAGGGTTAGCATATTCTACAGTCTTCTGACCACATCTCTAACTCTTGAAATACAAGTAGAAAAATTATGGGTTTTATTTACAAGCCAATTTCAAATTTTACATTTTAAAAAAAGTTAAATAAGATCTGTGTCAGAAAGATCACAACCTCCTGTCTTTACTACTACCATTTGGGGTTTTCTACTACCATTTCAAGTGGAGTGGATAGACATTAGTGCTCAGTCACAGCAACTACAGTAAACTATTCGATTTCTGATTTTTTTTAAAAAAATGGAGCACTAATTACTTCCCCAAGAGCCAACATGAACTAGGGGTTTGAGTATGTGACTCTGGGAAATCAAGGTTCATAGCCTCTCAGATATGGAAACTCACTGGGTGACATTGGGCAAGTCACACTCTCTCAACCAAGGAGGAAGCAAATGGCAGCCCTTTGTCTGAAGAAAATTCCATGATAGGGTCTTCTTATGATTGTCGTAAGTCAGATATGACTTAAACCACACAAAAAACTTCATCGACTTCCCACTTAGGGAAACCAAACAGATCACTTCAAAATAAACCAGGACATTTTTTCTCCAGAGTGAAAGTGTGTCATTTATTGCTATCACTCATAATTCACTGACTAAAAGCACACTGAAATATAGTAGTCTAATTTGCTTATAAAACATGTAGGTGAAATAGTGCTCATCTACTATGTCAAATATCTTGCTTTCTACATTAAAAAAATGAGAAAGTTAGGAATCTGGGAATTATGATTTATTAGTGGGAGGACTAATCCCTTGCCCTCTTCCATGAACACACACATCCACAGTGATGCTGTGAGAGCATCTTCTTCACTAAATGTGGTGCTTGGCATACTATTAGGTCTCTCTTCCTTAGAGTCAGTAAGCAATTTGCTTCTACTTTCAAACAGCACAGCACCTAGAGGATCTTTCTAAAGTAATTCCTTCACAGCTACCTAGAGGTTTCAGTCACTCTTCTTTGTTGTCTCTTAAATCCCTGTATATTCTCTTCATAGAGACCTTGTGTAGAACCTGTAGGGAGGGTTTGTTTTTTTAAAAAAATATTTATAATTATGGTTGCTGCTGAACTGTTGCAGAAACTTGTTAAAGACTATAAAAATTGGATGGTTGGTTTGTGTCTTTCAGATCAATAAAGCAGTCAGTCATGCATGTAGCTATAGGAGTGGGGAGGGAATTAGGATATTACCTCCCATAAGAATTCTGGTCCATCAATTTCCTTCATTGCCCAAATTTCTAGCATTGCAGAGAGTGAAACGTAGACAGTGATTCACACCCAAAACCCTTCATTTTTGGATTACAACTCTCCAAATGCCCCAGGCAGCATGAGTATTGGGATACTTCCAGATGGGCTGATTTAAATGCTACAAGGCATTGTGCCCCCTTTTTAGGTGTTCCTGGTAAGATTTGGTGGAAAAAACACAGGACTGTAAATGGAAGATGACAATGCTTGATCTTATTTGCCTTTTTTACTAAGCTACAGGCAAAATGTTTTGCAAAGGTTTGTCAAGAAGAGTTGCTGTCATCCTTCAAAAGTTTTGGTTACCTTTTCTGCATCTCAGCCAGCAATGCAACATCTTCTTGAGATCTGCTGCCCAAATTCTACACAGTATTCCAAATATGGTTGCATCACAGATTTATATAATGGTAGCATGATATTGGCAGTGGATGATGATGATGATGATGATGACAATTCCTATTCCAGTGCTCCAACATGGTTAACATTTTCATTGAGCTATTTATTACAACTCTAAGATTATATTATTAATCAGTCAGTTGCTGCTCAAAAGCCATCACTGTATATGTGAAGGCAGATTCTTCCTCTTTTGGGGAATATACATTTAACCTTATTAGGGGGCCTAGTAGCCTGAAGGCTCGAGATGCTGTCTGATCTTGGAAGCTAAGAAGGATCAGTCCTGATTAGTACTTTGATGGGAAACTACCAATGACTACCACTTGCTATAGGCTCTATTTCAGAGGAAGGTACTGGCAAAAACACCTCTCAGTATTCCCTTCTTAAGAAAACCCTATGTATTTATTCCCTTCTTAAGAAAACTAATGGAATCACCATAAGTCAGTAGGTGACTTGGGGGCTGTGCACACCAGTGGGTTGGGGTGGTTGGAGTGTAGCATCCATATGACGCATGCCCCGGCTCCACTTCCAGAGTGGTGTGACGCTGTGCGCCGTACCACACACACATCACGGCATTTCTCTAGCGCTGCATGTGCACAAGGCAGCACTGAAGGAGTGCCATAAAGCCATGGCACCGAGGCTATCATACCCTTTGCAGGCTGCAAAAAGGAACTGCTTTTTGCAGCTCCTTTTTGTGCCCTGCACAGGCCAGATTGGGGCTGTGGTGTGTGGTTGCTCCAGCCCTGCTCTGTCTGTAAAAGGGGCAGTTGCAGGCCACCCCTTTGGGGTGATCTGCACAGCCCCTTGAAAGTGCATGTGTGTGCACAGATACTCACATTTAACTTTATTTATTATTTACCGCCAGTGTGATTTTCTTCCTTTCTTTGTCATTCTTGCCCACATGCTCTAATCTAAACATAGCATGTTTTAACAAATAAGCATATTATTATCAAGTAATTAAATTTGAACCCCAATTAATGCACAGGGACCACTTTACAAACTACATTTACACTTTGAACTCAGTTTGCAACAACCAAAGCAAATCAGGGATGAAAGAGGGAAGTGGGGCTGCATCTGCACACTGGAGAATCAATGCACTTTCACACCACTTTAAGTGCCATGGCTCAATGCTACAGAATTCTGGAATATGTAGTTTTGCAAGACATTTAGCCTTCTCTGTCTGAGCTCTGGTGCCACAACAAACTACTATTCCCAGAATTCCACAGCACTGAACCGTGGCAATTAAAGTGATGTCAAACTGGATATTTTCTGCGGTGTAGATGCAGCCTGGGAGGATGAGAGAAACTGGAACATTTTAAAAGCAGGCAAGAAAATGGGACAGTAGAGGATTAAGTGGGTCTGTTCCTGCCAGGACAGTTGAAGGGTATATAAGGGTATATAAGGCCCAAGCAGATAGAGGTGTTTATCCAAAGCAAGTCATGTGATGCGGATTCAAGCAAAGTGGAGTGAGTGCAAATTGTATTACCACACCGGTTGGATTCAACAATTCGAATTGTCACCCTTGCACATGCTCAGTGGGGGTCTGAACGCATCATGACCTGGTACATGTCTAGGGTGAAAAGGGGTGCAAGTTCTTGTTCTCTGTTTTGCATAATGGCATGATTGCGTGAATATTTGCCTTGTGAATATTCTTCTTCTTCATCCCCTTTTTTTTATTTTCCCTTCCGTTTCAGCAATTTCAACACACGCATAGATAGATAGATAGACAGACATATCTGTATATTCACATTCACGCACATACACACATGTATATATTTTAAAAAAATGAGTTGCCCTGAAAGCTGCCTTGAAAGTGAAAAGACCACCAAAAGGAAATGGGGAGAAATTGCAGCGCTGCATAATGCGAAATTTTGCAACCTGGAGGGTTTGCTGTGGTGTACCAGAGCAGAAGCAAAGTTACATTCCACACCAGACCAATTCGGAGTGTAATCAAGTGAGCTTGAAAGCGAATTTGTGAATTCACTTTTTTTTTTATTTCATCAAAATGAGGGGTCACTTTGGAATCACTGTGGAAGCACCATGGAAGGAGCCCCCATAGAAAGGAATCACATCTGATAAAACATTCACTTTATCATGTAAATTCGCATCGTTGGACCTGCAGTCACATTGGATCTGAGCTGCAAAAAGCTCCGTGTGATAAACACCAAAGTATTTCTGAGAGATGGCCATTCAGCTGCTGCTTAAAGTCTCCCAGTGAAGCAAATTAGACCACCTTCCAAGGCAGTCTATTCCTTTGTTGAATAGCTTTAACTATAAAGAGTTTCCCCCTAAAGTTTAGGTTGAATTAATGAGCCCTTTGCCAATGAAATGGGAAGAATGGGTGAAACTCCAGATTTGTAACTTTCAAGAAGTATGTGGCAAAACTTACATTTTGGGAGGAATACAACTCCCAGAATCCTCCAGCTAGTATCCTTTCTATGGGATTCTAGGAATTCTAGTCTAAAAAGCAACCTTTCCATATTCTGTTTATAAATGCAAAACAATACACTAAGCATTTCATAAAGAACTCACTGGGTGGGAGAAATGGCTCAGCATCTCATGTTAAACCCATCTAACACTGAAATGGCCCACTTGCTTTCTTTCCAGCCAAATCTGACTGTACAGATCAAGCCAAATTATGTTTCCTTCATTGTGTTCACCATGCTTACTCATCTACACGCCATTCCCCTTTTGGAGGAGTCTATTTTTATACCATAATTTCCATCTGTCTTTTGATCTTTTACCACATAAGAGGCTCAGATATTAACAACAGCCAGCCTGTCCAACTCTAAAGGGGCTCATGATGGCACTGATTTGGGATGTCTGTCCATTTGGGAGTCTGGTCTTCTAGTCATACAGCTCTTGTGAATGGAAAGATTTCCTCCTCTCTCTTTAGCCTAGAGCCCAAGCGTTTACTTTTAATTAGCTTGATTGCTTTGTTGTCATTTGTGCTGTACCACTGAGGCTCTAGAGACACCAAAGAGCTAATGCTGCAGGAAGTGAAAAGTCCATGACAGTAGAAGAAACTGCAGTTAGGCTAATGGGAGCAAAGAGTGTGATTTTACATTTGTTCCTCAATCTGAGATGCAGCATAGACATGATGACACACATGCTTCAGATCCCCACTAAGCCATACAATTCAGGGCCAGTCACTTTCCCTCTGCCTGATCTACCTCACAAGGTTGTTCTGAAGATAAAGTGAGGAGGCAGGAGAGATAGATATGTCCTCTCAAATTCATTGGAGGAAAAGTGGTATAGAAAAGTAAACAACAGAACATGTAGTGTGTCTGAGGGAGTGTCTGAGGGAGTCTACAAAAGCTCGTGCTATCAATTTCCTTCTTTCAGTTAGTCTCAAAGGTGCTATGAGATACTTTTGCATACTAATTTTCCAGAGCTACATTTTTAATTCATTCTATCTGGTGCATTTTCTGTGATTTGGTTTCACCTTCATCAGCACTGAAAGTGGATGGTTGTAATTTTGTCCTTGATACAATATACTTAAGAAAGAAAAGACGCTTCCCAAATTAAAAGAGAGAGTCCAGGGAAAGGAAAATACTAGAAACAAAATGTTTGCAAATAGACATTAATCCTGATGAAATAACTTTGGTGCCCTGGTTGTTAATAAAGCAGACTTTCAAACCAGCAAGCAGAAGCATTTGGCAAACTGGAAAATGCATGCCTATTCATTCAGGTTTGATGATAGGGCAACGTAATATATCTTGTCTGATGAACTGCAGTAAGTCAGGGCACCTCACATTTAGGATCCAAGCCATAAATCTAGTGTAAATCACCCCAGTCTCTCTTTAGACAAAACCTGACTTGTCACATAAATGTGAATAATGTGTGTGTGAAAGAAGCTGCAGTGTGTATAGAGAGAGAGACTTATTCCATTTTTCTTTTTGACATTTCAAATGGTTAGCAGGAGCTTGAATGAGCTTGCCTTGTGGTGGTCCAGTTATCTGGCCCCAAATCCCTTTCATGAACAGCAGAATTGAATTTGGACCTGAACGCAAAAGCCTTGTATGCCATCAAAGGAGACATCCTGAATTTCAGTGTATTTGCATCCCATGTTTCAGCTCTCCAATGAGAAGTCCCTGCAGAAGAGAGCTTGACTGGTGGTGTTTAGTGATTTCTCAGATAACAAGAGCTTTGCATTTCTGTGGAATTCCCATTTGCTTGTGAGCTGCTGCCGCCGCTAGCCTGATTGATATATGACTGCAATGGCACTTTTCCATTTGACATTCTCTCTCTCTCTCTCTCTCTTAAACAACAGCCCTAACTTTTGTGTGTTGCAAATATAAAAGGCAAGCCATGTGACGGGGAGAGGAGAACAAAAGCATTTGGAAGTAACAAGACCTCTTTTTAGCTCTCACTTCTTTAGGAGTCCAAAAAAGGGAAGGAGAAGCACATTTTGCAAAGGTAAGCAAGCATGCAAGGGTTTTGTACAGAACCTACAATATTCTAGATCTTTAATGTGAACAATTTATTTTTTGGCAAACTCATGTTCTTTGAATAGCCTATTTTATTGTTAATGCATTCTAGTTTTAAAGATGGCTTAAAGATTCACTGCCTACATCTTTTTATTGCCAGGCAGCCTTTAATTGTGTACCTTCTGAAGATGATGCCAGTGGGCACTCAACTGGAAACCAACAGTGCCCCTGGCTATAAAACGACTGTACAAATTTTATGCCTTCTATGGTGGTTTTCTGTTTGTGACTTTTCACTGATTCTCATTTGTACAGAAACTGAAGTAGAAAAGAGAAATGCTGAAACATTATAGGAATTGAAGGGAGCTCAGGGTATCTTCATCACTGTCTTTTGCATTGTAGTGGAAAAGTGGAGATTAAAAATGGAGATATTTACTTTTAATATAACTTATGTGTTCTGGTTGCCTTCCAGTCCATCTACTGGAGTGCTTAGAATAATTGGAAACAATAGACAATATTTATTTCTAGCATTGTGTGTCATCCTTTGCAGGGCATACTTTTAGGTTTTGTTGGAGCTTTTGCCTCTCCTCTTTCCTTCCTTTTCTCCCTTCCCCTTTTAAATCTGTAGTATTTATCCAAACTCCTGGGAAGTTTTTCTGTGGAGTGCACAGCACTGGTTATGGATTAGGAGGGATTTAATATGTGTGTTTGATTGGTTAAAAATGGTGAGGAAATCCACTGTGTTTGTCTTGGCTGCAGAACAGAGGAGATATATTGAGCAGGCAGCTTCCCCCTCCAGAACAACCAATAATGCCGCTGGGATGTCTTTTGGGCAGATCAAACTGGGGATGCTCAGGCAGGGCATCATATTCAAAACTAATTTGTCAGGCCTTTGATGCTAACAACTAGAAGAGGTTTCTTTCCCCCCTACCTTGGGATGTATCTGTCTCTCCATTTGTGTGGGCAGGGTGAAGATTAATTAAAAAGTGTTAAAAACAAAATGTAACAGGTTTTTAGTTGTGTGTATCTATTCATTTAATTACCTTTTTCACACACACACACACACACACACACACACACACACAGCATTTGAGGAAGTTAACATCTCTAAAATCAAATGTAATAATAAAACCATCAAGGATCATCAAATAAACGAACGAACAAACAAACAAACAAACATTAAAACAGTTTAAAAGGCCAGGGTGAACAATATAATTGCAATGTCACTGTAAAAGTGTGAGAAATGGCAGAGGAACATACTGAAGCAGTGATAGTGGACCAATCCTCAAACAATACTTTGTTAAAGACACCTAGTGTCACCCAGCTAGGGCTAAATATTTAAATGTAATATATTGTAGTTTACGGGTGTTAAAGTGTTCATTATAGTCTATATTTGAATTTTAGAGAAAGAAGTATTCTGCCATTTAGCTAATCAGGAAAACAAGATAATCTTGCTTCTGAAAGAAGAAGCACTGCAGAGTAAGTGTACTCGGAAAGATAAAAGATTATTTCAGAGATAACATCCTCCTATCCCTGTTTGAAATATTTGATGCTTTTAGTGGAAGTTTCTGAGCTCTAGCAAGGCAAACAGAAATAGTGGGCAGCATTTATTCTAAAATGGCCTTAGAAAAAAATGCTTTACATTTCCAGTCGAGGAAATCTTCACTAATGGAAGCAAGCATGTCATCCAAGTTCATTGTGTAATGGTGAAGTAATAATAGGTGCAGTGCAGAGCAGTTGAGTGACTTTTTTCCCCATAGGACCCCTCTCCCTCATTTTTGTATTTCTGGATACTTATAATTGCTACCTATTGATTCTGTTAGATGAGTGATGTTACCTAGGAAAGTGTCATAAAAATAATGACCTTTTAATAATAAAAGTATATTGCACAACAAGGATGGAAAAATTCTGACCCTCCAGATGCTTTGCTCTACAGCTGCCACTACTGGGCAATGCTGACTGGGTTTTCTGGAAACTGAAAGTCCCAGAAAAGACACCTGGAACACTAAAACTTCCCCACCCCTCTCTTCCATAGCTTCACCTAGAAGCCATGCAGTCTAGGCTTCCCTTCAAATGGACTTGTAATGGCAAAGGTTTGCTAGCATTATTCCTGTTACTATCCATGTACTGAGGCAGAAAGGAGATGTCCCTTTCATCATGTTCTCCAGCTGTAAAACAGTGGAGGCTGCAGTCCTTTTCCTGTTTCTCTGGGAGTAATGTAGTATAGTGGTTTGAGTGTTGGAGTGCAACTCTGTAGACCAGGGTTCAATTCTCAGCTTGGCCATGAAACCCACTAGGTCAAGTCACACTCTCTTAGTCTCAGGGGAAGACAATAGCAAACCTGCTCTGAACAAATATTGCCAAGAAAACCCCATGATAGCTTTGCCTTAAGGTCTCTTAAGTTGGATAAAATTTGAAGGCACAAAACAACAACTATTGAATTTAGTGGGATTTATTACATGTATACAATTGTTCCTGTACTCTAAGGGCTCAAGAGTAGGGATTCAAAGAAGAGATATCCCCCCTGAGCTAAGGAGCTGCCTTAAACTGGGTTAAGCAGTCTGTTTCTCTAGCTCAGTATTGTTTGCACATTGACTGGCAGCAGCTTGCATCATTCAGAGAGGAGTCTTTTTTTCTTTTGTTCAGCACTGCCTGGAGATGTGAAGAATCGAACCATAAATACATGTCCCCTATCACTGAGCTATTATGCTTAAGAACCAGTTTTGCTAATTCCAGACAAAATGGGAATGTTAGTCTGGTAGAAGAAATGCAACAATGAGTTCCATATGCAGAAAGTACTGACAGTGGTGCATTTGAGAGTGGTGCATCTTGAAGCTTAACACATTTCTTATAGCATCATCATTTGGGAACTTTAGACCACTTTATTAGATGCACTACTGGCAATACTTTTGCATACAGTCCAGCTATAAGCAATGTGTTTGTATATCTGAAATTATAAGTAAAACTTCATGCTTTGATGGAGCAGAGTATAGTTACTGAAAGCTTTATGATATAACAAATTGGTCAGTCTTTAAAGTGCCACAGATTTTTGCCGTTTTACTGTCAGCAGCATATAAGAGATGAATGCAGTGATTTAGTGGTTAAGATGCCAATTCTGATGATCGAAAGATCAGAAGGCTGGCAGTTCGAGGCCTGAGTTCCACATGATGGGGTGAGCTCCTGTCACTAGTCCCAGCTTCTGCCAACCAAGCAATTCGAAAGCATGCAAATGCAAGTAGATAACAAAATAGGTAACACTTTGGGGTGGATGGGAAGGGAACAGTGTTTGGTGCAGTCATGCTGGCCACATGACTACCTGAGCAGTTATCTTTAAAAATTTTGATCCCCAAACCTGCCCTCGATTTATGCATGAAGTCGACTTATAGTCGAGTATATGTGGTAAATGAACTAAACCAAGAGTTCAGAACTAAAAGGAGTCGAGATAAAACATAACATAGAAATACAGTTTCACGAACATCCAGATTCTCCATGATAAACCTAAACACATTAGTAGCTAGCAGTCACATATCTCACTTTCAGTAACTTTCCTCCCAGTTGTCACATTTTCTGAAACTGTCTTTGTCCCCCACCTTCTAAATTTAGACAGTTTCACAGATACTTTGTAGTGTTTATGAAATGCCTATACTGCACAAACTATATGGGGTTTTGCAGGATTTATTTATGCATTTTATTTATTTTTATTTTATTTCTTTATATCCTGCCTTTCTTCCAATGTAAGGACCCAAGGCAGCTAAGAACAAATTTAAAAACAATACAAATTAAAAACAATACTAAAGCGTTAAAAAGTATAAATATAAAGCTTAAAAAGCCAATTAAACAATTTATAACATTAAAAACATTAAACATTTGAATTATTTAAACATATTAAAAATTCCATACAATCCACCCTTCACATAAGCACCCTCATCATCCATGCATCCCAGCTTATGCAGATGGCAAGAGGCAAGGGACAAAATGGTGCACACCATTCAATTAAATGTGATTCCAGCATACACAACATTTGCCTTACGCGGGGGGGGGGGGGGCAGAATGGATTCCCCGTGTATGGCAAGGGTGAACTGTACAAATCTTAAAATCTGAGTCACACAGTACCCAACCCTTGTTAGTTTGAAAAAGTCTGATGGCACAAAAGTGTTTTTACCTGCCAACAAAAGGAAAGCAGGGATGGGGCCATCCTGGTCTCTCTAGGGAGGGATTTCTAAAGTGTGGGAGCAGCCACCAAGAAGGCCCTCTCCCTTATTCCCCCCAAATGAGCTGAGAGGGTAGTGGGACAGAGAGAAGAGCTTCTCTAGATGATTTTAGAGTTCTACTAGACTCATAAAGGGAGATACAGGGCTATTCCACACATTTAAAATATTCCTCATTCCAGTCTAATAGAATATGATCCAGCCACATGGGATTCACAGGAGTATGGGCTTTTTGCATTCCCTCCCTGCACCAAAAAGATTTAGTTTTTACCAGTAATCTGTTGAAATTTACAGAAAGACACATTATTGCATGTGGGTCTGGATGGTTGTGCATTTTTGGCAGGGTGTGTATGAATTGATATGAATTGATGTGTATTTGTGCAGGAAAGTGAAGACAACCATCAATGCAAATGTGTGAGAATGAGCATCAATTCACATATTATTATTATTATTATTATTAACCTTTATTTATGAAGCGCTGTAAATTTACACAGTGCTGTACATGCAATCTTTTTAGTTAGACGGATCCCTGCCCTCGGGCTTATGATCTAAAAAGACATGACACAGAAGGAGAAGAGAGTGGTGGTGAGAAAGGGTAAGAGGTCCAGCAGTTCCTCTCTACCTCCGAGGCCTGGACCAAGGCAGATGGACTGGAGGGAGGGCTTGGCTTCATAATGGATGGTTAATCATTTTCCAGGGAAAATACATACTCTCAAGTAGGATAATGCATATACAGTACATAGCAATACAGGAAATGGTTTGATAAACAGGCACCAAAAGAACATCAAATAGCAAGCGACAATTATGCAATGGTAAGCGACAATTATGCAATGCCCGGGAAGGCTTCTCTGAACAGGATGGTTTTCAACTCTGTTTTGAAGCTGGTTAAAGAAGTGATGGCTCTTGCTTATGGGGGAAGAAGGTTCCAGGAGTGAGGGGCAGCAAGTGAATAGGGGCGAATCCGGGATGGGGCAGAGGAAATCCTGGGCTGAGACAGCAGACCTTGACTACCAGAATGGAGGGCTCGAGTGGGAAGGTGAGGAGAAAGAAGGTCTGATAAATAAGGGGGCAGCCCATGGAGGGCTTTAAATGTCAACAGCAGGAGCTTATACTGAATGCAGAAAGGGAGGGGGAGCCAGTGAAGGGATGCCAACACAGGAGAGATGTGGTCAGCGTGGTGGGTGGAAGTGATAATGCGTGTATAGATTAGCCCACAGTCCTCCAAATAACTTGGACTCAAATCATATTTAAAAGGGCTGCTAGTACAAAATTCTCTTAAACTGATATTCATTGGAACATTTCTGGGAGGAAACCACATTCTGGTGGGAAGCATTAGTCAGAAAAATATCCCCTGGACTGCAGAGGCTATCAATTTTTGTGACTCAAAAGGTTTATTAAGCAAAGCAGTGTGGATTCTGTGACAGCCACAGGTTGGCAGAAAATTCAGTACAATGAGTTTAGAATTCTGCTTTAAAGCTGAGAATCTCAGCTCCTCCATTTGTTCCCTTTGTCTTTCAAAAACATGTTTCTAACATTTATTGTTTCAACAGTGAAAATGTAAGTGGTATGTGGGACTACTGAGAGGACATCTTAGAAACATAAGTGCAGCAGAGAAGTTTTGTAGTTGAAATCTTGGAGACCAGATTTAGTCTAGGTGTTTGATTTCCTCTGAAACTCCTTCTCTGGCTGCCTCTACAAATGTCAGCAGCAGAATAAAGGGGTCAAAATAGGCACACTTCCTTAATTGCTATCAAGTGTCCAGGTTGCAGAATTCCACATGGCACTGACTTCTTGGCACAGAGTTTTCAGACAGAATAACTTGCACATCAGTGCTTCAAAATAGGAAAGTCAAAGGCAATGTTGACTTCAAGTAGTGTAACCACTGTGCTGGAGTGTTAATACAAAGCTATCCAAGTTGCCTGCCTCTAATGCAATACAATTTGCACATTGTCAGGGTGGGGACAGCTGCCTGATTCTATGAAGCCCACAAACACAAACCCAGTATAGACTTGTTGGCTGCCCTGAAGAGATCTGCTCCAGCTCCTGTAAGCAAAGACTGTGATGAAACAGAGAGACTCAACATCTCTCCTTCTGTTCTCCTTAGAACTCTTTTTTGTTAGGACTTAGAGACATTTAATAATAATAATAGGATTTATTTAGTATTTAAGATGTCCATGTTCTGTTTCATGTCATACCAACTGGGCTGCAAATGTGTCCAAGCCATAGGCTAACAGGGAATTTATCCTCCTTTTGCCTCTTGCGCAGTCTCTGAGAAAACAAGAGTGTTCCAACAGAGCCTTCTGGGTAGTGGGTCCCATTGGTTCTCCATACTCATGTATGTGAATGTACCACTTTCTGGGTTCTGTGGTTGTTGTATGCCTTTAAGTAATTTCTGACTTACGGCAACCCTAAGGCAACCCTATCACAGAGTTTTCTTCATAAAATTTGCACAGAGGGAGGTTGCCCTTACCTTCCTTTGAGGCTGAGAGGGTGTGACTTGTCCAAGCCTTCAAGAGTAAAATGTCTTGGGTTCTCAGGAGAGAGAAACAAGGCTACTTTTTACCTGAACCTTGATTTGCCATCTCTTACAGTGCCAAACTGTAGATCAGTGGGTTTCCATGGCTGAGTGGGGATGCAAACTCTGGTCTGTTAGTGTCTTACTGGTTTTGGGTTCTATGGAGTTAACTATAAGTGAATATTGCATACACAATTGCACTTTAAATCTCAGTATATAGTTTTACTGCTAGTACAACAGATTATGTATTAAATTGGACACATACACAACTGTCCCCAAATGTCCCAGCATCCAATGATGTGCCAGTGAATGACTTGATTGCATGATTCTTCTGCCTATGTAGTTCAGTATTTCTGCAGCCCTAAAGCCCTGCCCCCGAAAATGGAAGCAAATGCAATATAAAAATTACCCTACAAAGAACTTAGCCTCTTCTTCCCACCTAAATACACAACTGAAAATGACACTACTTTATTCAAGATGCAAGGGGCTTACTCCTGCCAGCTGCAGCTCCACTCCTCCCGTTTTTCTCTCTCTCTCTCTGAACTCAACCAGCAAGTGCAGCCCCTTCATCAAGGCTTTCCCACCCACTGGGCCAAACTATAGAGGTTACAGGAAGCTACCAAAAAAAGAGGAGGAGGAGGAGGAGGTTAAGATACTAGAAAAGACCCAGTTTGTGGGAAAGGCAGGGCAAGATTTGGGATAGTGTAAAAAGGTGGTGAATGATAGTTATTTAATGTGAAGTTGTTAGGTTTTTAAAATTCAAGAGATACTTAAAGGACTTGTATTTTAACTTGGAGGATATGTGTATGTGTGTGTGTGATAGCTGCCTTCAAGAGTAAAATGTCTTGGGTTCTCAGGAGAGGGAAACAAAGCTACTTTTTACCTGAACCTTGATTTGCCATCTCTTATAGTGCCAAACTGTAGATCAGGGGAAGAAAATACTCTCGGCTTGACATTCTGCAGTTGCACACACGACAAGTAGCAAAGCAGAGATCCTGGAGCTTTTTTGAATGATGGGGAACGTCAGTGTTGGCAGGCAGGTTGTTATTAATTTTGCCAACTTGTTCCAGGATGCCAGGATTGAGAAATAGGGATGGGAGCATGAGCCTTTCACCAGTCACCAGAGCCTCTGGAATATTCTGGCCCTGGATTTGATACTCTCTTTTGCTGTGGCTTTTCATATCGTAGCAAACAATGGGTGGCTGTCTTCCCATGTGGTCACTGTTTGTCTCCTGGCACCACTACTGTGGTCAGAATGAGGCACCCAGCCATGTTATCATGACTGGGCACCTCATTCTGACCTCAGAGTGATTCATGCCTGCAGCAGATGTGTTACACATTGTGCAGGGGCCACAGATGAAGCAGCATTACTGTCACTGAAAAGAGAAAACCTACAGGAAAAAGTAAGTCATTTAAATGAAGGTTAAGGAGAGAAATCCCTGAATCAGGTGTGGCCATCATGAAGACAGTCTGGACTGAATTCAGGGGTTTGGCCCTGCATTGTGTAAACAAGATGTAGCAAGTCCAAGAGGAGTTTGAGGTAAATCACCCATGTAGACAAGTCTCAAGACTCAGGTGTAGTTGAGCTCTCTGAGGAACAACCAATCAAAGGTGACCTCATTTGTAAGCATTTATCTCTTTCCTTGACATACACATGCTTCAAATAATCTTCTAAAATTTTGTTTATTATCTCATCATTGCATTAATGGTAATCTGATTAAGAGGTTTAATTTGTGATATCTTTGTTATTCTTTTTCACTGCATTCTGCATTTTTACTGTTTTGTGCATTGTATGTATTCAGGGACCTTTTGCCAATCTTGTGAGTGGGGGAGCCTACCTTAAAAACAGTTCCATGATCCTTGCTTGCACTTGCAGGTACTTTCAGAGAGAGAACTAATTACTTTCCCCATCTTTTTTCATGCAAAAATACTTAAATATGAAGACCCTTACAAGCATAATGTTTACTTGGAAGTACTCTCCATGTGTTCAGTGTAGCATACTCCCAGGTAAGTGTGCCTGGGATAGAGTGTAGGCAACCTTTCATATTCCTGGGAAGTCTCAAGGAAAACAACTGTCTTAATATTTCTTAGTGCTTGATTATTTAGATCAGTTCTGATTGATAGTGCCTGAGGAGGCTCAACTAAATAGAGGACTTGGTCATCCAATTTGGCCAGACCATTACAGCAGGAGGGGGGCTCAGCCCCTATTCTAGTCTTAGTGGGAAGCATCAAGGTTCCCTTGCCTCTGTCTTGAATGGTCTATGCAGCAAGGACAAACCTTACAGTGAGAAGGCACCTTTGCTTTTTGGTAGAACTCATGTTCTAAAACTTCAAGTTCAACCTTCAGCTTCATCAGTTAAAATAGATCAGATAGTTATAAAACCCTCTTTCATTTCTCTCAAAGCAGTCACCATGGAGATGTTGAAGAAACATTGGAAAGGTTGCTTCTTTGGGAAACAACTCACAGAATCCCCTGGTTGTTTTAGCCTTGCCAGATGGGGAGATTCTGAGAGTACTGGGCAGAAAGTAACTTTTCCAAGCTCTGAGTCTGTCCAGGTATAATACCATTTTCTAAAGACTTGTTGTTGTTCATAGAATCATAAAATAGAATTGTAGAGTTGGAAGAGACAACAAGGGCCATTCAGTGCAACCCCTTGCCATGCAGGAACTCACAATCAAAGCACCTCCCTGGTGTGCACCTTCATGTCATTTCCAACTCAAGGCAACCCTAAGGCTTATGGGGTTTTCTTGGGAAGATTTGTTCAAAGGGGGTTGCCTTTGCCTTCCTCTGAGGCTGAGAGTGTGTGACTTGTTCCAGGCTCACCCAGTGAGTTTCCATGACTGTACAGAGATTCAGACCCTTGTCTCCAGAGTCATTGTTAAATTTCCAAACTACTGTATGATGTTGGCTCTCTTTCAGGCTAAATGTGAGAAACAAGGGAAGGGGAGCTGTATTGACATGTAGAGTTGCAGGTTGGTCCATGTTACTCCACTCCCAGATTCAGTTCAAACTTTAAAGCTGCTATTCCAAGTGGTGAAACCTGTAGTGAAAATTGGTTAAGCACCATGGATAGTGTTTTTTGAACTTCAGACCCAAGCTAGGAATGTATTTACACCCCTCGACATTTGAATCTCCAGCTGCCTGCTGGTTCAGTATAAATTGGATGACTTTTATGGAACTCTGAGTTTTCTTCAGTGTATGAATAGAAAAGAATGTTCTGAGATTAGGGGATTAATGTGTCCTCTGTACAAAGAACTGTCCATGTAAGTCTGATTTAAAGAAAAGAATCCTAAAAAGGGACAGCAAGTGACTTGAATTTTTTTAGTCATTAATTGGCAACTGGGAAGCAGACTGAGCAGTCATATTAGGTCACACTCCTTACCATTATGGTGAAATGTACTGTGTTTCTATTCAGATAATAGTAATTGGTGAGAATTCATGAGCACAGTTATGAATGTATAACCTATAGTTACACATTTGTAACTAATTGGTTCTCATGATCTCTATGTATTCAATAATGTAGGGAATAGATAGGAATCATAAAAGTCCCCCACTCTTAGCTTACTGGGAAGCAGCTGCTGTGAGTGATAGGGGTCTGTTCTACTGTTGATGGGAAAACAGCAGACAGATGTTTCCACCACCACCTTATGATCAGCTTCCAGTGTGACAGTCAGAAGCAGGATCACTATTGCAATTATTCCCCACACTGGTAGAAAAAGGGTGGTGATGGATGGAAACATCAATCTGTTGCACCCATATTGACAGAGCACACTCCTTTCACTCAGAGTGGCTGCAACCCACTATGGGGCTGTACAGACAGCCCTGAAAGGGTGGTCTGCAGCTGCCCATTTTTGCCCCACACGGAGGCTGCACCAACCAAATGGCATGGCCTCTGGGAGGCATAAAAAGAACCCACTTCCAGCGGGTTCTTTCTGGGATGCACCTAAGGCGCCATTGGCACCCTCATGCACACAAATGATGTACACATGGTGTGGTGCCATTTGGTGGCTGTACTGTGCGTACGTCATCATGGTGGCCCCCGTGTGGATGGGGGTGAGCCATGATGGCACTGGGTGTGTGTGTTAGGGCTCAGGAGTGTGCAGATGCTCTGCATTCCCGAGCCCTGAAATCAGCCCCATGCTGCTGCAGAGTGGCAGCCTGTACTGGGCCTAAGTCAGGATTTGACAGGGCAGGAGATGCTACCTAGTTTGGTATACTTAACTAAGGAGCTGATCAATAATGTCACCCATTATTTCTAAATTTGTACCTAACATACGAATTGAAGTGTTTTCTGGAAATCTATGCTCTCTTTTGTCCCTTCTTGTGTCTGTGTGTCTGTGTGATGTGTAAAGTAGATAGCTTTGCTCAGATGCCAGCAATGTCTTTTAGGATAACTAAACCAAACAGATTAGGAACTCTTTCACACCACACAGTTATAGTAATATGGTTCAGTTTCAACTGCTTTGGCTACATCCTATGGAATCCTGGAGGTTGTAGTTTGGTGGTACACTAGAGCTCTCTGACAAAGAATTTTTAATTCCCCTCTCTTGACTGCAAATGCCAGGATGTTGCTGTGGAAGTTAAAGTGGAGTCATAGGTGCGATAAATGTATGACATGAAAGAGCCCCTGGTCTGCCACTTTTTCCCCAGTAGGGCTCCTGTGTCTTTAGACTGAGGAGAGCAGGTGGGTCTTCCTTAGCTTAGAGATACAGTCCTGGGAAAAGATTTACCAATTGAAGTTCTGCCTTTCCAGTGTGGAAGCCCTGTTAGCCTGCCCTCATCCAAGTCCATTCTGATACATGGGAAGCCCATCCTGAATCCAAGCAGTGGGCTTAATACAATTGAACAAAGGTAGAGGCAGAGAAATAAAACATTTTTAAAAATATTTTATTAGAGTTCAAACAGTAATAAAGTGATAAGATACCTTTCTTTCTAAGGTCTTGGAACGGGTTGTTTATTCTCGCTGTCTTGAGTTTCTTGAAGCCAACTCCATTCTCGATCCCTATCAGTCTGGTTTCCGCCCACAGCATTCTACAGAGACAGCTCTCACTAAGATCTCGAATGACCTTTTACGGGCCAAGGCTAATGGCCTTTACTCTGTTCTCATCCTTCTTGATTTGTCTGCAGCTTCTGACACCGTTGATCACAGCCTTCTAGTTGATACACTCTCTGACCTTGGGTTCTCAGACTCTGTTCTCGACTGGTTTAGATCTTATTTGTCAGACAGATCTTTTGCAGTGGTCACAGGTGGTCAGGCTTCATCCTCTGTTCCCTTATCTGTTGGAGTTCCCCAGGTCTCTGTTCTGGGTCCCCTTCTGTTTTCTCTCTACACACTGTCCTTAGGTAAACTCATTAGCTCTTTTGGTTTTTCCTACCATCTGTACGCCGATGACACCCAGTTGTATCTTTCCACCCCTGACCTTTCTCCAAGGCTTGAACAGCAAGTTTTATCTTGTCTCACAGCTGTCTCGCAGTGGATGTGCCATCGGCGTTTGAAGCTCAACATGTCCAAGATGGAGCTTCTTGTCTTTCCTCCTAAGTCCACCCTTCAACACTCCTTTTCTGTCTCTGTGGACAACATTTCTATTCAACCAGTCCAGCAAGCCCATAGTCTTGGTTTTATCTTTGATTCTTCTCTGTTGTGTATCCCTCAGATCCAGACCACAGCCAAGGCTTGTAGATTCTTTTTATACAATATTGCCAAAATCCGACCATATCTCTCTGCCTCTACTGCCAAGATTTTGGTCCATGCCCTAGTGGTATCACGACTTGATTACTGTAACATCCTCTTGGCTGGGCTTCCTCTTTCTCACTTCCATCCTTTAATTTCTGTCCAGCATTCAGCTGCACGCATTATCACATCCGCCCACTGCTCTGACCATATCTCTCCTTTGTTGGCATCCCTTCACTGGCTCCCCCTCCCTTTCCATATTCAGTATAAGCTCCTGCTGTTGACGTTTAAAGTCCTCCATGGGCTGCCCCCCTTATTTATCAGACCTTCTTTCTCCTCACCTTTTCACTTGGGCCCTCCGTTCTGGTAGTCAAAGTCGGCTGTCCCAGCTCAGGATTTCCTCTGCCTCTAGGATTCGCCCCTTTTCACTCGCTGCCCCTCACTCCTGGAACCTTCTTCCCCCACAAGCAAGAGCCATCACTTCTTTAACCAGCTTCAAAACGGAGT